>NC_058083.1:220133529-220444440 GCF_014858855.1 Bufo gargarizans
GTCTCCAGCCATGTACAGTGTGTGCTCTTTATGTCTTCACTGCCTGGCCCTGTCAGTCAAAGCGGCGGGGGCATGGACACTAGGGGAAGTGAGTGGAGCCTCTGGTGCAATGAAGCATTGCGGCGCTGCCCTCGTTGCACGCAAAGGCTAATTATCATGAAATTATATTTCTCTGAATTGGGGGCATGGGCAAGGATCGGAGAAAAAGGATTACACTTTGACAGGTGCACATCTGAACGTGCGACTGGTTTTACTTACAGGTACCAGGTGACAGATTCACTGTGAAAAACGTTTTAAAAGGATCTTCTGCGTTTCCTGAGCATGGCCTGGCTCTATAGTGCTCTATATAGAATGCCTACCTAAACTACCACAGTGCTGGTATTGCCTGCTCGCACAGATAGTTGTGTCTGAGATTCAGGTGCCCAGATTTTCCTTTTACTCCAGGATGGGCGCACACCCTTTATAAATACAGCCATTCTGACTATTTCAAAAGGATGGGGGAAAAAAATATATTAAAAAATGCTCAAGTGTTGCATCTCAATTCACGCAGATTATACCATATTTCTCCGTTTAGCTTTCTCAGGACCTTACACGTATAAAACAGCACTACGAGCAAAAGATGAAAGATTTGGTGGCAAACAAAGTGGGAGGAGTAGAGATCCAACAGTTAAAACAAAAACATGAACTCAAGGTGATGTAGCCGAGATTCTAGCTCCTGATTTAGCGCATGAACAGTACGTCCTCCTAGAGCCCTCGTGTCACACCATTCTTTACCTACCTCTCTTGTGCTCTGTGATTTAGGTGCAGAGACTGATGAAGGCTGCAAAGGAAGGCACAAAAGACGGACTTGAGAAAACCAAGGCTGCTGTGAAGAAGGGTCGCTCCTACATCAGAACAAAATCTTTTGCTTTGCATGGTACGGTCTATTAACTCTTTGAATTTTAGGTTGAGATTCAAATGACACGGCTTGGAGAAGCTGCCCCTGGGTGCTTCCTGTGAAGAGGACATGTATGCCAATATGGTCATTAGCACCCAGCTTTTTCAGACCTCTTAAAGGGGTTGTGTCACTTCAGCAAATGGCGTGTATCATGTATGAACGTTCTCTACAAGGCACTTACTAATGTATTGTGATTTTCCATATTGCCTCCTTTGCTGGCGTGATAAAAATACATTTCCATCTTATTACACAATACTTGTATTCAGGGTTTTTTGACTACCCTGCAATCCAGCAGCGGTGGTCGTGCTTGCACGCTATAGGGAAAAGCGCTGGCCTCCCTGGTGGCCGGGACAACGGGTGTACGTGTAGGCTGGTGCTTTTTCCTATAGTTTTCAAGTACGGCCACTGGTGATGGTTTGTAGGGTGGTTGTAACTAGGCTTGTGGTAATCGGCCTACATATAATAGCTCTTAAGACGATTTGTTCAAATACTTACATTTTAATGATGTATCTGTACAGCATTAAAATGTATTGGCTACGCGGACCCAAAGTTTTTGAACGAATTGACTTCGGATCTATGATCCAAAGGTCGATTCCCTCAAGCCTAGTTACAACCACCCTACAAACCATCACCGGTGGCAGTACTTGCACACTACACTACGTGCAGAATTATTAGGCAAATGAGTATTTTGACCACATCATCCTCTTTATGCATGTTTTCTTACTCCAAGCTGTATAGGCTCGAAAGCTTCTACCAATTAAGCATATTAGGTGATGTGCATCTCTGTAATGAGAAGGGGTGTGGTCTAATGACATCAACACCCTATATCAGGTGTGCATAATTATTAGGCAACTTCCTTTCCTTTGGCAAAATGGGTCAAAAGAAGGACTTGACAGGCTCAGAAAAGTCAAAAATAGTAAGATATCTTGCAGAGGGATGCAGCACTCTTAAGATTGCAAAGCTTCTGAAGCGTGATCATCGAACAATCAAGCGTTTCATTTAAAATAGTCAACAGGGTTGCAAGAAGCGTGTGGAAAAACCAAGGCGCAAAATAACTGCCCATGAACTGAGAAAAGTCAAGCGTGCAGCTGCCAAGATCCCACTTGCCACCAGTTTGGCCATATTTCAGAGCTGCAACATCACTGAAGTGCCCAAAAGCACAAGGTGTGCAATACTCAGAGACATGGCCAAGGTAAGAAAGGCTGAAAGACGACCACCACTGAACAAGACACACAAGCTAAAAAGTCAATACTGGGCCAAGAAATATCTCAAGACTGATTTTTCTAAGGTTTTATGGACTGATGAAATGAGAGTGAGTCTTGATGGGCCAGATGGCTGGATTGGTAAAGGGCAGAGAGCGCCAGTCCGACTCAGACACCAGCAAGGTGGAGGTGGAGTACTGGTTTGGGCTGGTATCATCAAAGATGAGCTTGTGGGGCCTTTTTGGGTTGAGGATGGAGTCAAGCTCAACTCCCAGTCCTACTGCCAGTTTCTGGAAGACACCTTCTTCAAGCAGTGGTACAGGAAGAAGTCTGCAAGGTAAGAAAAACATGATTTTCATGCAGGACAATGCTCCATCACACGCGTCCAAGTACTCCACAACGTGGCTGGCAAGAAAGGGTATAAAAGAAGAAAAACTAATGACATGGCCTCCTTGTTCACCTGATCTGAACCCCATTGAGAACCTGTGGTCCATCATCAAATGTTAGATTTACAAGGAGGGAAAACAGTACACCTCTCTGAACAGTGTCTGGGAGGCTGTGGTTGCTGCTGCACGCAATGTTGATGGTGAACAGATCAAAACACTGACAGAATCCATGGATGGCAGGCTTTTGAGTGTCCTTGCAAAGAAAGGCGGCTATATTGGTCACTGATTTGTTTTTGTTTTGTTTTTGAATGTCAGAAATGTATATTTGTGAATGTTGAGATGTTATATTGGTTTCACTGGTAAAAATAAATAATTGAAATGGGTATATATTTGTTTTTTGTTAAGTTGCCTAATAATTATGTACAGTAATAGTCACCTGCACACACAGATATCTCCCTAAAATAGCTAAAACTAAAAACAAACTAAAAACTACTTCCAAAAATATTCAGCTTTGATATTAATGAGTTTTTTGGGTTCATTGAGAACATGGTTGTTGTTCAATAATAAAATTAATCCTCAAAAATACAACTTGCCTAATAATTCTGCACTCCCTGTATAGGACAGGGATGGCCAACTTGTGGCTCTCCAACTGTTGTAAAACTACAATTCGCACCATGCCCTGATGTGGGCTGATGGCTGTAGGCAGTCTGGGCATGCTGGGAGTTGTAGTTTTGCAACAGCTGGAGAGCTGCAGGTTGGCCATCCCTGCTATAGGAAATGTGTGGAGTCAAAGTATTTGAACGAATCGACTTCGGATCTGTGATCTGAAGGTCGATGCACTTAAGCCTAGTCGTAACCCCAAAAAATGTATAAAGACGACAAAGGAGGCAATGTGGCCAATCGCAGTACATTAGTAAGTGGCTTGTATTTACTTTCTCTACGTGATAAATGTCATTTGCTGAAGTGAGACAAGCCCTTTAATGGTATATCTGTTTAGTTATGAAGTGATAAATGATTTGCATAACAGTAATGCCTTTCTGCTAGTTGATTGCTAGCCCTGTGTGGAAGCTGTAACAGGTCTGTTCACACATGTGATCTGCAGTAGCAATCTGAGGCTGGCATTCTGCCATGGATGTGCTGTTGATGTGCCATTTCATCCTGCCTTTAAAGATTCATAGGGTGCACTGTCTTACTGCCTTCCTAAGCTTCCTTAGGCTTCTTTCACACGTCAGTGTTTGGTCAGTGATTTCCATCAGTGATTGTGAGCCAAAACCAGGACTGGAGCATCCAAAGAGATGAGGTATCATGGAAAGATTTGCACCTGTTCTGTGGTTTTGGCTCATGCGCCAGTCCCCGGAAATGTAATGGCACATGCACAGGCAGGAGGGTGCCTCTTGAGCAACAGGGGACAGCCCCTCGCTGCTCAAGAGCTCTTTGATTCAGTCATCTCTACTTCAGGATACCCATAATATTTCAGCTTAGCACAGTTTGTAACGGACTATGCATTAGGAGGTTTGCAGACTGGAGTATTTTTTAGGAAATGTCTCAAAGTGGGTTAAACAATAAAAAAGTCATATTTACCTCACTGACCTCCTGCCACTCCGCTTCCAACGCTTACCAGACCCCCACTGGTCTCTGCTTCCTAGTCCCGTCTTAACACTTAGAGGCAGGTGACCGCCATGGCCACTGTTTGCCTGAGCTTGCTTTTCCTGTGTGACGAGATGAGACCAGTGGGGACCTAGTAAGCTTGGAACCAGAGTTGCGGAGGGTCGGTGAGGTGAGCATACTTTTTTTATTTATTTTTTCTCCCAACCCACTGTGATCCTTTTCCTAAAAATGTCTTACCCACTGGACACCCCCTGTAAGCACAGAAAAGAACGACGTACTTTCGACCACGTCTGGATACTGAGAAGACATTAAAAAGTCAGCAGTCAGTATTCACCAATAGTGGCATTCCCTATGCTGAATGTATTCATACACGGTAAAGTAAGTATGCTTTAGGCGTCATACATGCAGGCAGCCACATGGCGTCCATTACACACATTTCGTTTTATTGTAAAGTATTTGTTCCAGCATGTAGTAGATCTGCTCCCTGCTATTAGTTGCAGTCTATGTTTTTGAGCCTTTAGACGTATTGCATTCTTTGGTTCTACTTGTACACATAAGAACGTTTTTGTAAAGTTTATATTGGATAAAGCTAATATGTTTTCTTTGGATTTTAGACCGTAAATCTGTTTGTATTGAGGATGAAGAGTTAAATTTATTCATCGATGTGGACTGTGTGCATACTGAGGCCATCATGTCCCCGATGCCAGAAGGACTAACCCAGCAGCAGGTACACCATTCTCTAAATACGTATATAATAGCGCCATTGGCCTGAATTATACAGTATGTCTATTGTATATAGTACGTAATTCTACCATACAGTGCTGACTTTGCATTGTTTTGTTGAGACCGCCATCTAGTGGACAGTCTAGTCTATGATGTAGAGACACAGGCTAAGGCTATGTATACATCATGTTCAGCCCTACGTTTGGCCAAACTTACCCTCCATCGGGCAAATTAAGTCCTATGGATAAGCGTGTGGTTTTAGCCTCCATCAAGCTTGTGTAGGTTGGTATACCTTTTTCCCCTCCAGATTGGTGTAGTAGGCTGCAGATTGTCATACATAGGAGTGAAGCAAAACAGTATAGCCTGCAGTATGTCTTTATTTACAGTAGGAGCCTCTTGGTGATTTTATTTACACCATATACCATGGGATATTTGCAGCCTCCAACCTCCTGAGGCTTGCTCTTAATGTGATGTGAACTCGGCCCAAGCAGTACGTCATTAGGAGTAAGGTTACAGTCACTCCGTATCCATTGTTTTGTTCGGTGGGACTGTTAGGGGGCAGCAGGATGATACCACCATAGTCAGCGTATGCTGTGTGCTGGGAGATTTTCCTGGCAGTGCACCACAATTTAGAAGAATATGATTTATTGTACTAGAAGACTACATAAGTTCTTCTGCTTTAAACCTCTTTTATTCTTGTCCCTGGATCCGGCACCTCCGTCACTTTCATTGTTCTGTTTCTATGAAGGAACAGAACAATGGAAATGATGTCGGAGGTGTAGCAGCAATATGAACCTGGCCTTAGACAGCCCGAGCCCGGTGATGCCGTATCCATCCTTCACCAGGTCCTGACTGACCTTAACCTTTTCACTACCAGAGTTTTTATTTTATTTTTTTCGTTTTTACGTTTCATTTTTCTTCCCTATTTTCCTTGAGCCATAACTTTTTTTTATATTTCCGTTCACATTGCTGTATGAGGGCTTAATTTTTGTGGGACAAGTTGTACTTTCTATTGCCACCATTAATTATGGCCTAAAATGTTGTGGGAAACGGTAAAAAAATTCCAAATGGGGTGGAATTAGAAAAAAAAAACGCAATTCCTCCACCGTTTTACGGGTTTTGTTCCCACAGCGTTTCGTTTGCAGCAAAACCGACCTATTCCCTTAATTCTTAGGGCTGTTTCACACGAGTGGATGCCGTGCGTGGCATCCGCTCCGTGAAAGAGTGCCAAGACCCGATGCAGACTGCAGAGGCACGGAGCATTAACATGACTGATAATGCTCAGTGCCTCTCTGTGATCTCTTTACTACGAAATCATCGTTGTCACTGCGATTTCGTAGTAAAGAGCTCACAGAGAGGCACGGAGCATTATCAGTCATGTTAATGCTCCGTGCCTCTGCAGTCTGCATCGGGTCTTGGCACTCTTTCACAGAGAGGATGCCACGCACGGCATTCGCTCGTGTGAAACAGCCCTTAATTCTCTGGGTCAGTACGATTACGATACCCCTTATGTATATATATACATATTATTTTTTTTATGTCTAAATAGTGTAAAAATACATTTAAACTTTGATAACAAAATGTTTATTAGTTTTTTTTTTTACATCACCATATTCTGACCCCCAAAACTTTTTAATACTTAAGCCCCTTAAACGGCTCAGTAGACATATTTTTTGCGGGACAATACGTAGTTTCTATTGATGCCATTTTGGAGTGTGAGTGACTTTGTGATCACATTTTTATTTTTATTTTTTGGGGTAAGAGAAGCAATGAAAAATGGCAAATCGTCCATTTTTACCCCTTTTTCTGTTATGCCACTCGCCATATTGGAATTTTTTTTTCTTTCTATTTTAATAGTATGGGCATTTTCGGTCGCGGTGATACCCATGGTGTTTATATTTATTGTTATTTAGGTATTAATTTTTTTATTATACAGAAATGGGGGTGATTAAAACTTTTTTTGAAAGATTTTTTTTAACTTTTTTTTTTTAATTTTTGAGGCTCATATATGAGCCTATAAAGTATGGCTTTTTTTATTTTGTTCTATATGGGAATTTTTTAAATGTGATTTAAACTGAATATTGCTCATTTCTTATCCTAGCCTACCAAATAAACATACGGATGCGGACAGCACACAGTTTGCTGTCCTTATTTTTTGCGGCCCCGTTGAAATGAATGGGTCTGCATCCAATCCGCATTGGCTGAGGGGGGTGGGGGGCTTCCAACGATAAATAGAATTTTTAATTTTGGCATGGAGGGGCCGAGTTAGTGATGGGCAAGGCAAGTCTCTGCTTGTGTAAAGGCCCCCCCCCCCCCCATACACATAAGTGTATTGCATAGCTCAACCTGCAGATAAAGGCAGGTTCGGCCAGCAGTTTAATACTGTATATATGGGCAACTCTTTACAGATGAGGTCAGTAAGGAGGAGGGTAGAAGGGGATCAGGCAAGATAAATATTTTCACCCAATCCTTTTGCTCTTCCCAGGAGATAATTGGTTGTGTCTGGTAGTGTCCTTTCCTATCCCATTTGAATACACATTTGGCTGAGCCGAACATATATGTGTATAATGGGAGTTGTGAGGGAATCGGGACAGATAACTGTCGGCCGACGACTTTTGAGTGTGTATGGCTGCCTGTAAAGGGGTTGACTGGTTTTCTATAATAATGACCTATCCTCAGCATTTACACCTGCTCACCGCTAGCAGGTAAACGGGGAAGAGCTCTGTGTTCTCTGCAAACAGCTGATCAGCGGGGGTGCTGGGAGTCGGACCCCTGCCGATCTGATACTGAGGATAGGTCATCAAGATTGACATAGAATCTTGATATAGAACATATCAAGATTGTGGGCTCTTATGGGCAGAGACCTCTCCAATTGGAATGTGCCACAGCATATGTTGGCACTATTTTAATAAAGATTGTAGTTTTTATAGAGCTCCCCTATGTACTACATTATGAAGTGCCAGCACTAGACCTGCTCTATGCTCTGAGGGCCTTCTGTTTTACCTATATTTAGTATAAATATGCTTCCCGCTGTGAGGGTATAATTGACTCTAAGGGTACTTGCGTTAGAGGATTACAGCAGGCAGTTCCGTCGCCGAAACTGCCAGCCGGATCCGGAAATCTTTATGCAAACAGATAGCATTTGTTTCCGGATGCGGATCCATCTGACAAATGCATTGAAATACCAGATCTGTCTCTCCACTCTCCAGTGTCATCTGGAAAAACGGATCTGGTATTTATTTTTTTCACAGATTTAAAGGTCTGCTCATGCGCAGACCGGGAAACCGGATCCGGTTTTCCGGTACTCTTGGTACTGGATCCGGTATTAATATATTTCAATGGAAATTAATGCTGGATTCGACATTCCGGCAAGTGTTACGGAATTTTGGCCGGGGAAAATACCGCAGCATGCTGCCAAATACTGTAAGAGGGACTGAACTGATTCATACTGAACGGATTGCTTTCCATTCAGAATGCTTTAAAATAAAACTGAAGCGTTTTTTTTCCGGTATTGAGCCCCTAGGACGGAATTCAGTGTCCAGCATTCCATGCATTTTTCCTCTGTCTCTTGAACTCATTCCATCACTCCCCCTGGTCCGCTGGCCATGTAACACATTGCTTTGTAGTTCTGTCTGTGCCCCCAGTGAACGGGAATTAGATGAATGGAGAATGAGGGTGATGGGAGGTGGCAATGTGGCAGCACATTTCCTCCTACAAAGCTGTCTGAGTTCAGGCTGGCACCCCCTATACCTGTGGTGGGCAAACTTATTAGTAAAATGAGCCAAATATCGACAAAACAGCGATTTTATTTTTTTTGAGAGCCAAATTTTTTAAACTTCAAATATATAGGAAGGTACATTATTTACTTTATAAGGGTATTCCTAACCATCTGAACATACCTTTCTCAATCCTCGACACTACATCTTCTTTCACTCCACAACATTTCACCCTATAAGACGCACGTAGGTTTTAGAGCAGGACAATATGGAAAAAAATATTTTTCATTTCACCTCAGGTCCGACCACTAATCAGAACCCCATTGTTAATAAGACCGCCCTGAGATCAGATGTCAGCTCAGACCCCAAAGTAAATGACCCCCTCAATCAGACCTCAGATAAATGCCCCATGCCTCTCATCATCCCCATTATCATCCATGATGCCTCTCATCATCCCTTATTATGATTCTCATCACCCCATTGCATCAGATCAGCCCCAAGTTTCATCAAATAAAAAAGCACTTACCACTCTGGCTCCTGGATGCCGCTGCTCCTCACCACCAGCGCTCTGTGTTCCTCCTGCTGTCGGCTGTGCTGTGAACTGGCGTTCACAGCGTGACGTCACAGAGCGCCTCACACTGTGCGCAGAGCTGCACAGCCTACAACCGAGGACCAGGAAGCGGTGAGTACAGATCCTTCACCGCTTCCTGGTCTTCACCCTCCTGCCTATTTTTGCTACGGGCAATGAAAATGCTATCGCACTGTACATGTGAGCCCACACCTGGAAGAGCCAATATCAGGGGGCTAAAGAGCCGCATGTGGCTCTAGAGCCGCAGTTTGCTGACCACTGCCCTATACTATTCTGTGAAAAGAAATCCGCCTTTTACTCCTGGAGAGCTGAAAGGCAAACAATTGGTTAAGGCCTCCAAATACAGTAGACATATGTGCTCCATAACTGGGTGCAGAAATGTTTGTCTTGTTCCTCTCCTGGTAGATTGAACCACTGTGGCATTTATTAGATCCCCCCCCCCAGCATTAGCAGAGAGGTGCCATATTAAACCTTTTCATTCCAGGATCATTTTCCCAGTTTTGAAGTATAAGATAAGATATTATCCACCCCACAAATCCATTATATTTTCTGCACATTGTTAAAATGCCACCCAGCTTTTTATAATCATGGGCGTCTTACTGCAATTTTGCATCAGACTAACTTTTTTTTTTTTTAAATGCATGGAAATTCATGTTTCTGGCTAAAAGTCTCAAGACCCAAGCAGAATCTTAGAAACATGTCGTGTATCTGCCTGTATATGCGGCAGTTGTCAGTCATTGGTGAGGGAGGTGGGAGAAAGCAAGCAGGCGGAAGAACCCTCTTCATGAATTCAGCAGACTCATAAGTGTATGCTGTCCTGATGTCGGCGGCCCATGCCTGGCGCTGTCTTGCTCCCCGAATAGACACGGGAACTGATCCACTTACTATACTACTGCTGCTGATTCTGTCCCACCAGACCTGCTGACGCTTCTTTACCCGCCATTAGTGTTGTCTGGCCACCAGTATTCCAGCGCAATGTAGGCCGCAACCTGTACTTGCTGGGAAGCCCTCATCTCTCTACCTGCAGGGTGTGTGTGCTCCCCAGCTCTTAAAGGGCCAGTGTGTGCATGTGCTAATCTTCACTAGGCAATGGCTGCCAGCCCTGGGGAACTTAAGGCACCTTTCCCTAGGCAACAATAGGTTGTCTAGCTTGCTAGTCCCTGTGCATTATTTGTTGTCTGTCTGTGTACGAACTTCTGTCTGATTTCTGGATTCTGACCCTCTGCCGCCTAACCCATGCCTGATCACTGTACTAACTCTGCAATGCTTGACCTGACCTTTTTGGATTGTTTCTCGGATTTGCACAAATGGCTTGCCCTGACCTTGGCCTGTCCCTGACTACAAGTTTTGCCTGATCTCTCTGTACTATTTGAGTGCCTCTGACCTCATTGGGTCAGAAGTCAACCACACCGCAGCTATTCCAGGAGGTAGCAGCCTGGTGGTTCCCCTGCAGTGAATTCCAGATCCCTGTATAGGGGTTCAAGGGTGTATACCAGGGGACTGCCAGGATAATGCCCTTGGGAGTAGCCCAAAGTCAAACTGGTTGGGTGACACAGCTGTATTCTGTTTATTAACCAAACCGCACAATTGTTTGGGCCGATAATACAGTGGACCTGACCCTATAGTATGCATCTCCTACATAGGGTAACATATTCTAGTAACAGATACGCTTTAATCAAAATTATTTATAACCCCACTAAATCAAATAGTTATAAAAGTTCTAAAAAAAATAAGGGTAAACTACCCATCCATCAGATGTTATCGATATGACTGTGAGCTCCTATTTCCAAAGTAAAGGAGCACGAGATGCCCTATGGTACAATTTGAAGCCATTTGACCATGGGAGTTATGAAGGATCTGCAACATACTAATCTATTGTGGCTGTCAACAATGTAAACTTGACAGGATGGACCCCAATGGCAGTGTGAACAGAGCCATAGTTGTAGGAGGCTCCGAACCTCATCATGAGAACGGGGAAGCAGGATTATTACATCTTATATTTAGCATTTTTTTAGACCTGGAGTGACATGCTGCAATATTGAATGGATTGTATTTGAATTGTATTTTCTCCTGTTGATGGGGAGATATCCCATACCACGGTTTATAGATCCCAGAATAGTATTTCTATTATCTGTAATAAAACTGTGAATTATTTTTATAGGTTGTTAGAAGATACATTCTCGGATCGATTGTGGAAAGCGAGAAAAACTATGTCGACTCATTGAAACGAATTCTCGAGGTACTATAAGGTTTTTATAACCATTGCAAAGTAATGTGTCTGGGCATAAACTATACACATAAAAGGCTGAGATGTCAAGCTGTAAAGTTGGATGCAGCTCATATTTTAAAGGGAATGTGTCCTGCAGTGTATTTAATTTTAGTTGTATTCATTTAGATTTCTATAGATGATAAATAACTTTTGGACTTTTCTTAACCCTTAGGATACCAGCGCCGTACATGTACGGCGCAGAAATGCGGGACAGAAATCCCAGCGCAGTACAAGTACGGCGCGCTGATTGGGCGGCTGCAGGAGCTGCGCCTACTATATCGGAGGCAGGGGTCCGGCATCTGTATGCTCCGGCATCTGTAAAAACACCAATGCCGGCGCATTAACTCTTGCACGGCCGCGGCACGAGTGCGGTATCCTCATGGGTGCCGGTGTCATTGGGGTCCCCGTTCTGCTGTGACAGGGACCCCATGGTAGCCTGATGCCTTCCTTAGGAATCGTGGCTGCCTTCCGGGAGAGCCTGTGAGATCCAGCCCCCTAGATCTCACAGGCAAGCAGACTGTAAGCGTATTACAGTGATAATACACTTACAGCCAATGCATTACAATACAGAAGTATTCTAATGTATTGTAAAGGGGATCAGACCCCCAAAAGTTGAAGTCTCAGAATGGGACAAAAAAAGTTTCAAGTGACTGACAGCCGGCAGTTCGTCTGGCTTTTCTGAACTCTCTGCATAAGCACGGTCAGTCACAGCCAAGGGGCAGGGAAGAGAGCGTGGTTATCTTGACTTGAAGCAAGGAGGCCGCTGCCCCCTTGACTGCAAGCATGACTAGAGAAACGGGCGGGGGATAAAAGAAGGTTTTCTGAGCTTTAGCCGCATCAGCCTTCAGGAAGAAAATTATGGTCGGAAACACGCTGCTGGTTACTGTCAGGTACTGCTGGCGGCTTGGGATGTTTTTTGGAGGTGACTGGTTCCCTTTAAAAATTATCCCAGTGAATGCTGCTTTCCAAAAACCATATGGCATTCCTTTCCTTCTGCGCAATGCCGTCTGCCTGTACAGCAGTTTACGACCACATATGGGGTGTTACTGTAAACTACTGAATCAGGGCAATAAATATGGAGTTTTGTTTGGCTGTTAACCCTTGCTTCTTTAATGGGAAAAAAATGGATTCAAATCTGGCAAAAAAGTGAAATTCTGATATTTCATCTCCATTTTCCATTAATTCTTGTGGAACACCTAAAGGGTTAAGGCTACTCTCACAAGCTGCCCCGAACGGATCCGTCCAGCCCTAATGCATTCTGAGTGGATGCAGATCCGCTCAGAATGCATCAGTCTGGCTCCGCTTGGCTTCCGCTCTGCTCAGCAGGCGGACACCCGAACGCTGCTTGCAGCGTTCGGGTGTCCTCCTGGCCGTGTGGAGGCAAACGGATCCGTCCAGAGTTACAATGAAAGTTAATGGGGGCGGATCCGTTTGAAGGTGACACAATATGGTGCCATTTTCAAACGGATCCGTCCCCCATTGACTTTCAATGTAAAGTCTGGACGGATCCGTCTGAATACAAATTACACTTAGACTTTTTTCTGAAATATAATGCAAACGGTTCCGTTCTGAACGGATACCATCGTTTGCATTATAGGAGCGGTTCCGTCTGTACAAATACCAGACGGATCTGCTCTGAACGCAAGTGTGAAAGTAGTCTTACAAAGTTTGTAAAATCCGTTTTGAATACCTTGAGGGGTGTCGTTTCTAAAATGGGGTAATTTTTGGGTGGTTTCTATTATGTAAGCCTCACAAAGTGACTTCAGACCTGAACTGGTCCCTAAAAAGTGGGTTTTGGAAATTTAGAAAATTTTAAGATTTTCTTCTAAGCATTCTATCTATTATAAAAGTAGAGAAATTGAAATTTGGAAATTGTCAAATTTTTCCAAATTTTTGGTAAATTTGGTATTTTTTACAAAAAATTTATAAATTTTACTTTTACCATTGTCATGAACAATACAATATATGACGAGAAAACAAAATACCATAAGTAAGTGTTTTAAAGTTATTACCAAATAAAGTGACACATGTCAGGCCTGGGATTTAAGGTGAAAAGTGGCTCGGTAGTAAAGGGGTTAAAAGGATCTGTTTATTGTGATGCTCTGGTGGCCAGCATGAAAACTGCAATATTTCACAATCTTGTTATATGGGTTAATCACAGCACCAGTTTTTAAACATTATGTTTATAATGACTACCTGATATGTCGCTTTCTGACAATATGTTACCTTTAACCTTTAGAGGCCCCGGCGGTTTCCGTTTTTGTTTTTTTACTCCAAGTCTTACCAGAGCCATAATTTTCTCGCCCAGTTTCCTTGGGGGACACAGAAGACCTTGGGTATAGCTCATCTCCATAGGAGGCGTGACACTAAGTGAGAACTGTTAAGCCCCTCCTCCACAGCTATTCAGCCTGGAGAGAGAGACTGCCAGTTTTTGCTTAGTGTCCAAGGAGGCAAGACACTCCCTGCTACTGCAGGGCTGTTTTTCTCCTGTTTGGTTTTCTAGTTTTGATTTTTGCTTTTTTCTTTTTCTTCAGATCATCAGGGACAACAGAGACGCACTAGACCTCTCTGTTTCTCCCGGGGTCGAGCTGCGCCAGTGCCGGTCATCCGCACTGCTGCCTCCCCCACAGAAGGCAAGGTGGACCAGGGCAGCCCAGCTCCCCTGCATCCCGCCAGCGCAAGGGTCGCCCGCACGCCAAGTCCCTCTTCCAGCGTCCTGCCACTACGGTGCCAGTAGCTGAAGGGGCGACCCTGCTGGAACGGACCGAGGGTGAAGACGGCTGTGGTAAGAGAGAGTCTTCTCCAGCCCTACGTTCCCCTCATTCCCTCCCCGGTCTCCTGCGTGCTGGACCCCCATACTGGTCCCTGCTGGACCTAGGCTGGCCCCTGAGGTGTCGTTGGGAACAGCCATTTTTCTGGCTCCAGGGCTGTCTCTCATATCCAGCTGTTGCCCAATAATCATATAGCCCCACACCACCACCATACTGGTGACCGCGGGGCGACTATACACTGCCCCTTCATAGGGCATTGCACAGGGGTGAGCAATGGATTGCTGTGGAGGAATTCTGCTTTAGGACCGGAGACCCGCTCCTAGCTGCCTCTGACACGGGTTATGCCGGCCCTCCCCCTTACCGGTCGCAGATTCAGTACAGGGGGCCCGCGCTGACTGCCCTGTCCCTCCTCCACGGGCGCCTGGTCCGTTAGGGCAGGGGGTGCAGTGCTGGACTTCAGGGTCCCCCCCCCCCGCCCTCCTTACCGGTGTCTAGGGCCAAGGGCCCGCTCCAGAAGCTGCCGGACGCAAGGCCCTCACGGCCTGCATGTACTGAGCGCGATGCTCCAGCAGGCCCCGGCTGTCTGTTGAGGCTTCCGGTCGGCCGGGTGCCGCAAACTTTTGACCCAGGCTTCGGCCTGCACGGCCGCAATCCGGCGCTTTTATCTCTGCCGGTCCGCGGGGTGGGCACCCGCGGCCGTTAGTGCATGCGTCAGCCGGCTCCCTCCCGGTCCCGGCCGACCGCCGGTACTCCCGGTCGGCCGGGCGCCGCGAAAATCTAGGCCCCGGCTTCACGGCCTACTAGGCCGCAAACTTCCAGCCTCGGTTGGAG
Organism: Bufo gargarizans; assembly: GCF_014858855.1. Classification (NCBI taxonomy): domain Eukaryota; kingdom Metazoa; phylum Chordata; class Amphibia; order Anura; family Bufonidae; genus Bufo; species Bufo gargarizans. The sequence goes on from NC_058083.1 coordinate 220,148,562, forward strand.
GGGGCGGGAACTTCTCGCGGCGCGAATTCTTCCCGCCTGGAGGTCCCCCGCCCCCAGGGGATCGCAGCGCCGCCCCCTAGGCCGGATGTTTGTTAACCTGTTGGGTACCGGCCGCCAGGGGCCGGCTCCCATCTAGAGGACACCCTCTATGTTCTGGGCTTCCTGGTGGGCCTGTATGAGATTGTGCCCCTGTATGGTGGCCCCTTTTTTTGCCTCAGAGTGGCTGTGTTTTAAAAAAAAAAAGAAAAAAAAAAAAAGAATAATGAAGTTAATAAATAACGGAATGGTTGCGCAGGACGCTGCAGCCTGATGCAGTAGTGCTGGCCGCACGCTATGCCCCCCTTCCGTAGGCGGCATGTTGCGATCCTCGGCTGCGGTTCTGGCCAGCTACATGTTCCCCTTCTAGGCGGACCCTTGCCATCTCCCGGGATACGGCGCTGACCAAAGGCAGGCGCCCCGTCTATAGGCAGAACGTCGCCTCTCCTGTTACAGGTTGGCCATGTGCATCACTCTCACTGGATTTAATGCCGGACAGGTGCATGACCCCCTTCTGGGGCAGAAGAATTGCACTCTCACCGGATACAGTGCTGGCCATGTGCACGACCCCCCTCCTTGAGGAGCGCGGCACTCTCACTGGATTCCTGCCGGCCGTGTGTGTAACCCCCTTCCATGGCGGTACGCTGCACTCTCACTGGGTTCGCTGTCGGCCATGGGTATAAAACATGTGCACGTCCCCCTTCCATATGCGGAACACTGCACTCATTGGATTCACTGCCGGCCATGTGCACGTCCCCCTTCCATAAGCGGAACGCTGCACTCTCAATGGATTCGCTGCCGGCCTTGTGCATGACTCCCTTCCATAAGCGGTAGGCTGCACTCTCATTGGTCTCGCTGCCGGCCTTGAGCATGCCTCCTTCTCTCGGGCGGCATACATACTCTTCCTGGCTGGGGTTGTTCTCTCGCGGTAGGTTGCTGGCCACGTGCTTGACCCCCTTCCATGGCGGGGTGCTTGCACTCTCACCGGATCCGCTGCCAGCCATAGGCATGGCCCCCCCCCCCCCCCTTCCTTGGGCGGTGGACCGCACTCTCGCTGGCTTTGCTGCCGGCATGGGCATGCCTCCTCTCCTCAGGCGACATACATGCACCTTCACTGACGGTGTTTGTTCTTGCGCCAGTACGTTGCTGGCCATGTGCATGGCCCCGTCCGTGGCGGGGTGCTCGCGCTCTCCTGGGATGCGATGCTGCCATGTGCGGTTCATTGCACCCTCACCGAATACGTTGCTGGCCAGGAGCATGGCCCTCTAAACATGGGTGCGCTGCTTGCACTCCCTTTGGAAACGGTGCTGGCCTTGTGCATGACCACTTCTCATTCCGTGGGCGGTAATTTGCGCGCTCATGAGATTCGCGGCTGTCCTTCTCTTGGAGATCTCCGGCTCTTGTCGGCGTTCGGTCTCTTGTGTTTCCAGGATGTCCGCGCAAAGGGTTGATGGCCTCCAGGGTGGCTTTCCTACGCTCTCTGTGTCTATTGCTGTGGTTACCGCACCAAGGGCAGGGTTCTGCTTTTGGTGTCACCGTTCATTTCACCAGAGCGGTCGGTGCCTCCTGGGCCGGAGGCATAAGGCTTCGGCCATGCTTTTGTGCAAGGCGGTCGCTGGTCTTCCTTGCGCACCTTACTGGGTTCTACAGGGTGCGCACTGGGGCTTCGGCGTCTGCTGCCCTGGGCCGCCTGGTCTGCAGGCGGCGGTTTCTTGATGCCTTCGGGTGCTTTGCCTTGGTGCTGTGGTCCCTCCCCTCTTGGACTGCTATTGAACGTCCCAAGGTCTTCTGTGTCCCCCAAGGAAATTGGGCGAGAAAACGAGATTTTTGTATAACTTACCAGTAAAATCTCTTTCTCGCTCTTTCCTTGGGGGACACAGCACCCACCCATTCTTTGTTTCCGAGTTGTTTTACCCGTTGGGTAGTTGGCTTGTTGGTTCCACTTTTGGACTTTGCCTTTTCTCACTGCTTGGACACGCAACTGGCAGTCTCTCTCTCCAGGCTGAGGGTATAGCTGTGGAGGAGGGGCTTAACAGTTCTCACTTAGTGTCACGCCTCCTATGGAGATGAGCTATACCCAAGGTCTTCTGTGTCCCCCAAGGAAAGAGCGAGAAAGAGATTTTACTGGTAAGTTATACAAAAATCTCGTTTTTTCATTTTTCTGTTCACATAGCCGTATGTTGTACTTTATAATGTCACTATTTAATATTGCATATGATGTAGTGGGAACCTGAAAACAAAACATCCAAATGGAGTGGAATTGGGGGGAAAAAAACGCAATTCCGCCACAGTTTTATGGGTTTTGTTTTTGCGGCGTTCCCTATGCGGTGAAACTGACCTGTTACCTTTAGGCCCCTTGCAGACGAGCGTGTCCGGATTAGGTCCGGATGCGTCCCGGTGCATTGCTGCAAACCTGCGTGAGTAGGTACCCAATTGTAGTCAGTTTTGACTGCGATTGGGTTCCGATGTTCAGTTTTTATCGCGCGGGTGCAATGTGTTTTGCACGTGCGTGATAAAAAACTGCATGTGGTACCCAGACCTGAACCTCTTCACAGAAGTTCATGTTTGGGTTAGTTGTAGTGTAGATTGTATTATTTCCCCTTATAACATGGTTATAAGGGAAAATAATAGCATTCTGACTACAGAAAACTTAGTACAATAGGGCTGGAGGGGTAAAAAATAATTTTACTCACCTTAATCCACTTGTTTGCGCAGCCGGCATCTCTTCTGTCTTCATCTGTGAGCAATAGGACCTTTTGATGACAACACTGCGTTCATCACATGGTCCATCACATGATCCATCACCATGGTGATGGATCATGTGATGGACCATGTGATGAACGCAGTGTTGTCATCAAAGGTCCTATTGCTCACAGATGAAGACAGAAGAGATGCCGGCTGCGCGAACAAATGGATTAAGGTGAGTTAAATTATTTGTAATTTTTTTTTTAACCCCTCCAGCCCTATTTTACTATGCATTCTGTATTCAGAATGCTATTATTTTCCCTTATAACCATGTTATTAGGGGAAATAATGATGATCGGGTCCCTATCCCGATCGTCACCTAGCAACCGTGCGTGAAAATCGCACCGCATCCGCACTTGCTTGCGATTTTCACACAACCCCATTCATTTCTATGGGGCCTGCGTTACGTGAAAAACGCACAAAGAGGAGCATGCTGCGATTTTCACGCATCGCACAAGTGATGCGTGAAAATCGCCGCTCGTGTACACAGCCCTATAGAAATGAATGGGTCAGGATTCAGTGCGGGTGCAATGCATTCAACTCACACATTGCACCCACACGGAATACTCGCCCGTGTAAAAGGGGCCTTATTGTCTGGGTAAGTGCGATTATGGCGATACCACATGTATAGATTTTCTTGTGTTTCAATAGTGAAAAAAGTAAAAATGTTTTTTTTTTTACTGCCGTATACTTTTTAATTTTTTTTTCTGTTATGCCAGTCACTGTATGTTATAAATACTTTTATGTTTTATTAGAACAGGTGTTTTTGGAAGCGGTGATGCCTATGATATGATATTTTTTTTTTTTTATTAAATTCATTTCGATTTTAAAAGAGACAGTACAAGCAATCCTTAGATTTGTATTCTGTGATGGATATTTATCACAGAACACAGCATTCAGTATATTCCAATACAATGCTGCCACTTGCAGGCCTGTATTGAAATATATACCAGTGATAGCCTGGAGTCTGCTTGAGGCACTGATGCCCATCACTGGCATATAACAACTTCTCCAATCTCAGCCGGGAAAGGTGTTAGGAGTGTGGGAGCACGTGGCTCCTGCATTTTCACTGCTCAGATGCCATGGTCGCATTTGACCATGGCAAGTGAGGGGTTAAATGTCTGGGATTGGCCTTATGTCTGATCACAGACATTAGCCCTGGGCCAGTGCTGTTTTAAACAGCAACAACCTGGTGGCTCTTGCGCCCGCTGCGCTCCTAAGTGTGTGCCATCTTTAACCCCTTAGTGACCACCCATTATGCCTTTTTTACAGCGGTCACTAAGAGGCCTTAGGCTGGGCCACCGCCTTTTCACTGCTGCCCGGTCTGAGAGCTGCACTCCTGTTCTAACAGCCCGCACCGGCAGGCGTTCAGATCCGGGCTATATAACCACTTACATGTGGCGGTCAATGGCGTCCGCAGCATGTAAGTGTTGATAGAGGGAACGTACTCCCTTCGGCACCCTGCAAATGCGATTGGCTGGGACCTGGTGTAGGACCCAAGCCTGCCTTGAGTGTTTCCCAGGAGTCTGCGCCTCTCTGGTGGAGCCTGCTGGTCAGTCATTGTAGCACTGACATTAAAATAGAATGTACAATCCCTAAAGTGCATTGCATTTTAAAAGCAATCAAAATAATGCCTGTTATAGCTCCCTTGTAGGACTATTAAGTGGTTAAAAGAAGAGGGGGAAAAAAACATTTATTAAATAAAAAAATTCAATAAAAAATATGCTTTTTTTTTCCCCATTGAAAATACACTTTTCAATAAAAAATAAAAAATGCAAAAATAAAATCTCCTCCACATGTTTGGTATCATGTATGCCAAAGGTCTTCAAGGGGTTAACCAAAGCTTAGTTCTCCTTGTATGTTACTAGTCAAGTGTCATTTAGAAATATATTTTAAAAAAGTTGTTGAAAGGGTCACAAGTTTTGATCCAAGTGCCAAGAACCTCTTTGATCACTAAAATGAATTATTATTTATTATTAAAGCACCATTCATCCCATAGCGCTGTTCATATGAGTACAGGGGTATACATACATAATACAGACAATTGCACTAAGCATGAACAAGACGAGTTACAGACTGGTACAGAAGGAGAGAGGGCCCTGCCCGTTAGGGCTTACAATCTACATGCTATGGGAGAAGGACACGTAGGTGAGGGGTATAATTGGGTATAATGCTGTGCCCTATTTGGGGCTAGTTAACTGTATATCGGACTTTGTATTAGACTGCACCACTTTCCTCAACTCCTGGGGAAAAAAGCATGCACTGTGTTCAGCCATGTCTGTTTACCATGTTGTCGTGCCCATGGGGGCATCTCACTGCCCAGACCCCAAGTGATCAAAATTTGCCAATGCAGACATTTTTTAATGTTTTTACTTTCAGTGACTTGTGATCTGTCTCTTCTCATTGCCAGCATATCATGAAGAATGGCCCACGCTTTCTATTGTGCTCCTATTATTTACCTGCAGCCCATGGCTATATTGAAGTATTTGCTTAAAGAGACATTGTGCATCTACACCTATGCATGTAGCCACTGCACACCGGACACAAAACCCTTGTGATATGAAGGGACACAAAGCCTACCTTACATGGTGGGAATAAACCGATTGGAAGCAGGTGGCAGTTAGAGAATAGTACATGTGTTTCCTCTCCCTGGTATTACAGCGGTGCCATGCCAGAGAGTTTTGTTCTGCTCACAGATGTTTAGTACGTGTATTCTGTGCCAAGGCCATTTCTGTGCAGATGTCACCTTTATTTAGTGTATCCCCATAGAGTCCCATTTGACAAAGCTGCTATTGCTTGTAATCATTTGTATTATCAGCAAACCATTGGGGGGCTTGTACTGTACTAATTAGGAGTTCACATAGGAACATAGTCATTTTCTGGGGAAAGCAAAGCCTAAGTATTGTAATTACTTTGCTAATTGAAAAAAAGAAGAAGAAAAAAAGCAGGAACAAAATTGGTTTAAAGGGAACCTGCCATCAGCTTTTTGGCTAGGACTGTGCACAATCATGGCAACCATGCCCCTGTAACGTTTACTAGAATTTACTTTATCCAGAGAGTTAAAGGGGTCGTGCAGGGGTTGGCTCTTCAATATCAGATTGGTTGGAGTTCCTCTTTAAAATTGTCTGCATGTCTTCTTCTTTGTAGAGGCGGCGTGGTGTAATTACAATTGCTTGTCTCCTCCAAGACGCTGTAATTAGCAGGCAGGTTATTTTCGAAGCGGAAGCAGTGCTAGCATATGCACACCTACCCTTTCAAACTGCTGATCGCAGGGGCGCCTGAAGTCGTACCTTCACTGATCTGATATTGATGATCTCCCCTGAGGATAGGCCATCAGTATTAAACCACTGCACATTTCATTTAAGCTTATATAATACCTGAGGGAGTCTGGGCGGTTCCTCAACCTTGCATAGTCATGGCGTCCTCTTCCAGGCTGACTGACCTCCTCCTTGCCTCTGCTATTGGCTGTGAGGGGGCGGTCAGTCAGGAGGTGTTCTTACACAGGGGTTTGTGGCCCTGCAAGGCCTCAGGACTGCCCACGTGACTCCAGGTATCACATTTTCCTACCTCACTCGGCTGTTTAACCTGAACTGCCTGGGGAAAGGGGATTCCGACAAAAGTACCAGGGGCATGGTTGAAATGATGGTACTCTATTCTAGCTGGCAGCCAATTACATTTAGTAGCTATGTTTCCAAATATGTAATATTTTAATTATATTTATTTAGATTATATTTTTACTGTTTTTCCCTCCAATTCCAGAATTACGAGAAGCCATTGTGTGATATGGAGCCCAAGCTGTTAAGTGAAAGGAAGCTGAAAATAGTGTTCTATCGGATAAAGGAAATTCTCCAGTGCCACTCGCTGTTCCAGATTGCTCTTGCCAGCCGGGTGTCTGAGTGGGACTCCACAGAAAGGATTGGAGATGTGTTTGTGGCATCGGTAAGTGAAATGGCAAACTCAATATTTGTGAAATTCTTGAATATTCTTCTTACACCTGTGAAATAATATTGCAGCAGTGACTGGTGGATCTAGCTAAATGTTTCCTCCTGGAGTTAGTGATCATAGACGTTAAGACCTCTCAGGAGACATGCATCTGCAGTTTTTTCACTCCAATCCCTAGAAATGTCTATTCTCGTCCATAATATGGACCAAAATAATCCCTGTTCTATAATTAACGGAACGGACATACTCCTGTGGACAGCAGACGGATGACATCTGTGTGCTGCTTTTTGGTTTTTATGTTTTTTTAAACCCATAGAAATGAATGGGTCTGTGTGCTATCAGCAACTGATGCAAAATACAGTTGTGTGCATGAGGCCTTATTCAGGCTTTTTCCCATAAAACTACAGTATCTCACAAAAGTGAGTACATCCCTCACGTTTTTGTAAATATTTTATCTTTTCATGGGACAACACTGAACATATGACACTTTGATACAATGTAAAATAGTCGGTGTACAGCTTGTATAACAGTGTAAATGTGGTGTACCCTCAAAATACCTCAACACACAGCCATTAATGTCTAAACCGCTGGCAATAAAAGTGAGTACACCCTTAGTGAGAGTGGCCAAATTGTGCCCAATTAGCCATTTTCCCTCCCCGGTTTCATGTGACTCATTAGTGTTACAAGGTCTGAGGTGTGAATGGGGAGCAGGTGTTACATTTGGTATTATCGCTCTCACCCTCTCTCTTACTGGTCACTGGAAGTTCAACATGGCACCTCATGGCTAAGAACTCTCTGAGGATCTGAACAAAAGAATTGTTGCTCTACATAAAGATGGCCTAGGCTATAAGAAGATTGCCAACTCTCTGAAACTGAGCTGCAGCATGGTGGCCAAGACCATACAGCGGTTTAACAAGACAGGTTCCTCAGAACAGGCCGTGCCATGGTCGACCAAAGAAGTTGAGTGCACGTGCTCAGCGCCATATCCAGAGGTTGGTGCTGCCAGCATTGCTGAAGCGGTTAAAGGGGGGTGGGGGGGGGCAGCCTGTCAGAGCTCAGACCATATGCTGCACACTGCATCAAACTGGTCTGCATGGCTGTCGTCCCAGAAGGAAGTGAAATGAAAGCACCAAAGCTGCGTTCATATGTGCGTTGACTTTCCCACTATTCTGCTCCATCAGAAGAACTGAAAAAACCTGATCTGTTAAATGGATGGAATAACGAATACAAAATGGGAGCACCTTCTGTTCCTATCTATCTTTCATTGACTTAAATACAAAAAAAAAAAAATAATAGTTCCTTTCAGTCAGGTTTTTATTTTTGGTGGAAATAAAAGTACAGCAGATAGGCTTTTCTGTCACATGGAATAACCTGGCGGAATTGACACATACTGGGGCAAACTGAGCACAGAATAACCCATTCAAACTAATTAGGGTTAAGACGGGTTAGTTATTTTTTTCCTGATTATCTGTTCCTCTGACAGAACAGAATAAGGGTACATTCACAGACCGTATGTAGAACGCAGATCCACAAAATGATATCTGTGTGACGTCTGTGTTGCATCCTATAGGACATGTTCTATCTGTCTGTGGAACGGACATATGGAGGCGGAAAGCACAGGCCTGATCTGGACCGCAAAATACATACCGTTCACGCTCAGTCCGAGAATCGCACCACAGGTTCTGATGAGAATAACCCTTCCTATTGATGTTAGTGAGGAAAAATAGAAATGCTGACCGGAAATTGGACACGATTGTGGGCATGAGGGCAGAGTTTAATTTGTTTGAATGTTTTTGTTACCTTTACACAAAAGTTTCTTATACTCGTACTTCTCAATTCTTACCTCTGCAGTTTTCAAAATCCATGGTGCTCGATGCTTATAGCGAATACGTTAACAATTTCAGCACTGCAGTTGGGGTCCTCAGGAAAACATGTGCCACCAAACCAGCTTTTTTGGAATTTTTAAAAGTAAGTGTGTCTTTGTATTCCTTTGCCCCAGCTTTACTCCTATTCATTAGTTGTGCATACCGTTTATTACAGAGCTTAAACTGCTTTCTTCTGCCTGTGTACATAAAGGAAGAAATTCTTCAGGACAACCCCCTTAGACCTGTGATGTTTTCCTTCCTGGCAAACGCCTGCTTGTTAGTGGGGGTGACTGCTGCACAGTATGGGGAGGAATGAGCGCTAGTGCCGTTACTTGCCCCCATACAGAATCATTTTTTATGGACAGCAGATGCTGATTAGACAACATGATCTGCTGCCCACAAACAATAATACAGGTGACTGCGCCAAGGATCTTATTACCCTATGAACGAGCGTTTCGGATAATCATGGGCACCTTCACACCGGCAGATAATCGCCAATGAGCGTCAATCTGGCAGTGTAGAGCACCCTTCACTTTGTCTGTTTAGATCAGAGTGATCAGCTGCTCTTTGCTCCATCTACTACAAGGAGGCAGGAATAGGGTCACCCCATGTCCATTTTCAGCAGTCTATACAGTGCTGGTTTGCTACAGATGAAAAGAGCTTCCTCTCTCTATTAGGGCTCATGCACACAGCCGTGCCCATATTGCGGCCCGCGAGACATTTACTCGATGTTCTATTTTTTTTGCGGAGCAGACGGATCATGAACCCATTCAAGTTAAATGGCTTTGGATCCATCCATGTTGTCCGTGCATTGGGGACCGTGTGCATGAGCCTTTAGGAAGGTGGTCATCAAATGGGAGTTCAATATCTGCAGTCACTGGAACGTATCGGAATTACACGTGCATCTTATTGTGTATTATTTGGTTGAATGTTACAGTTGGGGAAACTTAGGACTTTAACACTTCAACAGGTTCTCATGAATAATATAAAAGTAATCTTTAAATAGGTCGTAAGTTTACATTTTAGGACAGCCTATCTATAGTTTAGTTGATGAATGTCTGTTCACAGTCACAAGAACTACTTATGGGATTGCTGAAGCGTAGCAGAGTACAATGCTCAGCCATCTCTGGCAGGCCCATAAACATGAATGGAGCAACCATGCACGTGTTCAACCACCACTACATTCATATGGCGGGGACCCCGTTCTTGTGAATGCTGGGGGTCATAGCAATGATCAGTCCCTTACCACCTATCTGGTCTTTAAAACTTGGGATAACCCATGTAATGATCATATGAGAATTGCTACTAGCACCACATACTGTATAAATACATGCGATCAACTACTCATCCATGGTGACTGGAAACATTGGATTCTCAGAAGTGAATTCATTTGCAGCAAATAACACAATCCTTGGACATAGTGTGACTTTCTTGCTAGACAAAAAAAAACACTTTTCTTTTCAAATTCCATACCTGCTGCATCATATGGATCTGATAAAGCGTGAAACCTTAAGGGTCCATTCACACGTCCGCATAATTGGTCCGGACCCATCATTTAAATCAGGCTGCAAAAGATGCGGACTGCACACCGTTTGCTTTCCTCATCCAGCCAAAAAATAGAGCATGTCCTATTCTTGTCCGCAGCCACGGACAAGAATAGGCATTTCTATCATAGTGCCGGCCATGTGCGGTCGTGTGAATTGACCCTTATCCTAATGAATCCTGATGAATTGGATATTAAAGTTTCTTCTGTGCGATTTTGTTTTACGGATTGTATTGTGAAATGTCTGAGAATTAAGTTCAGTCTATGGAGAACCTCCTGCTTTAGGACCTATAGAAGCTTCATATCTCTGACCATGACGTCATGTGCACATCCTCATTGACCTTTTCTCTGTCCTTCCTACAGCATGTCATGGAGACTAATTTGTCATTATTTTTGAGTATTCTAGATCACAAAAGGTGATGTACGGTGTGCTTTGAATTTTTGAAACCTGTAATAGATGGTGCTGTGTTCAGTTGTGACGTGTTCATATAACAGTACAGTATTGCATGTGTGTTACGTTTGTGTGAAAGAGAACCTGTCACCGCTCCTGACATGTCTGTTCTAGTAACTACTTGCATGCCCCATGTAACAACGATTCTGGAGCATCTATTCTTATGACTTTATACTGTACCATTCCTTTATTAATCCCAATAGAAGTTATGAATGCTATGAAGCTCCAGGTTGTTCCAGGTGTTCCTGCACAATCTGACACTATCCTCTCTGTGCGGCTAATGTCAGACTGTGCAGAGACACCCCCCTAACTGATAGGACCCTTATTGCAGACTTCTGTAATTCATTCCTAAACTTCATGTAGGAATAATAGAGTATTAGCAGAACATATATGAAAAGATGCTCCAGAATTGTTATTACAAGGGGAATTCTTTTAGTTACTAAAAAGACATGCCTGGAGAGGTGACCGGTCCTCTTAAAATGGATGCCGAATATTCTTGTTTTAGTAAAATTGCCTTGCATACTTGAACTCTCTGGCACATATATACAGTATACATATATCTTCATATATCATACATATATCTATAATATTCAGCACCCCTAAACCTTGTACATTCTACATCTCCTAAATTGTGAATGGGCTGTAGCCACTCTGTATTTCTCTGTAAGCACTGTTGTGCAATTAATAGTATAATCACAAGTGATACGCAAAGTGCTGTGTTGGATAGTGGTATGTATCACGCAGAGACTGTGTTTGATACATCCAGGAATTATCCGATTACCGGAAGGTCTGTGCTCACTGGGCGATTTAACGTTCTGTGCACAGTCATAATCTCCGTCCAGTGAACTCTAGTAGTCATACAAAATCCAACATCAAAAAATACCTTGGGCAGATTTACTAAGCAAAATGTTCCTGAATTCTGGCTCAGAGTGCACTAACAAAGCAACGTACTTGTCGTGCAGTTTATGTGCCTGGTTTTGAATAGGGGTTATGGCTAAGGGTACTTTCACACTAGCGTTATTCTTTTCCGGTACTGAATTCCGTCCTAGGGGCTCAATACCGGAAAAGAACTGATCAGTTTTATCCCCAAGCATTCTAAATGGAGAGAAATCCGTTCAGGATGTCTTCAGTTCAGTCACTGAACTGCGTTTTGGACGGAGGAAATACTGCAGCATTCTGCGGTATTATCTCCGTCCAAAATTCCGGATCAGTTGCCAGAATTCAGGATCCGGCATTAATTAACATTGAAATGTATTAGTGCTGGATCTGGCATTAAAAATACCGCAATGCCGGATCCGTCCGTAAAAATGTGAAAAAAATATATAACGGATCAGTTTCTCCGGATCCGTCTACAAATGCTGTCCGTTTGCATGCAGATTGCCGGCGGGCAGTTTTGGCGACGGAACTGCTTGCCGGATCACTCTACCGCAAGTATGAAAGTAGTCTTAGAAAATTTCAGAAATGTACCAGATGTATTAATGGTATGCACCATCATTTTGGTGCAAGATCCTAGTGTAAAGTACAGCTTTCGAAAGGTGGTGAAGGGAATAGAAAAGTGTCTGGCGCCACTGTCCTACATTTGGTCTATCCTCTGCCTGTCTCATTTAGGTATTTCTGAAAAACAAGCGTGCCCTTCAGTCATACATTCTGTGTGCTTGTGAATAAGTTGGTATGTTTATCCCTCTTAATCCAGAAGAAGACACGATGGGACATACCAGTTTGCCCTAATGAGGTACAAATCGCCACGTGGCATTCAGGATGGCTCACTATTCAAAGAAAATGCCCACAACAGCACCATAGGCAGGTTGTTCATTGTCTGGACTCCTTGTAATCTGACTGTTGCCACGTGCCACCTTTTTATTGGATTTTTTGTCTTATGTGGTGCATACTTGTACTGTAGGTCCACGATTCTGCCGTCAGTAGCCACATTTTGGCATATCACAAAATCAGGAATATTTAAATATGTGATTGAAGCCACTTTTGCAGTGATCATTAAAAGGAGACTGCCAGCATTTTTTACGTCAGAAAGCTGCTGACCACACTATTTAGATGAGGGAGAGAGTAAGGACTCATTCATACGACCATGTGAAGCCCGTCACTTGAATGTGTCCGCGATTCCTCCGTTCCGCAAAAAGATAGAGCATGTTCTATATTTTTATGGTGCTGAGGCACTTAACGGAACCCCAGAAGACACTCCGTAGTGCTTCCGTATTGTTCCGTGCTTCCTTTCCGCATCTCCGGATTTGCGGACCCATCGAAGTGAATGGGTTCGCATCCGTGGCAACGGGGCAGCACATGTTCATGTGAACGAGCCCTAAGGCAAATGTGCCTTGTGTAAGGGTCATACAGGTAGCAAGACCGAGAAATCAAAGTTTTAATCCTCCTGGTGCGGCGACCGCAAGGTTCTGGGATGTGTTCAGTGAAAAGAGCCCGGGGCACTGAACGTTAAAGGGAACCTGGGACATGGTGTCTGAGCTGCAGGCAGCAGGGTATAGAGCAGGAGGTGCTGAGCAGACTGATATGTAGTTTTATGGGAAAAGGGTTACTGTCCTATCAGTGACTGACAGCCTTCCCTCTATCACTGTGTATACAGAGAGAGCTGTCAATCACTGATAGGGCCGCCTCCTGGACTTCAAAGCCAAGATTGAGCAGGAATTTAAATGAATAAATTACAAGTTATACTGAATATTTTCCTTGCTTAAAACTATATATCAGTCTGCTCAACTCCTCCTGCTCGATAATAGCCTGCACATTCACGTTTTCATGGTGACTGGATCCCTTTAAGGGACCACCTCCTGGGCACTTTTTGTCATAGTGCCAGAGGAATTATAATGTCTTTGCCATGCTACCTGCAGGACCGGTATGATTTAAACTGTTCAAAGACTCCCTTTAAGTTATCTGAGAAATAGTCTATTGGTGTGGAAATGCGTGTGTATGGGGAGGTTCATCAAGCCCTGTGCTACCAAATTCTGACTTCAAAAAGTCACAAAATGGGAGTTTGCAACTTTTTGGGATTATTTGGCCATCAATGTGTTTATATTTTGCATTATTACTCCACTCCAGTTTTGGAAAGTGGCATGGTTAGCCTGTAAAGTTGTGCAGTTCTGATACTGATAGCCTATCCTCAGGGTAAGTCATCGGTTTCTAATTAGCTGGGGTCCATCTCCCAGCACCCCTATTTAATGGGGTTGCAGCGCTCACACAGGTATTTCGTCCTCCTCACTGATTAACTGCTGCGGTGCTGTGTAATTCCATCTGCTCGACCCATTGACGTGAACTGCATGACTGCACTACCACTACAATCTAGACGGCATGTAGGACACAGTGCTTACATGAGTGTCAGGACCCTTTCAAACAACTGATCAGTGGGGGTGCCAGGAGTCAGACCCCCACTAATCCAATATCATCACATTGCACAAACCTTTGGACTTAAAGATTATCATTATTATTTATTATTAAGGGGTATTATTATTATTATTATTATTATTATTATTATTATTATTATTATAAGGGAATAAAAAAATACTACAATAAGCATGAACAAGAGGAGTTACAACCTGGTACAGAAGGAGAGAGGGCCCTGCCCACGAGGGCTTACAATCTACAAAGGATGGAGGAAGGACATAGGTGAGGGTTAGGCTGGTCATGGCGGTATGGTGGGATCAGGGTTCCTGTAGGTGGTAGGCTTGTCTGAAGAGGTGGGTTTTCAGGTTTCTTTTGAAGGTTTCCACGGTAGGTCAGAGTCTGATATGTTGCGGTAGAGAGTTCTGAAGATGCACCAATTTTATCAGACATCAAGCAACATTTGAAGAATTTGGTGTAAATTATGGCAACACTGACTGCGAAAACTCCTCTTATGATAAACCTCCCCCAGTGATCAGCATTTGTGTTACAGCAGAGTCCAGACTGCAGCCCTGATCGCATCACTCTGTACGGTTTGATGATGAAGCCAATCCAGCGCTTCCCACAGTTTATCCTCTTGTTACAGGTCAGTTTTTTTCAATTATACAGTTTTTAGATTTCAGTAACCAGATTCTATCCAGTTTGATGCATGACATAGTGCTGGGTTGTGCAGAGAATGAACGGAGTAATTTCCTGCATGGGAGAAAAAAAATCTGTGCCATAGTAGCAGTAAAAGAATTAAAACAAATTCTGTGCCCCTTAGGCCCCTTTTACAAGGGCAAGATTTCCGCGCGGGTGCAATGCGTGAGGTGAACTCTGGACCCATTCATTTCTATGGGGCTGTGCACGCATGGTTGCTAGGACCCGATCATTATTATTTTCCCTTGGTTATAAGGGAAAATAATAGCATTCTTAATACCGAATGCGTAGTAAAAATAGGTCTGGAGGGGTTAAAAAAATATAAAAAAATAATTTACCTCCCCTCATCCACTTGCTCGCACAGCCCGGCTTCTCTTCTGTCTTCTTCTTTGTTGTCCAGGATGAAATGGACCTGTGGTGACGTCACTGCGCTCATCACATGGTCCATCACATGATCCACCACCATGGTGATGGATCATGTGATGGGCCATGTGATGAGCGCAGTGATGTCACCACAAGTCCTTTTCCTCAAAGAGAAGCTGGGCTGTGCGAAAAAGTGGATTAAGGTGAGTTACATTTTTATTTAATTTTTTAACCCCTCCATCACTATTTTACTTGGCATTCTGTTTGAAGAATGCTATTATTTTCCCTTATAACCATGTTATAAGGGAAAATGATAAAATCTACAGATCACCTAACCCAAACCCGTACTTCTGTGAAGAAGTCCGGGTTCGGGTCTGGGTACCAAACATGCCGATTTTTATCACGAGCGTGAAAAATGCATTAAAACGCTTTGCACTCGCGCGGAAAAATCGCATCTTTTGAACCCAGCCTTACTTTTATTTTTATTTTTTTTCTCTGGACCAGACCTCATTTCAGTTCAGAGCCGCGACACAATCTGATGATGGTACCAGCCGTCTCCATGCTAATATAAAAGCTACGATGCAATTGGTTGCCATGAATGATCACTAAGAGTTTTGATAAATCTGCCCCAGTGTCTATTTATATTCTTGGACTGGAGCTCATAGACTTTACAACCTTTTTGTTTTTTATATTTTTTATTTGCAGGATATGTTGAAAAACACAGTGAAGGGTCATCCTGATCGACTTCCCCTACAGATGGCTCTGACAGAGCTGGAAACATTAGCAGACAAACTCAACGAGAGGAAGCGAGACGCAGATCAACGCTGTGAAATTAAGCAAATCGCCAAGGCAATGAATGAAAGGTACCTCAACAAGGTTAGTTACTGGTAATAGCGGGGGATGAACAGGGTGCACACAAACATGAACTATTAAGATATTTGCGGTAAAGTAGTTCTGATTTTGTCACAATTGGTCTGATCAGTTACCATACGAGACAGTACTTTTACATAAATTAAAGGCTATGGACAATTTTGTGACATAATTTTTTTATTATTGCTTTCTACTTTTCTTCTGCTGAAAATCACTTTTCAATTGGTCGTAATGAGAATTTTTAAACAGTTTGTCCTCTGCAGCCTTCAGGTTTTTACTGCCTTTGCAGGCTGTTCTTTCTGCTCTTCTCTGAAATCTGTCAGAGAGTTGCTGTCGGCCTATCTGTAGTTGGGAACACTCATTTAAAGGAAATGTGTCACCAAAAATTGTATCTGCCAGTTAAAACCAAATAGTGACATCTCCATTTTTCTAATCCGTTTTTATTTTCTGATTGCAGATTTTTTATTCTATTTCCTAAACATGATTATGGGGCGGCCATCTTGCCTTAGCTTTACGGCAGCCCCACGGGCCAGTTTTCTAGGCATGCTCTGTGACCTGTGCAGAGGTCATTGTACAAGGAAGGAGTAGATATGCTTTGACAATCACCCTGTCTCATCTGTCATTCTAATTCTGCCTGTAATGATATCGCCTCTGTGTATAGATAAGCAGGGCACTGTACAGACCAAGAAGTGGCGCCTATTATTAGGCTTAGTGGCCAGTGCAAAAACTGCAGGATTTTAGATACAGTGACATGAAAAAAAAACATCATCAAAAATTCTTTATAAAATATGTTAAACATAAAAACGTGATTTAAACAGTAGGTCATTTTCTGACACATTCCCTTTATGCTAAATTCTTATCAAACTGATAAGACTTCTTCTTATACAGGGTTTGTCTCCCTTTAGCAAGTGGCATTTACTAATGTATTGTGATTACAGACAATAGCATCCAACTGTCCCCAATGGGGCTCACAATCTAAGGCCCCTATCAGTATGTCTTTGGAGTTCAACTTTTATTTTCTAAACCAGATTGACAAAATGAAATCTGATTTGCTATAGCCAACACGGTGCTCCTGGGTCAGTTTTGGCCAAATAGATGGGGCCCAATGTGTAACCAGTCATCTTTATAATGGTGGGATCTCCATGTCTATTCATGTCAGTAAATTGACAAGCTTTTCAGAGTGTATCGCATAGAACAGCTTTCACATACCATACGCACCGCTCTATAAATGTAGCTGACACTTTGCCAGGCCTCTGACAGGAATAATGTGGGTGTTGAAAAGCGTTTCAGTGGTAAGCATTTCACGTTTTATATGTTAACTGAGTTTCTCAATTCACAAACCCGTTAAATAAAATCAGTTGGTAGTAACAATCTCTAAAATCAGATAATATTTAACATGGGACGATGCAGAATTGCGGTGCAGAAAAGTAGAAAATATAAACTGGCAAAATTCCGATGGCTAACCCCTTCCCGACATATGATGTAATAGTCTGTCATGGCAGCAGGTGCATTCCCGCATTACGTCATGGTGATCGTGTGGGCATCGGAGCAGTGCGCGCCCGATCACTGCATGGGCCCGGCAGTCCGTGGTAGCCGGGCCCCTGCTGTATCCGCCGGCATCGCTGTATAAGCCGGTGCCGGAGGATTAACCCCTTCTATGGCGCAATCAGCGCTGACCGTGGCATTGAAGGGATTTGCGGCGGGTGAGGGAGCCCATCGGGTCCCTGCGCTGTTGCGGCGGGGACCCAAAGGGTGAGAAGGCAGCCCGATGCCGTGCAGAGGCTGCCCAATGCCTTGCACGACATTGGGACCTGCCTTCTACGGGTGCCCAGGAGATCCAGAGTAATACACTAACAGGCAATTCATTACAATACAGATGTATTGTAATGCATTGCAGATGGGATCAGACCCCCATAAGAAATAAAGTTAAAAAAAAAAGTAAAAAAAGGAGTTTTTAATAAAAAAAAATAAACTTTTGAAGTAAAAAAAGAAAAAAAGACCCTTTCCACTGATTTTATATTAAAAAAAGAAAACACACACATATTAGGTATCAACACGTCCGTAACGAACGGCTGTATAAATATATCACATGATCCACCCCATCTGATGAACACCGTAAAAAAAAAAAAAAAAAAAACCTGTACCAAAAAAAAGCAATTTTTGTCACCTTACACCAAGCGATCAAAATGTTGTATGCCCCCCAAAACGGTACGGTCACCTCATCCCGCGAAAAAAGAGCCCCTGCCTGTCACGCCCTGCCCTGTGAGAGGCCTGAGAAGATCTGACAGACTTGCTACACATGAGTCTATCTGACAGATTGTTCTGTTTCTCTTTGTTATGGTTTTGGGCAGGATCCCACCTCTCCACAGGTTCTGCTCATTAGCTATTTAGTGGTGCTATTTATACCCGCCTCTCACTATAGCCCATGCGATTTATATTTTGCTTCTGGGGTTCTCAGCTGGTGTTTGGTCGATCTCCTGCTCCCCGTCAGTCTTAAGCTAACTCCTACTCCTTCTCTTTTGTTGTGTGTTCCGGCTAGGCCTCAGGAAGATGCTGGCTCTTGCACCTAGCGCTAGGTACTGGTTGTCTTATCTCCAGCTCCCTAGCTGAGGGTTTGTTTCAGTTTCAGCCAGGCTTAGGTTCCAGCGCATGAGCACTTCCACCTTAAGGATTTGCTCATGTTGTCAGCAGTCAGGGAAAGGCTCAGGGATTGGGTGGTGACCTTTCCCTGTTCCCTAGCTTTGGGCCCTAGCCTGGTGTTTTCTTGCTTTTGTTGTATTTGATTTGCTTCCTTTCCCTCATCTACTGTGACACTACCTAAGACAATCGCCCAAAAAAAAAAAAAAAGATAGCTCTTAAAACATCTTTTTTTTTTTTTTGTTTCAAAAATGCAATTATTATGTTAAAGTGAAATAAATAAAAAAGGCGATCAAAACGACGTCTGCCCCCAAAATAGAACCAATTAAACCATCATCTCATCCCACAAAAATTTGTTTCAAAAATGCTCTTATTGTGTAAAACTTAAATAAATAAGAAAAAGTATACATATTAGGTATTGCCACGTCCGTAACGACTTGCTCTATAAAAATATCACATGACCTAACCCCTCAGGTGAACGCTGTAAAAATAAATAAAAACTGTACCAAAACAACCAATTTTTTTGTTCACCTTGCCTCAAAAAGTTGTAATAATGAACAAAAAAATTTATATGTACCCAAAAATGGTACCAATAAAACATCAACTCTTCCTGCAAAAAATGAGCCCCTGCACAAGACGATTGGCAGAAAAAAAAAAAAATTGTGTTCAGAAAATGGAGACACAAAAACATATTTTTTTTTCAAAATTGCTTTATTATGTAAAACTGAAACAAAGAAAGAAAGTAGACCTATTTGATATCACCGCGTCTGTAACAACCTGCTCTATAAAAATAGTGCATGATCTAATCTGTCAGATAAACGTTGTAAAAAATAAAAACAGTACCAAATCAGCCATTTATTAGTTACCTTGCCTCACAAAAAACGTAATATAGAGCGATTAAAAATCATATGTACCCCAAAATAGTACCATATATATAATATAGTTGCGATTTTTTTCATAAATAAAGGTGAAATATTTCATGAAGTACAATGTGTCACGAGAAAACCATCTCAGAATAGCTTGGATAAATAAAAGCGTTCCAAAGTTATTACCGCATAAAGTGACACACATGTCAGATTTGCAAAAAATGGCCAGGGGTAGAAGGGTTTAATGAGGGAAGATTATTCTAAGGTCAGGTTTGTGATGTATCATGGTTGACCGCTGTCATTTTGTCTATTTCCCCTGAAATGTAGCTCCTCAGTAATGGAAGCAGATATCTTATCCGATCAGATGACATGATAGAAACCGTGTACAACGAGAAGGGCGAGATACTGAAAACTAAGCAGAGACGTCTCTTCATGCTGAATGACGTACTGATGTGTGCCACAGCTAATACAAGGTTGGATGTGGAAATTACATGTTTTTTGTCTATAAAAAGAAATAATCTGTGAGAAATAGTATTAAAGGGGTTCTCCGGGCTTTTAATATTGATAACCCGGGGATAGGTCATCAATATCAGATCGGCGGGGGTCCGACACCCCCCCCCCCCCGCGCTGATCAGCTGTTTGAAAAGGAGGTGTGCGCCATGCCAGCGTTGCCTCCTCTTCACTGTTTACCTTCTTGCCGTCGCCTCTGCAGCGGTGAGCAGGTGCAATTACACCTAACTGTCCCATTCATTTCAATAGGACGGATCGTTCCCATACACTTGTATAGGAGCGATCCGTCCGATTGAAATGAATGGGACGGCTTGGGTGTAATTACACCTGCTCACCGCTGCAGAGGCGACGGCGAGAAGGTAAACAGTGAAGAGGAGGCAACGCTGGCATGGCGCACGCCTCCTTTTCAAACAGCTGATCGGCGGGGGTGTCGGGTGTCGGACCCCTGCCGATCTGATATTGATGACCTATCCTGAGGATAGGTCATCAATATTAAAAGCCCGGAGAACCCCTTTAATGTAGTAGTGGAAAGTCAGAATATAAAAAGATAAAAAGGTCCCACTTTAAATTGATGTCTGCACTATTAATACGGGTTTGAGTAATGCTCACCACTGCTTTGTATTACATTGATTTTTACTTATAATACATGTTATTGTGATTTAATTATGAGCACTTATACTCTGGCAGGGGATGCTGCATGGTGCTACTGAGCCAGCAGATGGCACTAGCATGCACTTATCGAAAACAGAGCCTAGTCTGGGAGCAAGAAGTTTTACCAGTGCAAATCTAATTTTATGTCACAATTTAATGAGAAAATGGAAAGAAAAGCGCAAGGAAATAAAATGAATCTGTTTTTATATGTGATCGTATTTATATACACCTGGACTACATTATCTGCTTCCTTATATGCAGGCTAAAAATATCCATATGAATCTGGTTTTAAACTATGTTTTTTTTATTGTCAAGTAAGTGTGAGAAACTGTACTTATAAAAGTGAATGATGTGCTCAACAGCGTAATAAATACGTGCAGATCTAATACTGGTATCTTAAAGACGGTCCTTATACGTCCATCTGAATAAGGCTACTTTCACACTGTAGTTTTGGCTTTTGGTTTGTGAGCTCCGTTCAGGTCCAGAAGGGATCAGTTTTGCCCTAATGCATTCTGAATGGAAAAGGATCCGCTCAGAATGCATCAGTTTGCCTCCGTTCAGTCACCATTCCGCTTAGGAGACGGACACCAAAACACTGCCGGCAGCATTTTTCTGTCCGCCTTATGGTGCGGAGCAAGACACAATAGGAAACGGATCCGTCCCCTATTGACTTTCAATGGTGTTCATGACGGATCCGTCATGGCTATAGAAGACATAATACAACCGGATCCGTTCATGACGGATGCACGCGTTTGTATTTTGGTAACAGAAGTGTTTTGCAGATCCATGACTGATCCGCAAAAAAAAACGCTAATGGGAAAGTAGCCTATTCTGTATGATGATGTAGCACAGGTCATTTAGAAGCTTCCTTTCTATCTTAGGTCGTCTAATGAGGGCAGCAATATGGTAACAAGTCAGAAATACTTACTGAAATGGAGTGTACCCCTGGATCATGTTGAAGTTATTGAATATGGGGAAAGTGAAGAGCAAGGAAATCAGACTCTGTTTTCCGCCTTGCATACAGCTGAGAAGGTTGTTTGTGTCAAACCAAGTAAGTACCTGATAAACCTGAGAGACACAGAGATCAGTGGTAGAAATGTCTATATACTTGTAATGGAGTTCTAATTCTTGGAGCTTTCTTTTGAGATTGTCATTTTATATTGTTAGGCCAGACACAGACGAGCGAGTTCAATGCAAGAAAGTCGCATGTGGCACTGTGAGCTCCCGTTCTGCCCTCCGCTCCTCTGACAGGATCACACAGCATTATAATGATTTGTAAGTTGGACCCTGAGAGACCTGGAATCTACTGAATTACACGGACTGCTTTATGTCACTGTAATTAAATAGATTATAGGTTTCGCAAGAACACACAGCATTATAAATCCTTATAATGCTGTGCAATCCTGTCAGAGGAGCGGAGGGCAGAATGGGAGCTCACACGCCGACAGTTTCTCACATTCTCGCTCATCTGTGTCTGGTGGTGGTATTCAGTTTTCAATGCATTTTCCCCCCTGAGAAACAGCACTACGCCTGTCCATGTGCTGTGCCTGGCATCGTAGGGGATCCCAATTCCATTTACTGTAGGTATGACCTGCAATGCCAGAGACAGTCCATGGACTGAGGTGACTGTTTCTGGAAAAAAATTATCATTTTTCAAAAACCTGGGCAAACTTTTTGAGTAACTACTTTTTGAGTAACTAAGGCTTAATTATTAAATTCTGACAACTGGTCTGACTTCTGACTTATAATGTTTTATTTTGTTAGGGAACGTGTAATCAGAAAAGGATTCAGTGTGTTTTTATGAATTTATTTTTTATTATTATTATTATTATTATTATTATTATTTTTACAATCCATATAAAAGAATCCTAACCCCTTCCTGACATCCAACGTACATGTATGGTGGATATCAGGTCTTTAAAGATGGCTCCCGCTCCGGAATAGAGCGGGCACCAAAGGAACCAGCTGTTGGCTGTGGGTATTGGTATTGGCATTCAACCCCTCAGATGCCATTGTCCCTGATCTCTGCCTCTCCCAGAATGGTGTTCCTTGTAAGTAATGAGCCAGAGCTGTATAGGATAATGGAGAAAATTCCATTACTCTCTACAAGTTGCAGTCTGAGGATTGCATGTTGGGGTCTACTTGGGTCCAGCTAAGAAAATAAATTATGAAAGGCCCTTTAATGTACATAAAAAATGTGAATGTCAGGTGATCATGTCTCCACGTATTAAAACTGAAGTTACAGGCCCAAACCCTGAGGCTGCACTGCTGATAGATTCTGATGGCAGCATATTTATTTCTGATTTGTGTTGTGGAGATCAGGGGAAAACAATCTATATAGGCAAGAGCATTTGTCACCCCCTTAAAGTCTGTCTGTCATTATATGCTACATAGGCAGTGACCCAAGAGAGGACAGCAGTGGTGGTGCTAGTGGCTAGGATATGAGTAGTAGTAGTCACAGTAGCTGTCCTCACTCTGGTGCTTCCCCTGGTACATCTTGATTTTAGGGCTCCCAACTGATGTTAGGTGGGTTGTCTTCAGTGTAGGTGGGTTTCGTGTTGCAGGCAGGGCTTCCTTGGAGTGCTAAGAAGGAGTGATGATGCAACAGTGCAGAGAGGTAGTGCAAGGCAATGATGAGGCTAGATTTGGGGGTATCCACTTCACTGTACTTTGCTGAAATAATTCTTGCAGATGATGCATGCACTTGTAGAGCCTATCACAGGAAATTATTACTCTCACTATAGCAATGCAGTGTCCAAATGTGGGGTGTAGTGTTTTAACAGATGTCCAGTTTATCTCAGAAGTAAGGCAGGGTGCATGAAGCTTCTCCCTAACTGAATGCAGTGAAGTCCACAGACTCAATATGTGTGTTCTCTTTCACTGACAACTTGTCCACAGTCACTTTTATGGTGTAATCCCGTCTGGTGCTTCTCTCTGGCACCAGCTAGCCACTTTAGCTGTTGGTTGCACTCCACACTGTCCTACAGTTCCCAGCTCATAGGGATGGGGCCAGCCCACCCTAGTAACTGAGTCTAGGGAAAGGGATTAACAATTTCTCCTATACGGAGCCTGTGGGAAATAATATACATAGTAAAGTCACATAACCCCATTTAGAAGTGAACCGTAGGGTCACTGCGCATATATGAGGACAGGTCCACTTTATTATTAGTCCAAATGGCACAGAAAATGTTTTGTTATTTGGCCAATAGCAGCTAACTGTCACGGTCCTCCCTGTGACAGAGGTGAGAAGATCAGATAGACTTGCTGCACGTAAGGCTATCTGACGGGTCTCTCCGTTTTCCTCTTTGTACAGTCCTGATCAAAAGTTTAAGACCACTTGAAAAATGGCAAAAAATCATATTTAGCATGGCTGGATCTTAACAAGGTTCCAAGTAGAGCTTCAACATGCAACAAGAAGAAATGAGAGTGAGACAAAACATTTTTTGTGCGTTAAATTTAATGAAAACAACGAATAAACTGAAACAGGCTGTTTTTCAGCTGATCAAAATTTTAGGACCACATGCCTTTTAAAAGGCCAAATCTGTGCAAAGATGTGGATATATTGTCATTTTCTGTCAGGTAGTCACACGTTGTGATGGCAAAGGCAAAAAAACTCTCCCTTTTTAACATGGTCGGGTTGTTGAACTGCATAAGCAGGGTCTCTCACAGCGCGCCATCGCTGCTGAGTTGAGACGCAGTAAGACAGTCATTTGGAATTTCTTAAATGATCCTGAGGGTTATGGAACAAAAAAGTCAAGTGGAAGACCCCAAAAAATTTAATCAGCACTGAGCCGGAGGATCCAATTGGCTGTCCGTCAAGACACTGGACGATCCTCGACTCAAATTAAGGCCCTTACTGGTGCTGACTGCAGCCCCATAACCATCAGACGGCATCTGAGACTGAAGGGCTTCAAAAACAAAAAACGTCTTCAAAGACCTCGTCTCCTTGAACGCCACAGAACTGCTCGTTTGGACTTTGCAAGAGAGCACCAAACATGGGACATTCAAAGGTGGAAGAAATTTTTATTCTCTGATGAGAAAAAAATTTAACCTTGATAGTCCTGATGGTTTCCAACGTTACTGGCATGACAAGCAGATCCCACCTGAGATGTTTTCTACGCGCCACAGTGGAGGGGGCGCCATAATGGTCTGGGGTGCTTTTTCTTCAGTGGAAGAATGGAGCTTCAGGAAGTGCAGGGGCGTCAAACGGCCGCTGGCTATGTCCAGATGTTGCAGAGAGCATTCTTCATGACTGAGGGCCCTCGTCTGTGTGGTAACGACTGGGTTTTTCAACATGACAATGCTGCAGTACACAATGCCCGCAGGACAAGGGACTTCTTCTAGGAGAATAACATCACTCTTTTGGCCCATCCTGCCAAACAGTTCCAGACAGTGCGGCCATCTTCACCACTTGGAGAAATGTTCCCACTCACCTCATGGAAACGCTTGCATCAAGCATGCCGAAACGAATTTTTGAAGTGATAAACAATAACGGCGGAGCTACTCATTACTGAGTTCATGTTTGGAAGTTGGATTTCTGTTTTGGGGGGGGTTTCGTTTTTTTTTTTTTGGAGGTGTGGTCCTAAATTTTGATCAGCTGAAAAACGGCCTGTTTCAGTTTATTCGTTGTTTTCATTAAATTGAATGCTCAAAAAATGTTTTGTCTCACTCCCATTTCTTCTTGTTGCATGCTGAAGCTCTACTTGGAACCTTGTTAAGATCCAGCCATGCTAAATTAGATTTTTTTTGCCATTTTTCAAGTGGTGACCATGCCTTTTGATATTTCCTTTTGGAGTTGCTAGAGCTTGTTTGTCTTGGATCTCCTGCTTCTCCATACATCTCAAAGCAAAGTACTAGTTGCCTTTTCTGTTTGTTGTTCTCTGATGTGTTTTGGTTCTAGGCCTCAGGGAGATGTGGGTTCTTCATCTGGGAAGGAACCAGCTGTCTCGACTCCTGCTACCTATCCTAGGGCTTGTCAGTTTTAGCAGGGCATAGGTATCTGGCGTATGATCATTTCCGCCATCAGGATTTGCTCATACTGGCAGGAGTTAGGGAAAGGCCTAGGGATTACTAGCAGGTCACCATCCCTCTTCCTTAGCTTTTGAGGCCTGGATGGAGTCTATTTCCTTTTGTGTGTATCTGGTGTTTTCCTCTTCCCCATTCCCCGTGACACTAACCAAGAACAGAGCTGAGCAGACACCTCCCACCACCAAGTCAGCAGTTATTAGCCAGACAGGTCTATGTTTTTTGTACTGTTTGAGCTAAGGCTACTTTCACACTCGCGTTTGGTGCAGATCCGTCATGTGCTAGATTGTGTAAAAGAAAACAGATTAGTCCCCATTGACTTACATTGTGTATCAGAACAGATTTGTTTGGCTCAGTTTCGTTCGACGGACACCAAAACGCTGCAACACTCCAAAGCGGAATGGAGATGGAACGGAGGCAAACTGATGCATTCTGAGCGGATCCTTTTCCATTCAGAATGCATTAGGGCAAAACTGATCTGTTTTGCACCGCTTGTGAGATCCCTGAATGAATCTCACAAACGGAAAGCCAAAACTCCAGTGTGAAAGTAGCCTAAGAGTAGAACAGAACTGTCCCCATACTATGCAGACCTCTAACAGATACAGATCTATTTTAGGCTGTATTCATTTTCTGCCATGGTTTTCCAAAATTGCGGTAAAAACAGCACTGCGGCCACAACGCCCCTTATATTGTAATGTACACCACAGGATATTTTGTAGTTTCTGCTTAACGAGGACCTTTCACCAGAATAAAACTTCTAAACTAACTATAAAGGCATGTAGAGCGGCACCCAGGGACCCACCTGCACCTACTGTTATACCTGGGCGCCGCTCCGTTCTCCCGTTATTGCCTCTGGTATCTTCATAGTTAGGCTCCACCCAGGGGAACCTGCCGGCGCCTCCTTCCCCCATGCTGCAGTGCTGGCCAATCACAGCGCTCAGCTCATAGCCTGAGAGGCTTTTTTCTCTCTCAGGCTATGAGCTGAGCGCTGCGATTGGCCAGCGCTACAGCATGGGAGAATGAGCCGACTGCAGGTTCCCCTGGGTGGAGCCTAACTATGAAGATACCAGAGGCAATAACGGGAGAACGGAGCGACGCCCAGGTATAACAGTAAGTGCAGGGGGGTCCCTGGGTACCGCTCTACATGTCTGTATAGTTAGTTTAGAAGTTTGATTCTGGTGAAAGGTCCTCTTTAAAGTGAGGCCAAAAAACATCTGCTGATATTTGGAGTCTGGGAATATTTTAGACAAATTTCCACCTAACTGCATTAAATCGTTGATTTATATCAGGGATGGCCAACCTGAGGCTCTCCAGCTGTCGCAAAACTACAACTCCCAGCATTCCCACACTGCCTACAGCAGGGCATGGTGGGAGTTGTAGTTTTAGAACATCTGGAGAGCCGCAGGTTGGCCATCCCTGATTTATATGGTCTCCATGTAAGAGTTGGAGTAATCTGGTGAATGATTTCTGAAAAAGTTCATTGTCCAGCCCTGTGTACAGACATCTGGAGTGCTCAGCACCCTGATTTGCTCATCTAGTGGACGGACTATAACTAACTAGTGGGAAGGAAATGAAGTTTTCCTTTTACATAGATGCAAAGCTTCCTTTCATTACATTCCTGTGAAGAATTCTGCTCCACATCTATATGGTCAACACAGACCCCCTTGTCCTGAGAGTTTGGTCTTGTCACTATAAGCGACATGATTAAAGCTCCTGATCTGCTCTGATTGCATTGGCACCATTCGGAAATGTTTCTTCACACAAGAAGACCATTCATTACACTCATTAGCATTTCTGAATACCAATTAACTGCTTAGGGCCCACATGCTTCCTGGACGACCAACAGTATACCTAAGAATGCAAATTACAGATCCACTTTTATTACATTTTTAAATATATATAATATTTTTTCTTACCCAGTTGGATTGGCAAATAGTTATACTTACCTGCCCCCAAAGACTTCTGTTTCATACAAATGCCTATTTCAGCTCAATCATTGACATAGCCTTATCATCTTATTATAACCTTTGGACAGAACATCTTTTTTATCTGTTATGTTACAGTTTCCACTTTCCTATCCATCTCCTTACAATTTTTATCTTAGAGTATACAGTGTGCGCCTTTTAGCATCTTCTGACATTGTTCTGATGTTTAATATTGATGACCTATCCTCTGGTAATAGGTAGTTAATATCAGATCGGCTGGGGTCCGACATCTGGCACCCCCCTGATTGGCATCTGCACAGCGCACCGAGAACAGTGCCATCCATTGGGTAACAGTTGTACTTTGTATTCACTTGAGTGGGGCTTGGCTGTGCCTAAGCCATGTGACCGATGTCATGTGATGTCACTGGCCTAGAAAGAGGCCGCAGCACTCACCTGATAGCTGTTGTTTGGATGGCTGTAGTCGAACCTCATCCGATCTGATATTGGTAGCCTATCCTCAAGATAGGCCATCAATATGAAAATCCCTCACTACCCCTTTAAGACATTTTTTAGATGATCCCACAAAAAATCACTCCAAAATATAGCTCCCACTGTGGTGGTCCCAGCTCATCCACATATTACATGTCCAGCCATTTATTCGAATGGCCTGCAGATAATGCACAATAACGGAAGTCTGCGGTGTTTCCTGGTGATAAGAGCTGATTGGTGAGGGTTTCTCAATCCATCTGAATTCTGGGCCAGTTTCAATATATAAAGGCTTGTGAAAATGAGAGGCCATTTAATACGATATCCATCACACATATTGAAAGGTGTCGTGTGTTGTCCATTTCACTCACCACCATATGAAGCTCTGTAAACGGAAGCAACCAGTCCTGCTCACATTCTAGGACAGGCTGCTGATGAACCATTGTCGTTTGAAATTAAAAATAATGATATGCAGCTTAGTTTTATGTCAAAAACAGTGTAATCTGCAGTAGATCCTTAGGCTACTTTCACACTCGCGTTTTGTGCGCATCCGTCATGGATGGATCTGTTCAGATAATACCACCGTCTGCATCCGTTCAGAATCGATCTGTTTGTATTATCTGTAACATAGCCAAGACGGATCCGTCTTGAACACCATTGAAAGTCAACGTTTTCTATTATGCCAGATTGTGTCGGAGATAACAGATCCGTCACCATTGACTTACATTGTGTGCCAGGACGGATCCGTTTTCTAGTGTGCCAGATTATGTCAGTGAAAACGGATCCGTCCCCATTGACTTACATTGTGTGCCAGGACAGATTTTGGCTCAGTTTCATCAGACGGACACCAAAACACTGCAGGCAGCGTCTTGGTGTCCGCCTCCAAAGCGGAATGGAGACTGAACTGATGCATTCTGAATGGAAAAAGATCCGGTCAGAATGCATTAGGGCAAAACTGATCCGTTTTGGACCGCTTGTGAGAGCCCTGAACGGATCTCGCAAACGGAAAGCCAAAACGCTAGTGTGAAAATAGACTGATTCCCATGAATTCTGTTAATAATTTGCATCATGTATAGTGCAGTGTGTATTAAAGCATGGACCCAGCATAGCTGTCATTGATCCTTTATACACAGAAGCAGTGATGCCAGTGTGAACAGAGCCTAAGCGTGTCAGTGTGGACTGTAACAAGAAGTCATGTAGCTTTGAAAATAAAAGAAGTGATATAATTGGTTGCCATGGGATTTTTATGCTTTAACATTTTCCTTCTTTTAGTATTCTGTATATTTAATTAACAATTAACATTATTCCATCTGTACATCTACAGATAAATTATACTTGGGGCCTGGACAACTTTATCAAGATTTACAGAATCTACTGCACGATTTAGATGTTGTAAACCAAATCTCTCAATTAGTATCACAACTAAGAGGAAACTATCAGGTAAGCACTGCTGAATTTCTTATTACCTGATCTGAGAGCAATGTGTAATACTATGAGAAGATAGAGGAACACGCCATTTTTAAAAGGCTAGGGAAAAAAGGATTCCAGAGTGTGGAAACCTGACCTCCCCCTTCCATGCCAGTGTTTGACAGCCTTTTATTGTATGAACATGCTGCAGATATTCAATTTTCATCTTAAAGAGAATCTGTCAGAAGTTTTGACTATGCAAAACTGCTGACCTCAGTGTTATGAGGAGTAGTGTGAATATGAACTTGTATTCCCTCAGGCACTGCTTTTGCAAGTGCTTTCTGCATTGAGCTGCTGCACAACTCCTTCCCTCTCCTCCAAGTAACAGCTTTAGCAGTCAACCAGGACACCTCTACAGCTGTCGGGCAGAGGGGCTCCACCTCCTGGGCACTTGTGGGAGCAGTGTCTGGCAGAATAAAAGCTCCTGTTCATAATACTCCTGATAATAAATATTCCACAAACGGTATGCTTGTAGTGCTCTCCCCTTCCCTACTTAAGTGCTGTCAGCAGTGTAGCATGAACAAAACTACTGACACTCAATTTAAGTACATCTGGCTGCTTTAGAAATGAGTTTGCCTTTGTATTTTCACACAGTATAACACTTGTACTTAAAGACGTTACATAATAATTAAGATCTTCTGTTTAGAAATACCAGTATAGCAACTGACTGAAGAGGACATAGCTATATCTTATTTATACGAGAGAAAACATTTGTTGGCACAGTTTTAAACCCTTCAACCCCGGGCCTGTTTTCACCTTCCTGCCCAGGCCATTTTTTGCAAATCTGACATGTCACTTTATGTAGTAATAACTTTAAAACGCTTTTACTTATACAGGCAATTCTGAGATTGGTTTCTCGTCACATATCATACTTCATGACAGTGGTAAAAATGAGTAAAAAAATATCATTTTTATTCATAAAAAATTGGAAAAATTAGCAAATTTCCAAATTTTAATTTCTCTACTTTTATAATATAGTAATACTTTCAAAAATGGTAATTACTTTACATTCCCCGTATGTCTACTTCTTCATGTTTGGATGATTTTGAAAATTACATTTTATTTTTTGTGGACATTAGAAGGCTTAGAAGTTTGGATGCAAATCTTGAAATTTTTTGGAAAATTTCCAAAACCCACTTTTTAAGGACCAATTAAGGTCTGAAGTCACTTTGTGAGGCTTACATAATAGAAACCACTCAAAAATGACCCTATTTTAGAAACTACACCCCTCAAGGTATACAAAACTGATTTTACTAACTTTGTTAACCCTTTAGGTGTTCCACAAGAATTAATGGAAAATTGAGATGAACTTTCAGAATTTCACTTTTTGGGCAGATTTTACATTTTAATCAATTTTTTCCAGTAGCAAGGCAAGGGTTAACAGCCAAATAAAACTTAATATTTATTGCCCTGATTCTGCGGTTTACAGAAACACCCCACATGTGATCGTAAACTGCTGTACGGGCACATGGCAGGGCGCAGTAGGAAAGGAACACCATATGGTTTTTGGAAGGCAGATTTAGCTGAACTGGTTTTTAGATGCCATGTCCCATTTTAAAGCCCCCCGATGCACCCCTACAGTATAAACTCAAAAAAGTTACCTCATTTTGGAAACTACAGGATAAGGTGCTAGTTTTATTGGTACTATTTTGGGGTACATATGAGTTTTAATTGGTCTATATTACGTTTTTTGTGAGGCAAGGTAACCAAAAAATGGCACAGTTTTTTGTTTTTGTTTCTTTTACAGCGTTTACCTGAGGGATTAGGTGATGTGACTTTTTTATAGAGCAGATCGTTACGGACGTGGCAATACCTAATATGTCAACTTTTTCTTATTTATTTAAGTTTTACACAATAATGGCATTTTTTAAACCACAATAATGATATTTTAGTGTATCCATAGTCTGAGAGCCATAGCTTTTTTATTTTTTGACCGATCCTCTTAGGTAGGGTCTAATTTTCTGCGGATTGAGGTGACGGTCTGATTGGTACTATTTTAAGGGGCATACACCTTTTTGATCACTTGCTGTTGCAATTTTTGTGATGTAATGTGACAAAAATGGCTTTGCTTTTTTTTTTTTTTTTTTTTTTTTACGGTGTTCATCTGAGGGGTTAGGTCATGTGATATTTTTATAGAGCTGGTTGTTACGGATGTGGCGATACCTAATATGTGTATATATTTTTTTTATGTATTTCACTTTAGCACAATAATAGCAGTTAGTTTTGAAACAAAAAAATTATGTTTTAGTGTCTCCATGTTCTGAGAGCTGTAGTTTATTTTTATTTTTGGGGCTCATTTTTAGCGAGATGAGGTGGCTGTTGTGATGTAAGGTGACAAAAATAGC
Source organism: Bufo gargarizans (assembly GCF_014858855.1). NCBI lineage: Eukaryota > Metazoa > Chordata > Amphibia > Anura > Bufonidae > Bufo > Bufo gargarizans. The sequence goes on from NC_058083.1 coordinate 220,180,330, forward strand.
TTTTTTTATTTATTTTTTTTACACCGTTTTTTTATGTGTATTTTTTTATGGTGTTTATCGGACAGGGTGGATCATGTGATATATTTATAGAGCCGGTCATTACGGACGCAGCGATACCTAATGTGTGTGTGTGTGTGTTTTTTTTTCTTCTGTTTTTTATAAAATAAGGGAATTTTATTACTTAATTTTATTAACCCCTTTTATTACTTATTTCACCTTAAGGACCAGACAATTTTTTGCAAATCTGACCAGTGTCACTTTAAGTGGTGATGACTTTAAAACGCTTTGACTTATCCAGGCCATTCTGAGATTGTTTTTTCACCACATATTGTACTTCATGACACTGGTAAAATCAAGTAAAAAAAAAAATCTTTTTTATTTATAAAAAAAAAAACAAATTTACCCAAATTTTTTTTTAAATGGCAAATTTCCAAGTTTCAATTTCTCTACTTCTATAATAGATAGTAATACCTACAAAAATAGTTATTACTTTACATTCCCCATATGTTTACTTCATGTTTGGATCATTTTGGGAATTATATTTTATTTTTGGGGGATGTTACAAGGCTTAGAAGTTTAGAAGCAAATCTTGAAATTTTTCTGAAATTTTCAAAAACCCACTTTTTAGGGACCAGTTCAGGTCTGAAGTCACTTTGTGAGGCTTACATAATAGAAACCACCCAAAAATGACCCCATTCTAGAAACTACACCCCTCAAGGTATTCAAAACAGATTTTACAAACGTCGTTAACCCTTTAGGTGTTCCACAAGAGTTAATGGCAAATAGTGATAACATTTCAGAATTTAGGTTTTTGGGCAAATTTCCATTTTAATAATTTTTTTCCAGTAACAAAGCAAGGGTTAACAGCCAAACAAAATGCTATATTTATTGCCCCGATTCTGTAGCTTGCAGAAACACCCCATATGTGGCCGTAAACTACTGTACGGGCACACAGTAGGGCGTAGAGGGAAAGGTGCGCCGTATGGTTTTTGGAAGGCAGATTTTGCTGGACTGTTTTTTTGTTTTGTTTTTTGACACCATGTCCCATTTGAAGCCCCCCTGATGCACCCCTAGAGTATAAACTCCATAAAAGTGACCCCATCTAAGAAACTATACCCCTCAAGGTATTCAAAACTGTTTTTACAAACTTTGTTAACCCTTTAGGTGTTGCACAAGATTTAATGGAAAATATAGATACAATTTCAAAATTTACACGGCAGGGCGCAGAAGGAAAGGAATGCCATAGGTTTTTGGAAGGCATATTTTGCTGGACTGTCTTCTTTGACACCATGTTTTTTTTTTGTTTGTTTTTTTTTTATGGCGTTCACCATGCCAGGAAAGTAACATGACCGTTTTTTAGATCAGGTCGTTACGGACGCGGCGATACCTAATATGTGTAGTGTATTGTATTTTTTATTTTTTATTCAGTGATAAATGTTTTTTTTTTTTTTTTTTTTTTTTCTTTTTTCACTTTTCTTTTTACTTTTTTTTTTTTTGACCCAGACCCACTGGTTCTTGAAGATCCAGTGGGTCTGATGTCTGTATAATACAATACAGTACACTATATAGTGTATTGTACTGTATTTTACTTACACATTGTCTGAACAGATCTATGCCTTTAGCACAGATCTGTTCAGCACCATGGACAGCAGGATGCCTGAGAAGGCGTCCTGTTGCCATGGGAACCTTACCCGTCTGCCACAACTGAGCAGACCGGGAAGGGTAAGGAGGGGGGCTGTCTGGGGGCTCCCTCCCTCTGTAACCTGTCTGGGGGCTGCAAAGGCACAGCAGCCCCCCGATGGGAAGAGGGAGGGAGCTCTCTGACTTTTAACCTCTTCCATACAGCGGTCCGTACGGCCCGCTCTATGGAAAGGGTTAAACGGCTGACATCAACAGCACAGATGTCAGCCGTTTATACCAGAGTGTCAGCAATGAGAAAAATATATTTTGAGCAATTTAAATTTTCTGATCCCCGCAGGCAGGTTTGAATTGACCTGCAGTTTGCGGCGATCAACGACACGCGCATTTAGCCGAGGTGCCTGCTCAATGATTTGCACTGTAGAGTTTCAGCTGGCCTAGTGCCTGCAGCCTATCAGAGGCCGGCGCAGGCGGCGTGATGACGTCATCGCGCCACCTGAGCCATACAGCGTGGGACACAGGCCAGAAGAGGCCTGCATCGCATTACTGACATGGAGGGAAGTATGTGTTTCTTTTTTTTATTTTTATTATGTACATTACTTTTACTGGCGGGGGCTGTTATTACTGGCAAAGGGGGGGCTGTTATTACTGGCAATAACAGCCCCCAGTAATAACAGCCCCTCTGTGCCAGTAATAACAGCCCCCAGTAATAACAGCCCCTCTGTGCCAGTAATAACAGCCCCCCCGGCTGTTATTACTGGCAAAGGGGGGGCTGTTATTACTGGCACAGAGGGGCTGTTATTACTGGGGGCTGTTATTACTGGCACAGAGGGGCTGTTATTACTGGGGGTTGTTATTAATGACACAGAGGGGCTCTTATTACTGGGGGCTGTTAATACTGGCACAGAGGTTAGCTCCACAAGGTTAGCTCGCACAGGGTGCCTGAACACCTAAGGCCGGCCCTGATAGTAACAATACATTAGTAATTGCCTTGTATTAACTTTCTCTACATGATATATCCCATTTGCTGAAGTGAGACAACCGCAACTTTTAATGCTAAAACTTACCTAGGCATTTTTTTTCTACATGTTCCTTATCTGTTATGAAACAAGTGACATTTTCAAGTCCTAACCAAAAATATTTTTTTAAGAGGGAAAGTTGCCTAAGAATTGTTAGCGGGGGTGAAATCAGCCAGGTAGTTGGTGTTAGAATAGCCTTTCAGTCAAACAAATTGACCACAATGAAGAATCTGAATCATTTGGAGCATGTTTGTGATGGTTGACATCTCATGGAGCCTTCCTGCACCAAATATGACTGAGTAATCTAGAATGCTGCTTACAGACAGGCTGTCATAGACTCCTATGGAAAGTGTGTGTCTTGGTTACCAGACTGTGACTATATCTGAGGAGGTACACTGTGTGACAGTATAAATGTCATGTAACATCTGAGCCAAGCCTCCTATCACTTTACATCTTCTCCTTTTCACAAAATAAACTTTTCTCCAGAGACTGGGCTCAGCTTTTCCTCAGTCAGAGCATAGAGGGCGTTAGGAGGAAGTCACCGGTCTCAGTCTGGCAGACCTTCTGCAAGCTCCTCAGATTAGGCCAATTTATAGAAATCTTGGGGTCCATGTACATCTCCCCACTGCTGTCCTGCATGTTCACCAACAAGCTGTGCTGCAGAGCAAAATGTAATATTTTTTGCATGGCGACCATGTAAAATTAATTATTATATGGCTGCTTCCTCTAAGGCAGTGTTCCCCAACTTTAGTCCTCAGGACCCACCTACCGGTCATGATTTGAGAATATCCAACGGAATGTACACCTGAGGTAAGTCCTGAGGCATTGACACTAATTATATCACCTGCTCAATACTAAGGAAATCCTGAAAACACGACCACCTGGTGGGCCCTGTGGACTGGACCTGAGGAACACTGCTCTAAGGCAATGTTCACATCTGTGTTGTATGCTTCATTGGGGGTCTCCATCACAGATTCTGTCTCAAAGAGTGGACAGAAGTCCTGCATGTACAAATAAGCAGACACCTGAATGAGAACCGAGGAGACCCCATTATAGTCAATAGGGTATGTTCCGCTCCCTTGATTTCAGTTATGGTGCTGAATCTAGCACGCATGTTACTTTCGTTCTGTTGACGGAGCAGAATAATGAAAATAACTAGCCGTGATGAGAACGTGGTCCTGTGCTCTCGGAATGATAGTTAAGAATATCAGATCCTACGGACAGTATTGCTTTAAAGCAGGGATGCCCAACCTGCGGCCCTCCAGCTGTTGCAAAACTACAACTCCCAGCATTCCCTGATAGCTGAAGGCTGTCCAGACATGATGGAAGTTGTAGTTTTGCAACAGCTGGAGGGCCACAGGTTGGGCATCCCTGCTTTAAAGGTAAATTCCAGTATTATAAAGTGTTGTCATCCAACCTCTGGAACCCCACCAATCCTGAGAACAGAAGAGCTGCAATTCTGGTTTAGTTCTGCATGCCAGTTTTCCTTCCGGCACTGTGCTGCATGGTAGGGGTCCAGGGTACCGCTATGCAGGTTAAACAGTGCAGGGCAGGCATTGCTATGTCCTCATCATTCTCATGGGAGCTTAAAGGGAACATGGATGGCCAGAGCGTGTGCCACTTTTAGTGGTTCCTTTCAGTGCCTAATGGAAGAGGTTCCTGAATTGGAGACCCATCTATAACATCCATATATCATTATAGGGCATATCATCAGGGGGTACAATATTAAGTGTTTAGTTATCTGGATGTTCAGGCACACATTAATATCATACAGCAAAAACCTATTTTACGTTGAGCATATATTTCCAGTGTTATGTCTTTAATGAAATGTCTACAGAGTGGAAACTTAAATTAAAAACATTAATAAATGGTCATTTTGCGGTTGCCTTGATATTTAACATATTTTTGTTATTAATACAGGCCTCATTGACGTTTTTCCATTCAGAGTAAATTTGTCCCATGTGTTTTACTGAATAGTTGTAAGCCAGTCAACTAATGGTCCTCTTGTGTAAATCAGAGTTGTCAGTGTCTCGACATACATGGACTAATGGGTCCAGGAGGGGACACAGCCCATTTGGTGAACTGAGATCTAGTCTTTGATCCTTTTTTTGTTGTTTTTTTGTTTTAGAACTTGAATCCTACAGTTGCCCAGGACTGGTCTTCAGGCTTACAAAGACTGATCTTGAGGAAAGAGAATGAAATTCGAGCTGCAGACCGCTGCAGAATTCAGCTCCAGCTTCCTGGCAAGCACGACAAGTCAGTGGCATTTGTTTTTGATGATTTTTCGGCCATGGTGTTCATACACAGCATAAATTTCGAGGCACTGTAACTATTTCAGTCATGCATATTCCTTTTATCTTCAATTTGAAATGTGTTTCAGATCAGGACGACCCACTTTCTTTACTGCGGTCTTTAATACTTTTACTCCTGCTGCAAAGCAGTCTTGGATCAATAATTTACAGATGGCGAAACTAGCTCTTGGTAAGTCATACAGTAATGGTGGAAGAAGTCTTTTATGTACCTCAAAGTAATTCAGCGTTACTCCACAGGCACTTGAGCAGCGGGCAATTTCCCACATGAAAAGTTGGGAAGTATGGATTGTGTTGGTCGCACCTGTCAGTTTATTCTTAAAGGGGTTTTCCGAGACTTCAATACTGATGACCCATCCTCAGCATAGGTCATCAGTATCTGAACAGTGGGACCCCTGCAGACCAGCTGTCTGAGAAGGCAGCAGCGCTTGTAATAGTGACCTACTCGTAAACTTTTCCTAGGCCAGTGACCACACGTTCATCAGTCACGTGGTCTAGTAGCAGCTCAGCACCATAGAAGTGAATGAGGTTGAGCGTGAGGTCTAGTACAGACGCTATACAATGTGCGGCGCTGTGGTTGGTGAGCAGAGAGAAGGCTTTGGCGCTCACAGGATTGCCGGTGCCTTCTCAAACAGCTGATCAGCGGGGTCCTGGGTGTCGGACTCCCACCGATCAGATACTGATTACCTGAGGATAGATTATCAGTATTAAAGTCCCTTTAACATTTATTATTATTCTACAGATAGATTTAATAGCGCTGTATATATAATGCCTCAATTTATACTATTCTTTGCGCTGTAGGATGTTCCAGATGATAAGAAATTCCAAAGATTAAAAAAAGAGCAGTTTACTGTTTGTGTCTTTTGTGCAATATTGTCTCATGTAGAATGTAAAATGAGGCAGAAGCCTATGTCACATCTGATGTTACTACATTTTGTTGCCCAGCTATTATGCCATTATAACTTTGCCAGCCACAGTGCCCATTAAAGGGCACCTGTCAGCAGATTTGTACCTATGAGACTTACTGACCTGTTACATGTGAGCTTGGCAGCTGAAGGCATCCGTGTTGGATCCATGTTCATACGTGCCGTGTTAATATATGCAAATGAGCTTCTAGGAGCAACGGGGGCGTTGCCTTTACACCTGGAGGCTCAGCTCTCTGCTACTGCCGTGCCCTCTGCACTTCTATTGACAGGACCAGGTATGATGACTTTTATACTCCCTGTTCCTGTCAAAGTACAGAGGGTGCGGCAGTTGCAGAGAGAGCTGAGCCTCTAGGTGTAATGGCAACGCCCCTGTTGCTCCTAGATGCTCATTTGCATATATTAAAGCATCATGTTTCTCAGCAATGCGGGCACATATGAACATGGGACCAACACAGATGCCTTCAGCTGCCAAGTGCACATTTAACAGATCAGCCAGTGCCATAGGTACAAATCTGCTGACAGATGCCCATTGACCTTGCCAGTCTTTACCTCATCCTGTAAGCCACAGATGTGCAGTATGCACCCCCTGTCCCCGAACAGCTAACTAGGTAGTAGAATTGTGCACAGGCAGGAATTCATGGTGGTATAGTATCTAAGAGGGGGAGAGAAGGAGACGCCAATGTTAGCAAACCTGCAACGTTGGCAGGACTGGCTGACCGACTAATGTGTGTGGTGGAGTCCTAGCTGTCACCAAGCAGGAGAGTGCATGTGGGAGAAGGATCAGTAATATTGGATTTTAAGGTACTGTAGCTAATCCTCATTCTCAAGGAGGTTCTCTGCGGAGTCTGGCTGTGGCTTAAAGATCTATTCTGGTTATGAGAAGTTATCGCCTATCCTGTTATAGAATAGGGAATATCTATTACATTGGTGGGGTCTATCCGCTAGGACAATCGCCAATCATGAGAATGTGGGTCACATAGACTGAAGTGAATAACACAGGGGGTCAAGCATGCAATGTGCCCCTCCATTCATTCTCTTGGCGATAGCAGGGTGCAGTGAATGGTGCATGCTACATTCTACATTCATTTTCTGTGGGAATGCCAGAGGTAGCAAAGTAGAGTGCTTGGCTATTTCCAGCAGTCACATAGAGTGTGGGGTAGATCTTGTGATCGCTAGAGGCCCAGGAGTTGGTCCACCACCGATCTAATCCCCTAAAGTCCATTAGTGTACAATGCACTGCCAGAAATGTGGTGCATAGTCTGGCAGTCGTGCTCCAGAATTTGAAACGTACTCCGGCTATGAGCTGGCGTAGAATTCAGCTATACTTTACACCATATTTCATTGTAAATTATAGTAAATCCAGTGGTCCGTAGAGGCCAAGCCCCTCCCACTATACCCCACCCCCCTTTTTCTCGCCCAGTTTCCTTGGGGGACACAGAAGACCTTGGGTATAGCTCATCTCCATAGGAGGCGTGACACTAAGTGAAGACTGTTAAGCCCCTCCTCCACAGCTATACCCTCAGCCTGGAGAGAGAGACTGCCAGTTTTTTGCTTAGTGTCCAAGGAGGCAAGACACTCCCTGCTACTGCAGGGCTCTTTTCTCCTTGTTTAAATTTTTATTTTTATTTTATTTTTGTTCCAGATCATACAAGGGACAACAGAGACGCACTAGACCTCTCTGTTTCTCCCGGGGTCGAGCTGCGCCAGTGCCGGTCTCCCGCACTGCTGCCTCCCCCACAGAAGGCAAGGTGGACCAGGGCAGCCCAGCTCCCCTGCATCCCGCCAGCGCAAGGGTCGCCCGCACGCCAAGTCCCTCTTCCAGCGTCCTGCCACTACGGTGCCAGAAGCTGAAGGGGCGACCCTGCTGGAACTGACCGAGGGTGAAGACGGCTGTGGTAAGAGAGAGGCTTCTCCAGCCCTACGTCCCCCCCCCCCTTTCTCCTGCGTGCTGGACCCCCATACTGGGGCCTCTGGGTGCTGCAGGGCGGCTGTTCCCTGCTCCCTCTCCTCCCCTTCTGACCTCCATCAGAATAGGTTCAGCCGCATTGCCCCCCTTCTTCCCTTGGGGGGGCGGCGTCCGGTCACCTGAGGGCCGGATCGTGCCCGCGGTTGATCATTCATCTGCCTGCCGTTATCTCTGTGCATTAGGCCTTGCACTCAGGGCGCTTTGTCATAGAGTGCCAGCTCTTCGTCCCAGCGGCTCCCTATCTGGCCCCCCATTCCTTACCAGGTGCGCTGTTCAGGGCCTGGGGCCCGTTCCTGACTGCAGGGGTGTAAGGCCTCGCCTCTGGTCCGCGGGGTGGGCTCCTGTGGCCGGCATGTACAATCCGGCCGGGCGCTGCAAATTTTTGGCACAGGTTTTTAGGCCTGCTGGGCCGCACCTCCGGCACAACTTTCTGGGACCCTGACTCTTCCGGCCCGCGGGGTGGACCCCCGCGGCCGGCATGGGACTTCTGAGCGATGCTCTAACTGGCCCCGGCCGACCGTCATTGCATTCCGGTCGGCCGGGCGTCACAAATTCTGGCCCAGGCCTCGCGGCCTGCTGGGCCGCAGTTTCGGCGCTCCATCCGGGCCCCTGACTCTTCCGGCCGCGGGGTGGGCTCCCGCGCCCGGTGTGTAATGCGCCACTCTGGCTCGGGTCCCGGCCGGTACATTGAACACTGTGCGGCCTCGGGCGCCGCAAAAATTTAGGCCCCGGCTTCTCGGCCTACTAGGCCGCAAAATTCCGGCCTCTGTTGGAGGGGGCGGGATCTTCTCCAGGCGCGAATTCTTCCCGCCTGAAGGTCCCCCCGCCCCCAGGGGATCGCAGCACCGCCCCCAGGCCGGATCCTTTAACCCTTTGGCTACTGGCCGGCTCCCAATGGGACTGTTTGGCTGGCCCTCCTTTCCTCAGAGAGCCTGTGCCCCTGTATGGTGTCCCCCTGCCTGCCTCAGGGAGGCTGTGTTATCATTATAAGAAATGGAGGAATAACGGAGTAGTTTCTTGTGGGCTGCGCAGGACGCGGCAGTCTCATCTCAGTAGTGCTGCCTGTATGCATGCCCCCCTTCCATGAGCGGCATGTAGCACTCCCTTGCTGCGGCTCTGGCTAGGTGCCTGTTCTCCTTTATAGGCAGAATTCGTCACCCTCTCCAGTTGTGGTGCCTGCCATGACCCTCCTTCCTAGGTTGGATACGGCACTCTCCCTGGCTGCGGGCTGGCCTTGTGCATGACCCCCTTAGGCGGATTACTGCGCCCTCACCAGATTCGGTGCGGGCCATGTGCACGACCCCCTTCCATAGGCGGAACGCTGCACTTTCCCTGGATTCGCTGCCGGCCATGTGCATGACCTCCTTCCATAGGCGGAGTGCTGCACCCTCACTGGATTCGCTGCCGGCCATGTGCACGACCCCCTTCCATAGGCGGAACGCTGCACTTTCCCTGGATTCGCTGCCGGCCATGTGCATGGCCTCCTTCCATAGGCGGAGTGCTGCACTCTCACTGGATTCGCTGCCGGCCATGTGCATGACCCCCTTCCATTGGCGGAATACTGTACTCTCACCGTGTGCGGTGCTGGCCAGGTACATGACCACCTTCCGCAGGCAGGACGCAGTACTATCGCTGGATTGGATTCACTACCGGCCATGTGCATGACCACCTTCCATTGGCGGTATGCTGCACTCTCATTGGCTTCACTGCCGATCTTGGGTATGCCTCCTTCCCTCAGGCGGCATATATACACTCTCACTGACTGGGGTTGTTTCTCTCGCCGGTAAGTTGCTGGCCATCTGGATCCGTTTTCAGCCATGTGCATGACCCCCCCCCCCCCTTCCATGGGCGGTGTGCTGCACTCTCACTGGATTCGCTGCCGGCCATGGGCATGCCTCCTTGCCGCGGGCGGCATACATACACTCTCGCTGACTGGGGTTGTTCTCTCACCAGCACATTGCTGGCCTTGTACATGATCCCCATCCTTGGCGGTGTGCTCGCACTCTCCCTGGTTGCGATGCTGACCATGTGCATGTCCCCCCCCCCCCCCTTTTCGGGGCGGCATCCTGCACTCTCGCCGGATACGGTGGCCTCTAACAGGGGTGGAATGCTTGCACTCCCATTGGATACGGTACTGGCCTTGTGCATGACCGCCCCTCGTTCCATGGGCGGACTTTTGCACGCTCACGTGATTCACAGCTGTCCTTGTCTGTGCTGAACTGGTACTTGTCCCCATTCATTGGCGGAGTAGTTGCACTCTCACGAAATTTGGTGTTGGGTGGATTATTGCACAATCATTTGATGCTAGGATAACCCTGTGCATGTCCCCCTTTCACTGGGTGGACCTTCTACATTCCTGTTGGATACCGTGCGGCCATGTGCATGACCCCCGTCTAGGCGGAATATGGTTTGTCCTGCTTCTCTGAAGTGGGTACTGGCCTTGGGCGTCGCCCCCCTTGTTGGGGCGGGCCTTGCACTCTTGCCGACTGCGGTGTTTGCCAGGTACATTCCCCCTTTTCTGGGCGGACTGCTTGCGTTCGGTCGCATGCCGTACTAGTCTTGTGCGAACTCCCCTTTCGGTTGCACTTTGCTCTTCTGTGGATACTGGGACTCTGTGACTGTCCCTCTTCGCTGAGTGACGTTTTGCAGTGAGCGGATGTTCTGTGCGCTCTGTGCGTTGTTTGGGCCGTGTATGCCTTTTCCTCCTGTAGGTGGTTGGCCTTCTCACTGCTTTCGGGGCTGCTCGAACGTGTGCCTCCCTTCCTTGCCGCTGGCCTTGCACGCTCTGAAGAGATCGTTCTATCCACCTGTTCCGGATGGGCCCTACTTGCCGTCTACTGCACTGAGCTGGGTGGTACTCGTTCTCTAGTTTGGATTGTATATTGCGGTCCCGTTGTGACGGTGTCCACCATGTTCGTGGGCCCTTCCACCTGGGTTGTGTTTGTGGTTCCTAGAGGCGTACCCATTCGTCCTCCCGCAGCATTGCTTCCCTGCGTAAGCGGTCACATGGTCAAGAGTGCTGTTCGCAGCGCCCCTCGGATTCTACATTGACTCTGGCGGGACTACGGTTCCCTCGCCTACTACCATTTTCTCCTCTTCGGATGCAGTGTGGTATGTGTCCTTCCTATTGGCGCCTTCTGCGCTTCAGTCTGATCTGCTACCAGGTTCGGGACGCTCTTCTCGGGAAGGTCACCCAGCTTCTCTTGGGTGCTCGATTTCCCAGGTCCGAAGGACCTCCACTTTGGGTTCTTCAGGGTGTTCGCCTTCTGCGAGGTGGTGAGCTGGACGTTTCACAGAGTAGCAGGGGTTCTGCTCTTGAGCTGTCCTATGGCTTCCCTGTTGCCCACTCCTCCTTTCGATTGGAGGGTGTTTTGCCGGCCTCTGTCTCGATTGCTTTTTCTCGCCGACTCTGTTTTGTCTCCCGCTCGGGGCATATCACTCCGATTGTGGCTTCTGCCTCTGGGGAGCGCATGGTTGTTCACTTGGATGGTTCCGGTGTTCCTTGTGGTCTCATACCGTCTCCCTCATTCTCACTGGCAGTACTAGCTGTTTCCGGGTCTACCGCGTTCTGTCCTCTCGCTGGGTGCAGATTGCGTTTTTCCATTCTGGGTAATGGTCCTGCTGTGAACTTACCTTCTCGGTACCTGGGAGGACTACCCTTCGGTCGAGATTGTCCTTAGATCTCCCGCGCCGAGACTGTAGAACCTTGGTGACTGCGTCGACATGGAATTTAGCCTGTTGGGTCCTGGCATCTGTCTGATGCTGGGTGGACCCTTTCAGTTCCTTCCGTCTGTCCTAATGCTACCCCACTCCGGGTGGATGCGGGACGACGTTGCTCGGGGGCGATGGGATCGGTTTTGCCGACCCTTCGGCCCATGTTACTGGTCTGCGCCTGATCACATTGGGTTTTCTCCCGCTCGCCCAAGCGGTTCCAGCGGGCACGCTAGTCGTCGCTCCTGGCTGTGCTTTGTCCAGGGTCTGTTGTAGGACTTAGGTTTTTTTTGCCTGGGGTTCTGTGGGAAGCTGGGGTTCCCCCACTCTGACATTCTTTCTCCATGGTTCTGTCTTTCTCCAGTCCGGCCTGGACCTGGGACTCTGTTGCTTGGCATGTCGAGTGTCGGCGCTGTCCTTCCTCTTTCAGCATTCCCCAGCCCTCTGGGCCTGTCATGACCTCCTTCCTTGGAGCGGCTCTTGGTTTCCTTTGTACGGCCCTCCGGTACCGCCCTGGGAACTACATACTGGGCTCTTGGCGCTCCAATCTTTCCCTTGGAGCCGTTACAGAGGTTCTCTCTACTCCTTCTGTCCTGTACGGTTGTGTTTCTGTAGCCATCGTGTCTGACGGGTGTCTGAGTGGCGGCCCTTCTTGTTCCGAGTCTTATGTCTTTCCTCGGGACGGGGCTGTTCTCCATCCCGTCTTTTCCTTCCTTCTGAAGGTGGTGTTTGTCTTCCCCGGGAACGGACACTTCACCGGTTGGAAGTTGTTTGGGCCTTTACAGTTTGTACTTGGAGATCTCCGACTCTTGTCGACGTTCGGTCTCTTGTGTTTCTGGAGGTCCGCGCACGGGGTTGACTGCCTCCAAAGGTGCCTTTCCTCCGCTTTCTCAGAGTAGCTATTGCTGTGGTTGCCGCACCAAGGGCAGGGTTATGCTTTTGGTGTTACCGTTCCTTTCACCAGAGCGGTCGGTGCCTCCTTTTTTGCAAGGCGGTCACTGTCTTCCTTGCACTCCTCCTTACCGAGTTATACGAGGTGCATGCTCGGGCTTCGGCGGCTGCTGCCTTGGGCCGCCTGGTCTGCAGGCGGTGGTTTCTTGATGCCTTCGGGTGCTTCGCCTTGGTGCTGTGGTCCCTCCCCTCTTGGACTGCTATTGAACGTCCCAAGGTCTTCTGTGTCCCCCAAGGAAACTGGGCGAGAAAACGAGATTTTTGTATAACTTACCAGTAAAATCTCTTTCTCGCTCTTTCCTTGGGGGACACAGCACCCACCCATTCTTGTTTTTTCTTTACACGGTTTCCGAGTTGTTTTACCCGTTGGGTAGTTGGCTTGTTGGTTCCATTTTTGGACTTTGCCTTTTTTCACTACTTGGACACGCAACTGGCAGTCTCTCTCTCCAGGCTGAGGGTATAGCTGTGGAGGAGGGGCTTAACAGTCTTCACTTAGTGTCACGCCTCCTATGGAGATGAGCTATACCCAAGGTCTTCTGTGTCCCCCAAGGAAAGAGCGAGAAAGAGATTTTACTGGTAAGTTATACAAAAATCTCGTTTTTCTGCGCTTTTGAAAAATGAGAAGCACAAAAAGTCGCAAATATTGGGTGCGCCGTAATATGCAACTTTTTAACGCCACAAAATTGGCAAAAAGGCTTTTGCAAATCTGCCCCATTTACCTTGTTAGAAATAGTGAATACATATATTTTATCTTTTCTCACAGGAGAGGAGAACCAGCTGGGTTGGTTCTGCCTAGAAGATGAGGGAAACCAGATCAAAAAGGAAAAGCACCCCTTGCTCGTCAAGCACCTTCCCGTGATCATGTCGAAGCAGCAGGAATTTAAAGTGAGTGGGTTTTAGATGCAGCCGTTCTACGTTGTCTTGGTATCTACAGAGCTGCTAAGATCTTTTTTCAGAATATATTTTGAAATTCAGTAACTGTCCTTCTTGACTTGGCATTGGGAGAACATAGACTGCAGGCCCATCTGGTCTTGTCAGTAAATAAGCCACATACAGACAGTCGGGTGCCAGGCATGGCCTTATTAATAGCTGTAGCTTACCTTCCACATGATTAATGTTACCTACTGTATAGGATCTAAGTGTATTTATAGAGCCAGGTATGGACATAATGTTCTCTGACCCAATTAGCATTTCCCTGATTTATTTTCAGATTGAATGTGCTGTCTATAATCCTGAACCTTATCTCAGTAGTGAAAACGATCCTGATACTCTTTCAGTGCATCATGGATTTCTGTGGGTAAGTGACACCTCTTAAAGGGTCCGATTTGTAACTGGTGCTTTGTACCCTGCAAAAATTAACCCTTCTGCTGCAAGGACAGTTTTCACACATTTCTTGCATAAAAATCTGATGGATTAAAAATGGGTAGTGACAATACCACATTACACTCCTGGGTGCCTTCTAACAGTGCTGCATAAAAATGGCTAAAAGTCTGACCCAAGCGGAGCCTTGAACGCACAACGCCTCCTAAAAAAAGTTCAAGATGGGCAGACTTCATGCATATCCCTTATTCGTCCAAAACTGTAGAGATCAAAAATCTGCAGTAAGAAGTAAAAAAAATTATGTTCTAAAAAACAACTACAACATGAAAATGAACCAATTCTAGCAGCATCCCAGGGTCACTGGAGGCTGTTATCTCCGATTCATCTCTGTACAGGATTAGAGATGACATGATCAGGCATCATCACAAAATGCTCCATTGTTTAAATCAAGTTTTTATGTTAAATAGGCAGAGTTCACATCACCGTTTATCTTTCTGTTCTTCGATCCGTCAGAAGAATAGAGAAAAAAAAAAACAGATCCTGTGGCACCAGTTAGGGTCCATTCACACGTCCGTAAGTATTTTGCAGTCTGTAAATTGCAAGGATGTCGGTGGTGTGCGTTCCGCATTTTGCGGCCCACCCATTGCTGGCCCTATGATAGAAATGCCTGTTCTTGTGGACAAGAATATAGGACATGCTCTATCTTTTTTGTGGGGCCACGGAACTACTAACATCTTTTGCGGCCCCTTTGAAATAAATAGGTCCGCACCTGTTCCCCCAAATTGCGGAAGGGATGCGGACCCAAAACTACAGGTGAATAGACCCTAATGCATAGGATCGTTTTTTTTTTTTACAAAAATAAAAAAACGGATCCTGTTGCATCAGTTGTCATCCATTTGAGCCTGTAAAAAAGTACTACATGCAGGACTTTTTTTTTTCTCCGTCTGAAAAAACAGATCTCAGACAGAAATGGCTCAAGCGAATGACAAGTGATGCAACAGGATCCGAGGTCTGGAGAGATACGCTGCAATATCACCAGTTGTGATTGTGTGTTATCCATAGAGAGGTGATATCTTTCATTGTGATTCTGTCTGTGATGATAATGCAATGGTTACTCAAAAGTTACCTGTACAGAACAGGAAGTCTCAACATAGTATAATACCCAGTGCGACAACGTAATGATTTTAGGTATTTTTTTTTTTTTTTTTTTTTACTATAGTGACCCAAAAAAATAAAAATAAAATCTGTTTAACGTAAAAACATGATGTAAACAATAGGTCATTTTCTGCTGACACATTCCCTATATGTCACAAGCAGCTTCCTCCCTCCCTACATAGACACTGAACCTCGACTTGACTTCAGATGAGTGCTGCTCTCTCTGAACTGAATCTATAAGCTGTATCCTTTAGATTTCAGTTGTGCCAGTCTTGGAAAGTCCTGATGTATCATATATGTCCTTGCCACTGACAGGATTAAAGGAGACTTAAGAGAAAAATATGTCTGCGCTGCTGTTCTGCTTGCAGATGTCAGATGTTCTCTTGTCACAGAGACCTTGGATACAATCTCCATAAGTATACACTACTACTACCGTGTTAGCTAGTCAGGATTGGGGATTTGGATCGACACCGTGCCCACAGACAACACTGAACCTGGGGGTGCAGCCTCAAGCTCTGGGCATGTACATTGAGACTATCACATCAGATCTAGTGGTCTAGCATGAGGGAGACAAACTGTGTTCCCTTTAAGCCTTTGTAGCTAGTCCACAGGACATTTGGGCACCAGGGCACTGTTAAAATGGGTAATACAATATTACCATACCGCTATATTAGCTGTAAAGCAGCCTAATATACAGAGCCACATAACATCCAGACGGACAATATTAAACAGAGTCCATGTTTGGCCCAGAAAAGGATATCTTCAATAGATCTGGTGGTCTACAATGAAGAGATTAATGAGCGCATCCCTGGTGATCTGGGGCAGTAAAGGTCTTAATGTCAATATACATTGTGGCGAGTATCACTGGTGGTCTAGGGCAGTGAAAGGGTTACTGTAAATATTATTAGTCTAGCTGAGTGAAGGGGGTTAATGTCCACATGCGTCGTAATCTAGAGGGTTTATTTTATTATCTATGGTAGCCTAGGGTGCTGATTGAGTTATTGTGACAACTCCTAGTTGTCTAGGACAGTAAAGAAGTTAATGTAATGTTCTCTGGTGGTTTGGGCAATGAAGGGGGTTACTGCAGGGTAGTGAAAGGGTTGATGCTTCAGCATGGTCCCAGCTTGTATAGGAGATAGAGAGGACCACACAGCTGTAACTCTATGACTGTAAAGCTTTCTCTATAATTGGGTAGAACAATTCATTATTGTTATTGCCGAATTGTTAAAGGGGTTCTCCGGGCTTTTAATATTGATGACCTATCCTTAGGTCATCAATATCAGATCGGTTGGCGTCCGACACCCAGCAACCCCGCCGATGAGCTGTATGAGGAGACAGTGTGCGTATGTGCTGTCTCCTGTCTCTCTCTTACTGCTCACCGCTGCGGTCTATGGCAAAGAGAATAGACAGCAGCAGTGGACAGGAAGGGAGAAGGGAGACTGCATGTTCACGCCGTCTCCTCATACAGCTGATCGGCGGGAGGTGCCGGGTGTCAAGCCCCCACCAATCTGATTTCAATGACCTATCCTGAGGATAGTAAAAGCGCTGACAACCCCTTTTAAACGCCATTTTATATGGACCTATGAAAGGGCAAGTGAACAACCTAGCAAATACTTTGATTATTGATTGCATCTTTTATGTGTGCAAAAAAATCAAACAGGAGATGTGCTGCTGAAAATATGTGAGCTTTATGGGGATGATCCTAGCTACAATCATTTGCTCCGTATATGATGATTGCTGCATTTAATTGTATCTACCACTGAACACGGATCAATATGCTATGTCGCCACTGTGCCCACGTCAAAGGGGAGAGCTCAGGGAGTCTGTGCGGGCATTTAATTGTATGTACCACTGAGCATGGATCAATATGCTATGTCGTCACTGTGCCCACGTCAAAGGGGAGAGCTCAGGGAGTCTGTGCGGGCATTTAATTGTATGTACCACTGAACTCTGATCAATATGCTATGTCGTCACTGTGCCCATGTCAAAGGGAAGAGCTCAGGGAGTCTCTGCGGGCATTTAATTGTATGTACCACTGAGCATGGATCAATATACTATGTCGTCACTGTGCCCACGTCAAAGGGAAGAGCTCAGGGAGTCTCTGCGGGCATTTAATTGTATGTACCACTGAGCATGGATCAATATACTATGTCGTCATTGTGCCCATGTCAAAGAGGAGAGCTCAGGGAGTCTGTGCGGGAACAGCTTTTGCCTGAGCTTCTACTGCGCAGCTTGGAGGTGACACTGGAGAGAACCAAACTTGAAAGCATCACATTTAGAAGGATCAGTAGGTGCCGCTTTCATTCTGTGTTAGTCCACTGGGACGCTCTATGTACAGACACGTAACTGTTAATGACTGATTTATCGCCCTCCCGTGCTGTGGACATCACTCCTGGCTTTTTGTTTGTTGCCTCTTAGATTGGCAGCTGCACTAATCAGATGGGGCAGATCGCCGTTGTTTCACTTCACAACCGTAGCCCGAAGGTGATAGAATGTTTCAACGTAGAGTCCCGCATACTGTGCATGGCGTACGTCCCTGAGGAGGAAAGACACAAACTATCAAGTGATGTCCCAGATACCGAGTGTGATTCTACCCGAGCACCAGATGTGCCCACAGTTTGCCTGGGCATGGAGGAAGGAAGGTAAGTGTTATACATGGGCATGTGTCTTGTGGAGGTCAGAGGGGATATGACATATTACATTAGGAGCCACAAGCTGATCTTTCGGTTTTATAGATATTCCTGCCAAAAGTAATACCATCTTGAAGGCCTTACGATACAGATTTAAGGCTAATTAAAGAAATGGTAAGAACTTGACGTCAGCGGATTTTAAAGCTTCTGGTTGCCTAGATACCAGTATTTATACCATGTACATGCATATTAATACTCCAGATGTCTGATATCACAACACCCTAGTATTAGTAGCTACAAAAAAAAAGAGCAGAAGTTTCCCATAAAGCAGTATATAATAGCGATAACATGCCAATTAAAGGGGTTGTCCCATGACAAATAAGTATCCTCCACCCACATGATAAGGGGGTAAGTGTCTGATTGTGGGGGTCTAACCACTGGGGCATCCGCTGTTCATGAGAACGGGGACTAGGTGTTCCCTCATTTGGACCAGCAGTCAAGCATGCACAATGCTGCCCCTGTTAACTCTATGGGACTACAGCCGATTACTCTGCTATCTCTAGTATTTCTACAGAGATTAATAGTCACTGCCGCTCCTTTCAAAAGGAAACACGTAATTCTCCTGATTAGTGTGGGCCCCAGCAGTCTGATCCCTGCCAATCAGACTATCCTGTGCTTAGGAGAGTAAGGCTCCATTCACACGTCCGCAATTTCGTTCTGCATTTTGTGGAACGGAATTGCGGACCCATTCATTCCTATGGGGCAGTATGATGTGCTGCCCGGACACAGAATTGCGGATCCGCACTTCTGTTCCGCAAAAAAATAGAACATGTCATATTCTTGTCCGCCATTGCGAACAAGAACAGGCATATTCTATTAGTGCCGGCAATGTGCGGTCCGCAAAATGCGGAACGCACATTGCCGCTTTCCGTGTTTTGCGGCTCCGTGTATCCGCAAAACACGTTGCGGACGTGTGAATGGAGCCTAAGAGTTTGTCATGGGACAGCCCCTTTAAGTACATATATCCAGAATATACTGCATATGTATGTTTGATTTCGTTTTGTCTTCCTGCTGATGCCACTATAGTGCAATTACACTCATCATCACCTTATTATGTTTGGTGTGTCATAATAGAAGTGGGATCTCGGGCACATATTGTCGTTGAAAGATTCTGCCTAGCAGATAATAAGGCTCGGTGATAAGTCTTGCAACCTCTTATTTTTATGTATGTCATATTTTACCTTTTTTGTAGGGCTGCAACTATCGACTATTTTTGTAAGCGAGTATTCTATTAATTAATCGAGTACTCTAATAAAAAACTAATTAAAAGAATGTTTTTCTTTATAAAAACTCATCAGCCCCCCCCCCCCGCCCCCCCCCCCCCTACCCCAGTGCCACCATCTTCCCCTCCTAGCCATGTCCCCTGCGCCAGTGAAATACTTACCTCTCCTGTAGGGGCGCCGCTCTGGGCTCATCTATCTTCTTCTCCCCTCGCGTCACATAGCGTCAGGTCATAGTGCACGTTTACGTGCAGTATGTCCTGATGATGTGCCAGGAGGAAAGTGCAGCACGGTACGGGTAACAGCAGTGCTTCACTCGCGCTCCATGGTCACATTACTCAAACGAATCCTCGATACAAGACTTTTTTTTTTTTTTTTTTCAAATTACTCAATTCCATTGAGAAATAGTTTCATTCCTAGTTTGTTATTCCACATCAGAAGTCAAGTAACTGCTCAAAGGGGTTGTCCCAGGAAAAATAATCTACAGTTTTCAAACCAGCACCTGGATCTGAATTCTTTTGTGTTTGCATGTAATTAACATTTTGCATAGCCACTGAGTTATTCAATAAAATCTGTAGCGCCACCTGCTGTTTTTTGTTTTTTGTTATTTCTTTGACCTGCTCACTGAGATGGCCGCACATGCTCAGTTTCATGATTCAACTGCCTCCTGAGCTGTGATAGGGAGAGCATAGACACGCCCCCTGAGCTGCAGCAGAAAAGACACTCCCCTGAGCTGCCAGCGTGATATAAATCTAGCAGAGCAATGAATGGGGAGATCTCTGGATCCATGTGAGGTACAGGGCTGGTTCTAGCTCTGTTAGAAAGAGACTGGCATGTACTATATGCTGTCTGATTTTTATTTTTATTTTTCACATTTGCCATAGGATATCCCCTTTAAATACATTGTATTTCTAATTGTATAATGAACTTGAGTTGTTGAGGACTTGTCACCTCTCCTGGCGTGTCTCGGGGTTTATCTCTGGATAGGTGGTCATCATTATCTGATTGGTGGGGGTCCAACACCCGGGCCCCTTGCCGTTCAGCTGTTTGAGAAGGCATTAGCGCTCACAGTAACGTCACGCCCTTCTCGCAGCTTTGTCTAGGCAGTGCGACGTCACGTTTATCGGTCACATGGCCTAGGCGCAGCTCAGCCCCATTGAAGTGCTGAGATACCAAGCACAGCCGATGTACAGAAAGCTGCAGCACTACTGATCAGCGGGGGTCCCGGATGTTGGAACCCACCGATCGGATACTGATCATCAGTTCAAATGCCTTGGAAAATCCCTTTTAACTTGACAACTGGGCATTCCCATTGTCAAAAAGGGTGTGTCTCTACACAGACTGGCAATGGCAGCACTGATTGGATAGTACCCCACAATGTATGTGCACATCCCCAACACCCAGATGTTATTTAATCACTCATTTATGAAGAATAATAGAGGTACGGTATGAAACGGTGTTCTAAGGCTACATTGACAGTAGAGTTATGAAATCCAGCAGGCTGTTCTGACAGAGAAAAGCCTGCCAGGGTTCACCATATGCAGCATTGCTGGACAGGCCCAGACATTGACTGTTATAGGATCTGATGGTTATCGGGCCAGTTTCCAACATAAATGGCGGCTTTTAGCTGGACAAATACCGCAGCACGCAGTGGTTTTTGTCAGGCTGACGGCCGGCATTTGTGACCGTACAGGCATAGGAGAGACAGGAGAGCTGACAGGTCCTTGCCATGCACACACACAGCTGCTGGTCAAACACTTGTATCTGATCAGAAAGGTTCTGCAGGAATAACAACTTCCATTTCTCTTTTCTCCAGTATATGCGTTTATAAAAGTAGCCAAGGTTCAAAAAAGGTTCGACTGCAGCACTTCTTTACTCCAGAAAAAGCCACTGTCATGAGTCTCGCTAGCATCCCACGAAACTTGTACGCAGGACTGGTGAATGGCAGTCTTGCGGTCTACTCAAAGATGGAAGGTAAATTTCAACTATAAGCACTTGCCGATGGAATATTTCTGTAAATGTACTAAACGGTATATGCATTATGCTGTAAGATAGAGTCCAGCATTCACCTCTTGACACTTAGGACTTTTATTATTATAATTTTTTATTTTATTTTTTTTAATTTATTTTTTTAACCTTTTTTTTAGGTTTAATTTGGCGGAAAAACGCTAATTATTATTAAAAAGTAATTTTTTTAAATATAGATTTTTATTTCTTAAATATAAAAAATGACACAAATTAATTATTGCAATGGTTTCCCTGTTTTGTGACAATAGTTTTCATATATAACCATGTATAGGTTTGAGCGAACAGGGCCACTATGGTGACTTTTTTTTTTTTCTCACTGTTAACACTGTAACTGGGGCATCCCCTCTGGGAGCATGACACTCAGGCAGAGCTGATCTGGGTCTCCTTACACCCTTCAGCTCTGATACTGCCCCAGACACCCCCGGCGGTCACGTGACCGCTGGGACTAACAGATGAAGCAGCTCTGCCACTTCCTGCTCTCCACCTTGCGCTCAGGTACCACTCTCCTCCCGGCACAAGAGAAGGTAGAAGCGGTAGTAAACCGCTCCTGTCTTCTCTTGTGTCTGTCAGCCGGGACCTGACCTGCTCCTGCTGGATTGCAGGAGTAGGATCTTTAAAGGGGTTGTCCAAGTTATGAAAAAAAATATATATTTATAGCACTGTAAATCTTATGGGCAGCAATATATAATTGAGTGAAGCAAGTTTTAGGTAAAATAACATCTATTTCCTAATTTCCTGGTTCTCTTCTGGGCCTTTGTTTACCTGCAATAACAACAATCTCTGCCCCTCCCCCAGCTCTGCAAAGGGAGTGAATAAGTCTGCCCTGAGTGACATGTCTGACTGCTGGGATACTCAGCAGCATGTTGTATGTGTAGGACCACAAGTCCCAGCTGTACAATGACACTGCTGATACACACAGGATCTTTCCCCTACCTATTCTTGTGCAATGCTCTGCAGAACTCCTCTAGTCTGTCAGCTCCTGTGCCCAGCATTTGTCTCCTCACTGCCTGCAGCTACTCAGTGAAGCCTTCAGCCCTGAGTCTGTGCTCCTGAAGGGGTTAATCTTTTCTGAATTATCCAGTGGGAGGGAGCCAAGGGGCAGACAGCAGCATCTCAGCTGGTGCAGAGGGGCATGGCCAGCACAGTGACGTCTCATGTACAGACTCATATCTGCTCGCTCAGGCTTGTGCACCAAACATCAGAGCACGGAGAGAGGCTGACATCACAGGTCATGTGACCCTCAGTGAAATCTGAGAAAGGAGCAACTACAAATGCAGTAAGTGCATGGTAAATCTGTTACATTTGATTAGTTAGAAACATACAAAGAACAAAAATATAACTCGGAAAACTCCTTTAATCCCAGCAATGATCAGCACTGGGATCAAAACGCTGCCTGCATGTGTATATACGTGCTATCTACACGGGGCATGTGCAGATAGGATGTATATACCCAGTGGGCAGTCAGGAAGGAGGTTAATCTCAGTAGGCCAAAAGATTTGTACTGATAAAAAACAAAACTAAATCAAGGCTTCTGTCAATTAGTGCCATAATATATTGAACAGTCTAGCAGAACACTTACTCATACTTACTGCTCCATTCAAGCTTCTGGAGGCAGTTTTGCAACTTGAGAGAACAGAAGACCCTGTTCCATCAGTCGGTGAGGGTCCCAGCAGTCTTACATGTAAAAGTGGTGCTCGTTTGGCCCATTTGCATCGAGCAGTCATCAGTACTGTATGTGACCGAATGTTCATTAGTAGAATTGTTCGGGCAAAAACTTTCATTGTTGGCAGCAAATCCCCATTTACACAAGGCGATGTAATGCCAACTACAAGCAAGCAATTGTATAAAATGATTTTAAAAAAAAGTTTATAAATGTTTATATAATCGCAGTCATTTGCTGTTCCTTTTTTTTTTTATATATACTGTACAGAAAATTCTCTCATCCATGTCACCCAGTTTTTTTTTCTCCAGTTTTGAACAAAACAATGTAACTTGTGCAAAAAAAAAGTGAAAGCGTGTCCATTTCTGTTTAACCAGTTAATTACCATTAACATCATAATTTGTTTTGCTAAACCATTGCATTGCTCGCCTACGAGTCTCCACAGGCTGCATGCTAAGCAGGGCTGTGCTGTCTTCAGCTGGAGGGCTTGTTTTTATAAGCATTGACCTATTTTCCTATGATGAGGCTGTCTATTTAGCAGGCATATTGAGCAGATTGCTAGGGTATGCTACTTTTCATTGGAGGACACAGTGAAATCTGCTGCCGCTTTGCACTCTAACAAGGTCTATGAAGGCAGTCTCACAATTCCAGTGCAAAGAGAAATACTTTTGTAAGGCTCATTTCACACTAGTGTTTCTGCTGGATCCGGCAGGGTCCAGCAAAAACTCTTCCGTTTCTGATAATACAACCGTCTGCATCCGTTATGAATAGATCAGATTGTATTATCTTTAACATTTCTTTAACACTGCCAAAACGGATCCGTTTTGAACTCCCTTGAAGGTCAATAGAGGACAGATCCGTTTTCTATTGTGGTAGAAATCCTTCCCTTTGACATGCATTGGGGGTCATGACAGATCTCTTTTTTCCCAGGACGGAAAGCAAAATACAACATGTTGAGGTTTGCTCTCCGGTCTGGGAACGCAACTAAATGGAACAGAATGCATTATGGAGCATTCCGTTGTCTTCAGTTCAGTTTTGTCCGCATTGACAATGAATGGCTACAAAACTGAAGCGTTTTTATTTCCGGTATTGAGCCCCTATGACGGAACTCAATACCGGAAAACTTTAACGCTAGTGTGAAAGTAGCCTAATGCATTGCTCACAGAAGCCATACTTATAATTTTACCTTCTGACTTGTCCTTAGATGTCCATTAGATTAGTAATGACAACTCCTATATGGCAGTATTTTTCCAATAATAGGCAGATCATCAGTTTAAGGCAATATAATATATCACAAGAAGCAAGCACCACAAAACATACTCAGAAAAGGAAGGGTACTGCCCATGTGCACAAACTCATACACCCAGGCAAAAAACCACATGAAAGCGAAAAAATTGCGAACGCCCCAAAAATTACAAAGTGTATTCACATGATTTTTATTAATATCTAATAACATAACCTAATAATTCATGAGAGGTTTATTTAAATATACATACAGCTCCCTCCTCCCACAACATAAGGTCCAATCCATGTATGTGCAAACCCAATAAGGTGACAAGTGCTTATGAGGTGCTGGAATATAGGGTGATTAGAACAACTCTAAAGTGACATCAAATAGCGTCAATTTGAGATGCAAAATATCTGAAGAACAAAAATAAAGAAAAGATAGTATGGCTACGTCAGTAACGATCTGCACTAGACAATAATGATGGTCAACACCACAAAAAAACATAGCAGAATTGCTTATTACTTTTTGTGTTGAATAAGCAAAAATAATTTTTAAAGCAATCAAAAAGTGTTATGTACCTCAAAATGATACCAATGAAAACTACAAGTCGTCCCTCAAAAATCAAGCCCTCTGACCATAGAAAGAAAAATAAAGTTATGGATCTTGGGATGTGGCGATACAAAAACATTTTATCCTTTGTAAACATAGGTTTTTACTGAGCAAAATATGTATTTGGTATCTCTGAATTCATACTGACCCAGAGAATAAAGTTATGTTATTTATGCCAAAAAATGAATTCTGCAAAATTTATAATGTGAAAACTCACTGGCAGTATTGCTATCCCCCCCCCTTCCCCCAGAAAGAGTTAATAAAAGTTAATCCGTAAGTTATGTGTATCCCAAAATGGCACCATTTAAAAACTACAACTTATCCCACAAAAAAAGCAAGGCCTCCTAAGGCTACATAGACGGAAAAATAAAAAAGTTATAGCTCTTGGATGGCGACGATAAAAAAAAAAATCACTTAAAAGCCACGAGGAATTGATAGGTAATGTATATAAGTTCCAGGACATTTCCTTCTGCAATTCCTAAGTGTAAAGAGCTTTTCTTCCTACTGAATGAAACAGGAAATTTCATTGTTCTTCTTTAAATTCTAACTTTAGCTTGTTAATTGTGCCTTTTGGATAGAGAGTGGGGTTTCTTGGCTGTGAAATCTGTGAGTTTTAATCCATAGCATTCTGCTGTTCACAGAGACTCATGGCACCAGATTGTAACCACACTGAATGTCGGTGCCGCACAGTCTATTCCAGCGGATAATGACAGTGCCCTTTACAGTCACTAGCCGTCTAAATCTGATGGTTTAAATAGGTCTCCCTCCCTAGAATGGCAAGATTATCAACCCTTGTATTGTGTTTTATGTGCCGAGAGCATGAGGCAATGCCAACGATGGCTTAATAATGCTTTCTAAAGCAAAAAATGAAGAAAGGCCTTTTTTCATTTTCAATTTCTAGCAAATGCATGTTTTTTTTTTACATTTTTGCCTAGGTATATATAAAAGCATGGCTTTAGCCTACATTGGTCTGTATTTCCAAGTTAGATCCTCATTGTATTCGGAAATTCATCTGTACTATAACTGTATACACCACAAAGGTCACGCAGGGAGCTGCATAGAGGGGTGAGGTCAGGCCTACAAAACGTCAGCAGAATTGTGACTGGTATTAGGGATGAGAATGGACCATAAGAGTATTGCAGAGCCATATTTCCCTCATACCATGCAATGGAAGCCTATTCACATTAGCCATGTATACAAGTAACCTGCAATGTTTTATTATTTAGATGGATCCTGGGACACAGAGTCTCCAAAGCTGATAAAATTGGGTGTTCTACCCGTTCGCAGTTTGTTAGTAATGGAGGGAACTATTTGGGCTGCTTCTGGAGGACAGATATTCATAATTGGCAAGGAGAGTTTTAACATAGAGGTAATTATGATTAATTCAAGCAATGCGGCTACATATTGGAGATTTTTCTTAAACATGATGATTTCATATGGTTGGAACTAAGATAGCCAGTCATCCATCCAAACATCTAGAAAACTTATCATTAGGGTCCATTCACACGTCCGTAGAATGGGTCCGGATCCGTTCCGCAATGTTGCGGAACGAATCCGGACCCATTCATTCTCTATAGGGCCGGAAGAGATGCAGACAGCACACAGCGTGCTGTCTGCATCTGCATTACCGGAGCGTGGACCCGATCTTTCGGTCCGCGGCTCCCGAAAAAAAAATAGAACAATTGCAGACAAGAATAGGCCGTTCTATGAAGGTGCCGGCCGGGTGTATTGCGGATCCGCAATACACTACTGACGTGTGAATGGGCCCTTATGAGTTTTATTAAAACAATATGAAATGATGGTGACCCTTTTGGACAAACATTTTGTAAGGTATGGAAGGAAAGCTGATGTAGAGGTGATTGAACTATATTGTAAATCGGTGTATTCCATCATTTGGTAGTCTGCTACCTAAACTCCAAACCATGATTTAAAAAAGAAATGTAGGGCCTGGAAACCCTTTAAAGAAAAACTTGGGCTCTCCCCTGCCATATTATCCAAAAAATAAGTAAATACCCCGAATTCTAAAATAACTAATGATTACACATAGTGTAATAATGTGCGGACATAGTGATGCCTGTAAACTGTAGTTATACCCAAGCATGCCGATGAGATGTTTTCCATTAGTGTAGTCATCTTCTGAAGTGAGCCAAGTGGAAGGATACTGTTCTAATCCCACAATTACAGTATTAGTAAAGCCTATTGACAGTCATGCTTATGCATCGGGATGAAAATCTTCCTAAAAATGTCAGCTATTTGTATTATTGACAAGTAGGAGCGGGCATGAACACCTGCAGGAGTTTTGTTCCCTACATGTACTTCAGCGGATTAGACCAGGTACGCTCAATGTTACAAAATATTTAGCCTCCTTGTAAGTTCCCCATAATAGTAAGGCCTCTATGGAACACATGTAACCGAGCATTTCTGACTGGTTGTGGATTGCCAGTCAGGTATCAAGGAGTTTCCTCTATGACATTATTGAAAATGATGACCTGTCTGTAGAAGTGACCATCATCTGAGTACATTTGGCAAATTAAAATGCTCAATAATATTTCCATGTATTTATTGTAAGTTTTTGTAATGACAATACATTAATGACAAGACTTTGGGCAGGCAGGATCTCTCTATGAAGTGTTTCTTGGTCTACTAATTTAAAATAATCTGAATTGTTTCCACCTTGAATTCCCAGCATCAATTTGAGGCTCACCAAGAAGAAGGCATGGTGATTTCACACATGGCAGTCGCTGGGGTTGGCATCTGGATTGCCTTTACATCTGGCTCAACTTTGCGTCTGTTCCATACAGAGACCTTCGAACACCTTCAAGATATTAACATAGCTACGCCAGTACACAATATGTTATCAGGTAGGTTAATTTATTGCATTTTAGTCAATAGTTTATGATCACATTTAGTAGTTTGGGATCTACTAGTAGTTCTCTGACAGGTCCTGATTAGATTACAATGCTTTAAGGTGACCATACACTGGAGATTTCAGACAAGTAGTCTTATATGGTTGGTCTATGAAGTATTTTATTCTGCATGACAGTGCCTTAAGTGAAAACGTTAAGTTGGTCACCTGGCCTTCTGCTATGATCTGTGATCTTGGCTTCTATCGCTAGGGAGAAAATCTGTTTGGCACAAATGCTGTAGCTTTACATGTATAATCAACAACTGCATCTGACCGTGAATAAGAAAGTCCAGCATATTGGATTTTGCAGGAGTCCCTGTTGCCATATTTCCCAGGCCGAACAATGCTTCTCTGACCCAAACTCAGCATGATAATGATTTATAATGCTGTGATTTCTTGCCACACCCTGAAGTACTGTACTCATGTAATGCTGTGAGTATAGTACAGTAAACCTGTGGTCGGGCAGGATCTCACAGACTTGTAAATCACAATTCTGTGAGTTCAGGTTACAGGTGCAGTGTTTGGTTAGGGAAATGCCGCTGTCACACAGACCAAACACGAGTGAAATTAGCCTAAAACGTTGGTCTTGAGATGTTTCTCCACTTTATACAACACCCTTTTACTGGGAACGTCTCTTTTATACTTTAATCAGGCTGACTGATATGTGCTTCAGTGAAGAGGTCCATGCTGCAAGTATGCCATGCCTGTGCTCCTTGTGAAAAATAAGCAAAAATCAATGTGGGAAAACCTCGCTTTTGCTAAAGCCAACTTGCTTTTCAAATGTTGAGCACCTTGAGCAAGTCCAGCCTGTGACTTAAGCATAATTACTTCTTTTGTGTATTGTTAAAACCTCGCCAGTTACCTACCTCTGCTATAAAGTATGCTAGCTGATCTGTACAAAATGAAAGCAGACTATTTTCTGTGCGTTTCTTCTGTTTCCCTCCACAGGAAAATTCTGATTGGTTATAATGGGAGCCTGTCGCACAATAGGGAGGAAGGGGGGTTCCCTCACCTATGTACTTAAAGGGTTATCCCATGAAAAATATTCTACCCTTTTTTTCAGACCAGCAGCTGGATCTGAATACTGTTTCTCCATTTTCTTATATTTCTCTGTCCACCTCAGTACCATCATTGATATCACATCAACATGTGAGAACTCGCATGTCCAGTTCCATTCTTCAACTGTCATCTGCAATATCTACTGTTATAATATGACTGTTACAAGAAGTAAACCGCTGCAGAAAGGACACATCCCCTGAGCTGCAACTCAGAGATAAATCTAGCAGGGCAATGACTGGGGAGATCTCTGGTACAGGACTGGTTCTAGCTTTGTTAGGCCTCTTGCACATGACCGTATGGATTTTTCTGTATTTTGAGGTCCGCTAAAAAAACGAATCTGAAAAAAATACGGCTGACGTCCGTGTGCATTCAGTTTTTTTCAGTTTTTTGCGGATCAGAACAGCTGGCCCCTGGTAGAACAGTACTATCCAATAATAGGACATGTTCTATCTTTGAATGGAAAAACGGAAACCAAAACCATACAGAGTACCTTCCGGTTTTTTTTTTTTGCAGATCCATTGAAATTAATGGTTCTGTATACGTATATGGAATGCAAAAAACGGAATGTAAACCGAAAAAAGGCAAGAGGCCTTAGATTGTCATGTACTATATGATGTCTGGGACATCTCATCAGTCATGGGATAACCCCTTTAATCCCAACAGTCACATTAAAATTGGGGAAAAAACATCTCAAAATGTCACATTTTATTATAGATTTTGAATTTATGTCTGACGTTAATATAATTTGTGCACAACTCGAGTGACTTAATTTTAACCCCTTAGTGACGTTACCAGTTTTAGCCTTAAATGGGCACTAACTTTTCAAACAACTTCTTCTCAAGGGTCACTTTAGGTGAATCTGAGCAAATCTGTAAATCAGTTTGATTAAAAATGTTAGTTATCCACCCTCAAAACACTTCTGAAATCTCTGCCACTAGGAGTTTCTCTTGTAGAAATTTTGCCCTCCGCTCACTGTTGATAGGTGAATCCTGTCCTTAGCAGCATAGACGGACTGAAGGAAGTGAGTGGGTCTTTGTACTTCTGAGCTCAGTAAAGAGGCCCCTTCCCCCTCCAGGAGTTTGAACACAGCAGAATGCTCAGCATCTCAGACTGTTTTCTGCGTATGACAACCACATTTTCCCTCCAGTACATAACAGCATTTCCTTCTTACTCCAGTCATAATAGATTTAATTTATGAAGTGCTTGAGTGCCTCTGCATGTGTTGGTTTTAGCTTGTTTGTTAGTCATCATTCCTTACTGGACTAAATCTGCATCCGTTTACATAGTAGTTTCCCTGTCTATACTATAATCAATGTGTCATCGTGTTCTGGATCTTTCCTCTCATACATTTTCCCTCTTTCCATAAACTGTCTTCCTTGACCTTCAATTACTTCTCCCTCTCTGTGCTGGCATAATGTGTATTCAGAGTCCTAGATCTATGTGCTAGGAGGATAAACTGTTTCTTACACACCATGTGTACTGAGAATAGGTGCAGGGATTAGGATAAAGCTCACTGGTGATTGGCTTAGAAGTATAGGAAAGGAAGTCTAGAGCAGTGTAGTATTGGCTGACGGCCTGCGTGTGGACATGCCCCCAGGCTTGAGGAGAACTGCTGGATGCAGGGGCAGCTGGGGGAGGCTGCAGTGGATCCTCACACTGTCCCCAGCAAAAGCAAAAGTTAATTTGTGATAAGCTCTAAAATGCAGTTACCCTTTAAAGGGAGTCTGTCACCACATTTGGACATTATAGACCGCTTACATAGCATTCTGGCATAACTTTAGATGAATCAAATGGTACCTTTGTTGCGTTCTTCTGCTGTTCACCATACGGCAAAAACCGGCTTTTATTTATATGTAAATGAGGGTTCGCAAGAGCCCAGCGGCGGCATTAACTTCTTTGGCGCCCAGGCTGCTCATCCTCTTTTTTTTAATATCCCCGCCCCAGCCTGTGCCCGCCCTTCTCTTCCTTTGCATCCTCCTCCTCTCCCAGCGAAATTCCGCGCCTGCGATGCCCTCCTTCTCCTGCGCGACTCTGATCCACCTCCTTGAGCTGGGTTTGCGTCGTTGGCTAGAGCATGTGCAGTAGCTACACCGATGCCGTGCCCGCAGTGGGCATCGCAGTGCACATGCCCCGGCCAAGCGAGGCAGAGCGCGGGATTTCGCTGGAAAAAAGAAGCACGCAAGGGAAGAGAAGGACGGGCAGAGGCTGGGGCGGGTATATTAACAAAAGAGGATGAGCAGCCTGGGGTCCAAACAAGTTAACGCTGCCCCTGGGCTCTTGCGAGCCCTCATTTACATATAAATAAAAGCCAGTTTTTGCCGCAGGTGAACCGCAGAAGAACGCAACAAAAGTACCATTTTAATCATCTAAAGTTATGCCAGAACGTTATGTAAGCGGTCTATAATGTCCAAATGTGGTGACAGACTCCCTTTAAAAACTTGTGACAGGTTTCCCCAATGTGTTTCATTTTTGCTATTTTATTTTCAGGGTCAATAAAAAAAAACTATAATTTTAACAATAGTGGGGTTTATTTTTATGGCGTTCACTGTGTGGTATTAGGCCGAATGAACACGGCCGTGTTCCGCGGCCGTGAGCGGTCCGTGGTATGCCGGCCTGGATTCCTGCTGACAGCAGGAGCGCACGGTGTCATTGGTTGCTATGACGCCGTGCGCTCCTGCTGTCAACAGGAACCCAGGCCGGCATACCACGGCCGTGTATATTCGGCCTTAGTAACATGTTATTCTGTGGGTCAGTATGATGATGATGACAATTTTTTTTTATAGTTTTTATTATATTATAATACCTGCACAATAAAAACACTTGTTTTTGCGTTGCTGCATTCCAAGACCAAGAACATTTTTTATTTTTCTGCTGACATAACAGTGTAAGTGCTAATATATTAGATTCCCCTCTTGTGATAAATGTTACATGCTATTACTGTAGCGTGTAACGTTTATTGCTAGAGAAGCAGTCTGCGTATTGTCTGGAACTTTATGGATGTTTGTGTGTGTGTAAGGTGGGGGGTGGGGGGGGGGGGGTTATAAGTGTTTTGGTGTGACCTATTTGACACTGTGAACCGAACACTTGGCCTAATTTGTCGCAGAGGAAAAGACACCTATACTGTATGTGACAATCAGAGAGCAAGTATGATGGAGGAGAGGGGGATAGTTAAAGAGGACCTTTCATGGGTTTATGTTTTAGAAACTGGTATGCTTACCAGATAGGGCGTCCCCTACAGATGCCAGCAATTTTTTTTTTTCTAAAACGCCCCTCTGTTCCAGCGCTGTGTCCCCAGCTGTTTTTGGCTGCTGATATGTTAATTTAGACCATAGGTACAGGGAGGAGGAGACGTTTGGTTTTCTCAATGGATGTCTTCTTCTCCCTGGCTGTAGTGCGGTCCAATTGCAGCAGGGGGGCGTCACAGCCAGGGAGAAGGTTAGCTGTTTTTTTTTCTCCCTGGCTGTGACACGCTCCACTGCGATTGGCCCGCGACTCCTTCTTCCTGGCTGTAGCGCGGGCCAAGGGAGAAAAAAACAGCTAACCTTTTCCCTGGCTGTGACGCCCTCTGCTGCAATGGGACAGTGCTACAGCCAGGGAGAACAAGACATCCATTGAGAAAACCAAATGTCTCCTCCTCCCTGTACCTATGGTCTAAATTAACATATGTTACAGCTGTGTATCAGCTAGAGATGTTAAATTGGTCTTGTTTTAAAGTTGACAATCCAAGCTTTAAAACAAGAACAGAATTAACTTCTTTGCATTAGGACACATAGGGGGACATTTATTAAGTAATATACACCACAATAGTGGCTTATTAAAGTCACAGGTTTTGTTACATGCCATTTTTGCAGCAAAATCTGACTTTTCCTCCTTCATGCCACTTTTCAGAAGTGGCAGGGAAGCAGGCAGGCCAAGAGTTCCGGCAAATTCTCAATTTTCCATGCCATAAATCTATGCCAGCAAGAGGGCTGGCTTACAGTTAACGGGACACTGTCACCTGGATTTCACTTACTGAGCTATTAACATTACCACATCCGTCTCCATGATTTACATATAAAAAATACTAATATTAGCTAGACCCGTGGCGCGACTTGCCGGCGGAGGACGGAGGAGCAGGAGCCGGTCTAGCGAAGCTGGTGCATGCACAATGAGTTCTGTAAGGCCGATGCCAGGACACCACGTGGGCAATGATGTGTATCCAGGGCGCATGCACGGTATTACGGGCACTTCACAAACATTACGTCGGCGAAGAGGAGTGAATAAATTAGCAGTGGGGCGGTTCTGGGCTCCGAAGTAATGGGCGTGGCTGGGCTCCAACGGCCGGAGGGACAGCCCCTTTGGCTCCTTATTGAGGTAATTAGCATATTAATAAAAGCGATTTTATAGACAAATTACAAGACACAGGGCAGTAATACTAGTATATTTTAATGTAAATCACGGAGACTGATGTGGTGATGTTAATAGCTTAGTAAGTGAAATTCAGGTGACACTGTCCCTTTAAATCTGTCACACAGCCTGCCGAATGAAGTACCAAACTTATGTAGTGGCCTGCGCCTCTGCATAACTTTTGCGCTTCCTCTGGCAGCACAGAGGAACTTAAGGCCAGTGTGGAAAAAGCCGGTCTTAATAAATGTCCCACATAGTCTTTAGAAATCAGGTTGAGAGTGACATCAGCTGAATTTTCAGCTTTCAAACACGACCAGACCCCCATCTCTAGCTGCTACACATTATAAAATTATAAAGATAGAGTATTTATTTTTTCATCTTATTCCATATTTTTTATCCAAAAGTTGCACCTTAGGTGTCAACACACCCCTTGTCCCAAGATCTGTGGTCCTTCAGCAAGATTATTTGAGGTTCATAATCTCTGTTACCATGGAAAGACTTTTCCATCATCAGAAGCACTTCTGAACATAAACCCTTGACTTCTTTGTACACCATGAGGTCAGCGCAAACTGGTGACAGCAACCCTAATTTAAAATCCGTTCCTTTTTTGGGGGCAGTGATTTTGAATCCGTTGGAGGAGAGCCACAGTTCCTGAGTATTTAGACGCCATTGCGTATATCCTGCTCGAGCTTCTCACCAGGGATTTTAGGGCATGATTGTACAGAAGCAAGTTAGTGCCCCTGTGTTTGAATTGGGGTCTCTGTTACCAGTTTATGCTGGGACAAGATAGGGCAACATAAACCAGCTTACAAAATCCCTTTAAGAGAATACTGAGAACCAGGGCCGTCTTTAATATTGATTGGACCCTGGACAAAAATTTACTTGGGCCCCCTGGATCCCGCCTTCCCACACCTTAGCAGGCAATCACGCCCTCCACCACAAACACCAAAAATCCACACATCTGGTAGAGTACAGTGAATTACTGTAAATACTTCCAGTTCTGAAGACTCCAGCGGCTCAGGATCAGTGCTCTGGGCTCAGGCTGGAAGTGGACACCGCTCTGCAGGAAGGAGACCAGGGCTCGGCTCACCCTAGTGTTACAGTGCACCCCAGCACCCCACAGTATGCAGTATAGCACCCTATAGTATACAGCACCACACAGTATGCAGTATAGCACCCCACACTATACAGTACCCCACAGTATATAGTAGAGCAGTATAGCAGCCCACAGTATACAGCACCCCACAGTATAAAACACCTCACAGTATACAACACCTTACTGTATACAGCACCCCAAACTATACACGATACAGACCCCCACATTATACAGTACAGCAGTATAGCACTCCACACTATACCGCACCCACAGTATACAGACCCCCACAGTATACAGTACAGCAGTATAGTACTCCACAATATACAGGCCCCCCACTATACAGCCCCCACACAGTATACGGCCCCCCACACAGTATACGGCCCCCCACACAGTATACAGGCCCCCACACAGTATACAGGCCCCCAAACAGTATACAGGCCCCCACACAGTATACAGGCCCCCACACAGTATACAGGCCCCCACACAGTATACAGGCCCCCACACAGTATACAGGCCCCCACACAGTATACAGGCCCCCACACAGTATACAGGCCCCCACACAGTATACAGGCCCCCACACAGTATACAGCCGCCCCCACACAGTATACAGCCCCCCCCCACAGTATACAGCCCCCCCCCCACAGTATACAGCCCCCCCCCCCACAGTATACGGCCCCCCCCACAGTATACAGGCCCCCCCCACAGTATACAGCCCCCCACAGTATATAGCCCACCCCACAGTATACAGCCCCCCCACAGTATACAGGCCCCCCACAGTATACAGCCCACTACACAGTATACAGCCCACTACACAGTATACAGTCCCACACAATATACAGCCCCCCACACAATATACAGCACCCCACTATACAGTAGTTTACAGTATATTAACATAACAGCCCCTGTCACCTTTTTCTGATGTAATCTTCACACAAAAAAGCTCCACAGTTAAGGGCTCTTTCACACCTGCGTTCTTTTCTTCCGGCATAGAGTTCCGTCGTCGGAGCTCTATGCCGGAAGAATCCTGATCAGTTTTATCCTAATGCATTCTGAATGGAGGGAAATCTGTTCAGGATGCATCAGGATGTCTTCAGTTCCGGAACGGAACGTTTTTTGGCCGGAGAAAATACCCCAGCATGCTGTGCTTTTTGCTCCGGCCAAAAATCCTGAAGACTTGCTGCAAGGCCGGATCCGGAATTAATGCCCATTGAAAGGCATTAATCCGGATCCGGCCTTAAGCTAAACGTCGTTTCGGCGCATTGCCGGATCCGACGTTTAGCTTTTTTAGAGTGGTAACCATGGCTGCCGGGACGCTAAAGTCCTGGCAGACATGGTAAAGTGTAGCGGGGAGCGGGGGAGCAGCATACTTACCATCCGTGCGGCTCCCGGGGCGCTCCAGAGTGACGTCAGGGCGCCCTAAGCGTATGGATCACGTCATCCATGCGCATGGGGCGCTCTGACGTCACTCTGGAGCGCCCCGGGAGCCGCGCGGACTGCAAGTACACCGCTCCCCCGCTCCCCGCTCCTACTATGGCAACCAGGACTTTAATAGCGTCCTGGCTGCCATAGTAACACTGAAAGCATTTTGAAGACGGATCCATCTTCAAATGCTTTCAGTACACTTGCGTTTTTCCAGATCCGGCGTGTAATTCCGGCAAGTGGAGTACACGCCGGATCCGGACAACGCAAGTGTGAAAGAGGCCTAACTTCTGCAACACTCCTGCTAGGACCTGTGATGACCTCATAGCCATGTGACCAGTAATTGCTAGGTTACTGGTCACATGGTGATGATGTCATCTAAGGTCCTAGATCACAACGTTAAAGTACACGGACAGCTTGACACCCGGGGCAGTAGCTAGCAGGGCTCAAGAGGCAGCTGCCTTGGGACCCCAGGAGCAACTGGGCCCGGGGCAGCTGCCCCTTTTGCCCCTTGGTAAAGACGGCCCTGCTGAGAACACTGATATCTCCACACATTATGCATTGGGGTTAAGGCGGATTCTGTGCCTCAGAAGGAAGGTTTCTGGTTAACCCACAACATATAAACGCCTCATTATCGTAATAAAGGAAAACTAGGACATATTTCCGTAAAATATTGTCAGGCAGTCTTCTAAACTGTCTTTCAACATCGAAGCCTGAGTGTGTTTGCACTTTTGACAGGTAATGTTTATGCAGTGAAGATTAAGCGTCTTGTTTTTTATCTCATTTAAAAATATTCCATTTGTCGTTTCAATGGAATAAACCTTGTTGCTAAATTCTGTACAGCAGGAACATTAACAGACCGCAGTGGAAATTTGGAGGAAGTAGGAAATATCCCTCTAATATGTTTTCCACACATAGAATGACATGATAAGCAATGCTGCATACTTAGGACTGGATGAAGGGTTATCGCTCAATGCCATATGTGTCACTAAATGTTCCTCACGATGAGTCCACTTTGAAGATCAAATAATAAGAAAAATATTCATGGGTTACGAACTAGGAGCAAGAAAAATAAATACACCACTGCATAATGTATTCCTCTGTAAGGACCGGAGGCATGGCGGGGGTACAGCAAAGTGTAACAGGAGTACAGCATATGGCAAACAATGTGTTCAGCAGCAGTCCCTACAGGGATGGACCATATTTTCATGGGTCTCAATAAGATAGTAACACACTGTGATGCACAGGTAGTATAAAGACAACAGAACAGGCCTGTGGTTAGAAAA
Source organism: Bufo gargarizans (assembly GCF_014858855.1). NCBI lineage: Eukaryota > Metazoa > Chordata > Amphibia > Anura > Bufonidae > Bufo > Bufo gargarizans. Next base: position 220,216,911 of record NC_058083.1, read on the forward strand.
AGAAAATCGCAGCCCCTCATAGATGTATTTTAGATGAAGTGCAATCACAAATGTTATGTGTGGGACTATGTTCACATAGCGTTTATGATTTAAAGGGGTTGTCCAGCCTATACTACGTGATGGCCTAGACTCAAGATAGGCCATCACTAGCTGATCAGCGGTGGCCTGACACCCCGCACTCCCGCCATGTAGCTCCGTTGCAGGAAGTCAGTGCTGGAACTACCAAGCACTGTCAAATATGTTGTGGACAACTGGTGCCAACTGAGCTACAACTGATCAACAGGGGCGCGGGGTGTCAGATCCCCACCCATCAGATACTGTTGGCCATCACTTAGTAAAAGCTGGAAAACCCCTTTAAGTTCAGCGTGCCTGAATAGCTTAGGTTTTTTCCTTTCATCATCTGTTATTACACTTTTTTTTTTCTCTCTCCATGCTTGCCGAGGGTGTAGGCTGTAAGGTTGAGTTTTGTGTATTTGAACCAAGCAGATGTCTCCCCTACTGTTTCGGCTCCCCTTTCACAGCATGCAGTGTCAGAGACAAACTGTGGGAGAGAGACTGCAGCTGCACACCCCTCCACCTCTTCTTCCATTTAGTGTTTTACACTAGACAGTTTTTTTTTTTTTTTTTTTTTTTTGTGGGGATTGAGGAAGTTTCAGTACTTTCTACAAAAAGCCTGCAGGTACAGACTACTGGCTGCTAGGGAGGATGATGCAACTTTCCCCAAGTTTCATGCATTTACAGTACATGACCAAAATTGGTCTAAAATAAGGTCCATGAAAATATAAAATATAAAATATCTTGTTTCATATGAGGCTGGATCTGCTTGGATTTGTGTCCCCAGTAGCACGCTGCTATCCATGTATTCTTTATAAATGACATGTGAATCTGATGTAGGCTATCCACACTTAAAAGGGTTGTCTAGGTGTTTAATACTGATTACCTCTCATCAGGATATGGCAGCAGTATGTAATCTGTGGGGGGTCAGACTTCCAGCACCCCGCCAATCAACTATTTGAAAAGACCGCAGTATTGGGGCTCATTCAGATGGCCGTATGTTTTGTTCCGCACCCGTTCTGCATTTTTGCGGAACAGGTTCAGATACATTCATTTCAATGGGACCGCAAAGGATGCAGACAGCACACAGTGTACTGTCCGCATCTGTTGTTCCATTCTGCGGCCCCACAAAAAAAATATAGTGTGTCCTATTCTTGTCCACAATTGCGGACAAGAATAGGCATTCTCTATAAGAGTGGCAGCCATGTGCGGTCCGCAAATTGCAGAACGCACACGCAGGCATCCGTGTTTTGCAGATCCGCAATTTGCGGACCACAAAACACATACGGCCGTCTGAATGAGCCCTTGCAGTGAGTGCCTCTGCCTCCTCTCAGCTTACCAAACACAGCGCCGTCCATTTGATAGTGGCTGTGCTTGGTATTGCAGCTCAGCCCCATTCATTTGAATGGGAGTGAGGTGCGCCTAGGACATGTGACCAAAGGATGTAATGTCCGTTGCCTAGAAAGAGGCCACTGGACTCTCAGGCGGATATATCATCAGTACTAACCTCCTAGACAACCCCTTTAAAGCATGCCAGTCAGTGCCATTATATATAACCTATCAAAGCAAGTACATGCATTGAATATATGACATTTGGGTGAAATGCTATATGTATGAAAGCTCTTGTGCCATTATATGCGCCACAAAGTAGGTGTTCAGAGACGCCCTTCATGTGGCATATTTACTAAACCTGATATCATAGTGTGCACTTGAGTCCTGCGCACATATCAGACAAGCCCGGCACAACATAACACATCAAACAAGCGGAGCACTGCACGTGCAGTCATTTGTTAACCCCATGGTGCTGTAAAAATGTTAAATTTTTTTCATCTTTTTCTCTTCTGGCATTTTAAGAGCCATATGTTTTTATTTAGTTTTCTATTCACATTGCCGCATGAAGTTTTTTTTTCTTCAGGACAAGTTCTTGTTATGTTTTAATACAAAAAAAAAAACATTGCCATGGGGTACGAAGAATAACCCTAGTTTTTATGAATGGTGGGCTCGGCTAGACACTATTGAGGCCTATAGAAGAGTGGCAAGGAAATTGGAGTGATGGCTCCCCGAGGGGGCAGGCTCCCTTACTCGCTTCAGGCTCCCAAGATCCCTTATATTGGGAATTTTTGGAAACAGAAGTCAAGGTAGATATTAAAATGCAGACGGATCCCGCAGCAGGGAAACAAAAGGGATGGGGTGGGTTAAAAGGAACAAGTGTATTAACTTGTATAAAGTATATTTGTAAATTTTAACTGGTTGATATGAGAACTTGTATATTTGCTCCAGAAAATAATAAAGGATTAAAAAAAAAAAACGGGACCATAGGGTCAGACATTTATCCTCTATCCTATGTGACAGCCCCCTTTAAAATGGATGCCCGTTCTTCTGCTATGTGATCAGCAGTCCATCATCCCACCTTCACTTCAGAGGGAGCAGTGCTGCACTAACCAGCTCCATCCACTGTAGAACAGATGGAGCTGTATAGATCTAGTGCTGAATTCCAGCACCGTCCGCAGTTACTGCAGAACAGATGGGTCCGCTGATTATCGTGACAGGCTCTCCTGAGGATAGGCTTTCACTTGGAAAAGGGTGGACAACCTTTACACTGGCCAGTTACCGGTAATTATTATAGCTCACAGGTTTCCAAGTAATTGTCCTGATTGAAAATGATCAGACCCTCTTTGGTTGACTTTTTAAACTACTGCTCCTGTCATCCTCTGCAAATGCACCTTTATTCTCTTCAGTCACCCACTCATCTTGTCAACCTACTGTTGCACTGGAGCAATTGGAAAAAAGTCAAAATCACTACTTTGGTATCCTATTTTGGTATGTAATGCACATGTGTGTCCATGAAACCTTACTAAAATGCTGGCAGTAGAGATGCATTTCAACAGTCTTTTATACGCTTCCTGTAAAGCACGTCATGTCATAACCTTTTCCACATGTGTAGTTATAATTAAGGTCCAAGGTTAATCATTAGCACGTAGATTACAAAAGGAAAATACTCCAGGTGCCCCCAAACAATGCTTGAACGTTGACCAAGTGATGATGCAGATCTGTCCAGTTCCATTTCATACAAGGCAGGGCTAGAAGAATGACTCATAGACAGTACAAGCAAGTAAGCAGGTGTTCAGCAGCTCCCGTTCTCCTCTTTCAGAGCTACTGCTTATGCAAGACATTTATGATGATGATTTTCTTTCCAAAATCGACAACAAATTACATAGCACTGCACTGTATAAATAACGGACCCTTCTACAGGATCATTGGAGCCACTGTGGCCATCATATGTCCATAATCTGAAAAAAACATACTGATCAGTGTGCACGTTTTAGATGTTGGGCTTCACTAGGGACAAGGACCAGTGCATAGGTATGGAATGTGGTGAAGCTTCATCATACATAAATGATGCTCCAAGATGCCCAGTCTCCTTTACTAAAGTCAGAAATTTCTACCAGCACTCAAACCTCTAGAACCTATAAATACACCGTTTGTGGCGACGATTGACATTGTTCATTTCCTGGCAGTTTCTCTTTACTCGAATACTGGGTATTAAACAAATTCTTCTCTGGCATCGTTCACTAATGTTCTAGTGTAGGAGTATCTGTTTGCGTCTTTGTGGCTGCTACAGTGTGAGTCAGAATACCTGCCATGGTTTTGTGTTAACCACTTACAACAGTATGTATTAGTGGGTTGCTTTAGATTGCAGAACCAGGAGTTAGGTTTATATATTTAATAAATAAAAAAAATCGTGAATTCAAGACCCCAAAATCTCAGTACATTTTATTTCAACCTAATTTTGCTTTTAAATGAGGTTTTTCCCATTTAATATCTGGATGGTTGGGTCCAACACCCTGCAACCCTGCCAATCCGCTGTTACCGAGTAGCTCCGACACTGGAACTACACATCTTCATCCATTGAAGTGAATTGGAGTGGTGCTGCAGTAACCAGCTCCATCCACTGCACAATGCAATGAGCTGAGTAGTTCCAGAGCTGGACTTATGGTCCCTTTTACACTGGACGAGCATCGGCCAGATAATCGCGCGTTCGTAGGAATGGTTGTTAGCGATTATATCGCTGTGTAAAGGCACCGCTGATCACCCAATGAACAAGCAGAACGCTTCCTTCCCAACAATTGTCTGCATAATCTGTCAGTGTAAAGGGACCTTTACTCTCGACAAGCGATTGTCGTGATTGTCAGGGTGCTGGACCCCTGCTGATCTGATATTGATCTCCTTTACTTAGGATAGGCCATCAATATAAAATTCCTGGCAAGCCCCTGTAAAGGAACACTAAACCTAGAAATAAATGATAGTACAATAGATAACCCCCCCCCCCCCCCCCCCATTGTTCGTAACTCTACAGTCTCCTGCTGATCTCTTCCATTTTCAGATGGAATCCAACTGAGGATTCACCAAGAGGGTGGTATTGGCAGTCTTTTTGCCTTACTGTAGACAGAGCAGAGGCGGAGGCTCCTGTTGCAGCCAGTTGTCCTTTAGTCAGACACAGGACAGCGAGGAAGAGGACAGAAGATTTCTTTATATATTGCTCAGTTTTAATTGTACAAAATTGTATCAAAAATAGAGTAGAAGAACTTACAGGGATATTATTTTCTTTTTTTAATTTTTTTTTTTATTGTGCATTGTTTTATGTTTATCGTTTCTTTAAAGGGGTTCTCCGGTCCTACCTAAAAAAAAAAAAGAGCCAAATCTAACCTGTGGAGAGAAGATGAAGCTAGCCATACTACCCTCAGCAGCAGCAGCATTTCCATGATCCTCTAAACAGTCGCGTGACAGCTCCTGTCTGTTTTTCTTTGGATGGCATTTGAGAACGCTGTGGAGGTCACTGTTGGGGGGACGCTGTGGAGGTCCCTGTTATGGGGGGGACGCTATGGAGGTCCCTGTTATGGGGGGGACGCTGTGGAGGTCCCTGTTATGGGGGGAACGCTGTGGGGGTCCCTGTTATGGGGGCTCAGTATGAGTGATGGGGCTCACACAAAACTTATATGGTTGTGTGCACAAAGCTTTATATACACACTCCAGCAGGCAGTCTCCTACAACATAGGGTTAGATACACTGCTCAGCAGGCTGTATCATAAATGATAGGATTAGATACACAGGTAATTTGATGTGCTTGCTGATTCACGCTGTTTTATTGCAATCTGGAAATGGTGGGGGAAGAACCTTTGGACGGTCATTGATCTGATTTAGACACTGTGTGAGAAATAGACTGTGCAGCCAGGCTTTATCAATAAAGTTACATATTCAACAAAACGGGAAACTAGGATAGTAAACAGATCTGCCAGGATAGTCTGATGCCCAGACAGGGAAAGAGAAAGCACAGAGTTAGGAGCACATAAAAAGAACTTTGATTTTCGAACCGGACAATCTCTTTAAAGCGACTGTCCAGTCTTGAGCTTATAATTGATATGTATGCCAATAACTTTTATGTAATGATATGTGGTCATGATGGTCAAACACCAGGGCAGTGTCATTTTATTGATATGTGAGAACTGTCCTCTACTGCCATCTTACTAGAGGAGGTCATTGTGCTTTACTAATGATATCCGTAGCAGACTTTGGAAGATGTTTGTCCCAAAACTTTTTTTTAAGCATTTTAATTTGCTACAAAGCTAATCTTTCTATTATATGAAAACATAGTCTTATGTGGTGGTAATTAGTTTTTTCTTTTAAGAAACTGTAATTTTTGTTTTTTGCATTTCAGGACAGCAGCGTGTTTCTGTGACTAGCTTACTGGTTTGCTATGGATTGCTAATGGTTGGAACAAATCTTGGTGTCATTGTAGCATTTCCAGTCCCTCGTCTACAAGGAATTCCAAAAGTGACCGGTAAGTATTGTCTGAGAAAAACTGAACAGTATTAGCTGTCATACACAAGAATATAAAGCCCAAGTGATCTGTTGTCATGTATTTCTACAAAGGTGGTGTGCATAGCCAGAACAAGCAACACTGTATCAAAGGGTAAAACACATACCTTATTTTTCGCTTTATAAGACGCATCTGATGATAAGACGCACCCCAGATTTTAGAGTAGTAAAATAAGATTTTTTTTTTTTATTTTTTTTTTTTTTTCCATCATACCTCATATCAGATCCTCAGATCAGACCCCCATAAATATCAGGACATCACATCAGACCCCCATATCAGCCCTCCACAATAGACCTCAGAACAGCCCTTTTCTTTCAGACCCCCATCAGACTAAAATAAAAAAAACTTGTCTTGCCTCTCCTGTGCCGTGGCTCCGCTCCAGGTCCGGCGGTCTCATTAGAAATCCCTCAGGCCCACACTGCACTGTCACCTGACTTTGTGCAGTGTCAGGTCAAAGTGTGCGCAGAGCCCTAGCAAGAAGACCAAGGAGGGTGAGTATCGGAAGCGCTTGCAGAACTTCTTCCCTTCTCCTGGCACCTAATGCATACCAGTGAGCACTTCCATAATTGAAGCGCTCACTAGTATTCGCTTTATAAGACGCACGGCCATTTTCCCCCTACTTTTGGGGGGAAAAAGGTGCGTCTTAGAAAGCGAAAAATACGGTATATAGCGCCAACAGCTTTATGGACTTTAAGGCCAAGTTTACACTTCAGTGATTTAGTCAGAGATTTCCATCAGTTATTGTGAGCCAAAACTAGGTGCGTATCAAAAACACAGAACACAGACCCCTCTGATATTGATGGCCTATCCTTAGGATAAGCCACTAAAGGGGTTGTCAGAGTTATGAAAAAATATAATATAGCACTGAAAATCTGATGGGCAGCAATATATAACTAAGCTAAGCAAGTTTTATGCAAAAAAATATATCTATTTCCTCATTTCCCTCGTTCTTTTCTGGCCCTTGTTTACATGCAATAAAAATAATCTCTGCCCTTCCCCCTGCTCTGCTAAGGGAGTGAATACAAGAGCTGCCCTGAGTGACATGTCTGCCTGCTGGGAGACTCTGCCGCATGTTGTATGTGTAGGACTACAAGTCCCAGCTGTATAATGACACTGGTAAGGGAGTGGATACAAGTGCTGCCCTGAGTGACATGTCTGCCTGCTGGGAGACTCAGCAGCATGTTGTATGTGTAGGACTACAAGTCTCAGCTGTACAGTGACACTGCTAATACACACTGGCTCTTCCCCCTACCTTCTTGTGCAATGCTCTCTCTAGTCCTTCAGCTCTTGTGCCCAGAATTGTCTCCTCACTGCCTGCTGCAGCTACCCAGTCTGTGCAGCTGAAGGGGTTAAGAATCCTAGGATAGAGCAGACAGCCCGGCAGTAAAGGGGGCGTGGCCAGCACAGTGACGTCTGGTTTACAGGCTTGTAAACAAAGTTTATCAGAATGGGGAGAGAAGCTGACATCACAGGTCATGTGACCCTGAGTGAATTTTGAGAAACCAGCCACTGGAGATAAAGTGAGTGAATTGGAAAGCTGTTACATTTGCCCAGAACATAGAACAAAAAATAACTCTGACAACCCCTTTAATATAAAAGCCCCTGTAAAGGAACACTAAAAATAGAAATATATGATAGTACAATAGATAACCCTACCTCCATTGTTCATCAGTCTACAGCCTTTTGAACAGTCTCTTCCATGTTCACAATGAGCATCGTCTGCTTAATCTGTCAGTATAAAGGAACCATTACTCTCGAACAAGTGATTGGCAGGGTGTCGGTCCCCTGCTGATCTGATATTGATGGCCTATCCTTAAGCCTGTATTACACAGGCCGATTTGAGCAAGTGATTATCCGGCGGGAAGCGTTCCCTCCCAGCAATTGCCTATTATCTAGTGGAGGAGACCGCTGCTATTACATGCAGTGATTTTCCTCTGCAGCATGGGGAAGAGCGATTGCCATGCCATTGTTCGTCCCTATACTGTCTAGTGGTTTGCCGGCAGCAGATCGGAATTGGACAATACAATCTGCTGTCGGCAAAAGATTATTTTTAAGCGTGCTGAAAAATCTGAATTGCCCAAAATATGAGCCTTTGCTTGTTCATCGTGCAGATGGCGGCAGTATTACACTGCAAGATGATCGATAATGTGCGTTCATACGAATGCTCGTTAGCCATCATCTGCCGAAAAATCGCCAGGTGTAATGCAGCCTTTAGGGTGCTGGCACACAGTGCAGTCCTGACATGCATTCAGGATGCAGTTTTCAATTTAACCAGTTTAGCAGCCTCGTTAAACCATGGTGTTCTGCATAGTGGAAATTATTAAGTAATTTCAGCTAGCTCCAATAAAAAAAAACTGCATCCTGAATGCATGTAAGAACTGCACCCTTACGATAGTATTCTTTCTTGCAAGATAAAACACACAGCAGACTTAAATTACAGTAATGTAACTCTAGTTTGTACTTAGTGTAAGGGCTCATGCACACGACCATATGCCCTCCGAGACATACGGTCCGTGAGCGGGCCATATGTCCCGGAGCAGCATACATTGTGCGCACGGGAGCTCAACCTATGATGCTGTGCGCTCCCGTGCGCACGATGTATGCCGCTCCGAGACATATGGCCCACTCACGGACCGTATGTCTTGTAGGGCATACGGTTGTGTGCACGAGCCCTAAGTCGGATATGCAAAAACCGCATACGCGACATCTATCAGCACACTTAGGTGAATTACCGATGATGTTAGTCACTTGAGCACAAGGACCACCTGAAGAAGGGTATGATGGAACATAGTTTGATATAGAAATGCTCTGGCCAGTAGCGTTCTCTGTGTGGATTGTGCACAAACTGCATTGTGGCATTGTAGGAGTACGGATCACTACATGGGACATAATCTCCATCCATGGGAGGAAGAAGCCTGAGCTGGAAATGGTCATGAAGTTGACCTTTCACCTGGTGCATGTTTGCAGTGTTAGCTACATCCTGCTTCATAGATTGCTGGCTGACTTCTTCACACATGTGTAACACCCAGTGATCTGTGATGTGGGTGAAGCTGTAAAATATTAGCTCAGTGTTTATCCTGCGAGTTCAGAGCAGATAACGCTGCCAAACTAATGGAATCTCTCACCAACTTCTTTATTTGTCTTGCAACTCAGAACTTCGGAAACCTGACGATCTTGCTTATTTGACACAGTCGTTGTTTTCTTTCGTTTAGATTTTTAGGCCGGTCACATTGCTTTTTTTTTCTTGATAAATGTGTTCTTTTTATCTTGTTTTTCTAAACTCTGCTTATAATGGCATCAACACTGGTAACCATTTTAAGGAACTAAGGGAAAGTTTTTATTATTTTTTTATTATTATATCCAACAGATCTTTCATCACTTTGAACAATGATTCCAGATATAGACAACCAAATGGGTATACATATGGGTATATATTAGGGGTGCACCGAAATTCAGGCGGCCGAAAATGCGCCTAATCCATTTCGGCCGATATTGGTACATATCGGCAGAAAATATGGTTGCTTATATACGTTCGGCCGGCCGGCAGCGCCCCTCATGCTGTGCCTCCTAAACGCTTGCCGCTCTAAAGAATCTCCGGCTCAGTGCTGCGCAGCCTGCTGTGTCTGCTCTGTGCTACTGCTGTTGTTAGTGTAGCGTGGCCGAGCTCTGTTCGTTCCGCGGTACAGGAGCTTTTGTTTCCTGTACCCGGCCGGACTGACAGGAAGTGCTCACTTAGTGTGCACTTCCTTTCAGTCCGGCCGGGTACAAGAAACAAATGCTCCTGTACCGCGGACCGAACAGAGCTCGGCCACGCTACACAGGCTACACTAGAGGTGACAAGGGAGGGGGGGGTGTAAAATGAGAGTGACAAGGGGGGGGGTGTAAAATGAGAGTGACAAGGGAGGGGGGTAGAATGAGAGTGACAAGGGAGGAGGGGGGGGAGTAGAATGAGAGTGACAAGGGAGGAGGGGGGGGAGTAGAATGAGAGTGACCAGGGAGGGGGTAGAATGAGAGTGACCAGGGAGGGGGTAGAATGAGAGTGACCAGGGAGGGGGTAGAATGAGAGTGACCAGGGAGGGGGTAGAATGAGAGTGACAAGGGAGGGGGTAGAATGAGGGTGACAAGGGGAGGGGGTAGAATGAGGGTGACAAGGGAGGGGGTAGAATGAGGGTGACCAGGGAGGGGGTAGAATGAGGGTGACAAGGGATGGGGTAGAATGAGGGTGACAAGGGAGGGGGTAGAATGAGGGTGACAAGGGAGGGGGTAGAATGAGGGTGACAAGGGAGGGGGTAGAATGAGAGTGACAAGGGAGGGGGTATTAGGTTAGGAGGTAGAATGAGGGTGACAAGGGAGGGGGTAGAATGAGGGTGACAAGGGAGGGGGTAGAATGAGGGTGACAAGGGAGGGGGTAGAATGAGGGTGACAAGGGAGGGGGTAGAATGAGGGTGACAAGGGAGGGGGTAGAATGAGGGTGACAAGGGAGGGGGTAGAATGAGGGTGACAAGGGAGGGGGTAGAATGAGGGTGACAAGGGAGGGGGTTAGAATGGAGGGTGACAAGGGAGGGGGTAGAATGAGGGTGACAAGGGAGGGGGTAGAATGAGGGTGACAAGGGAGGGGGTAGAATGAGGGTGACAAGGGAGGGGGTAGAATGAGGGTGACAAGGGAGGGGGTAGAATGAGGGTGACAAGGGAGGGGGTAGAATGAGGGTGACAAGGGAGGGGGTAGAATGAGGGTGACAAGGGAGGGGGTAGAATGAGAGTGACAAGGGGGGGTAGAATGAGAGTGACAAGGGGGGGTAGAATGAGAGTGACAAGGGAGGGAGGGGGGGGGGGAGAGTGACAAAGGAGGGAGGGGGAGAGTGACAAGGGAGGGAGGGGGGAGGGGGGGGAGAGAGTGAATTTTTTTTTAAAATAACCACTTTGGGTGGCATTGTGTGTATAATATCTATGTATCTGTTTAACTTTATATTTTAATTCACTTTCCTTTTTTTTTACTTAAAAAAAGTATTTTAAAAGTATTTGGGCAAAAAGGCAGTTTCGGTTTCGGTCAAGGGCATCCTGAATTTTCGGTTTCGGACCAGAATTTTCATTTCGGTGCACCCCTAGTATATATATACAGTACAGACCAAAAGTTTGGACACACCTTCTCATTCAAAGAGTTTTCTTTATTTTCATGACTATGAAAATTGTAGATTCACACTGAAGGCATCAAAACTATGAATTAACACATGTGGAATTATATACATAACAAAAAAGTGTGAAACAACTGAAAATATGTAATATTCTAGGTTCTTCAAAGTAGCCACCTTTTGCTTTGATTACTGCTTTGCACACTCTTGGCATTCTCTTGATGAGCTTCAAGAGGTAGTCATCTGAAATGGTCTTCCAACAGTCTTGAAGGAGTTCCCAGAGATGCTTAGCAATTGTTGGTCCTTTTGCCTTCACTCTTTGCGGTCTAGCTCACCCCAAACCATCTCGATTGGGTTCAGGTCCGGTGACTGTGGAGGCCAGGTCATCTGGCGCAGCACCCCATCACTCTCCTTCATGGTCAAATAGCCCTTACACAGCCTGGAGGTGTGTTTGGGGTCATTGTCCTGTTGAAAAATAAATGATGGTCCAACTAAACGCAAACCGGATGGAATAGCATGCCGCTGCAAGATGCTGTGGTAGCCATGCTGGTTCAGTATGCCTTCAATTTTGAATAAATCCCCAACAGTGTCACTAGCAAAGCACCCCCACACACCATCACACCTCCTCCTCCATGCTTCATGGTGGGAACCAGGCATGTAGAGTCCATCCGTTCACCTTTTCTGGATCGCACAAAGACACGGTGGTTGGAACCAAAGATCTCAAATTTGGACTCATCAGACCAAAGCACAGATTTCCACTGGTCTAATGTCCATTCTTTGTGTTCTTTAGCCCAAACAAGTCTCTTCTGCTTGTTGCCTGTCCTTAGCAGTGGTTTCCTAGCAGATATTCTACCATGAAGACCTGATTCACACAGTCTCCTCTTAACAGTTGTTCTAGAGATGTGTCTGCTGCTAGAACTCTGTCTGGCATTGACCTGGTCTCTAATCTGAGCTGCTGTTAACCTGCGATTTCTGAGGCTGGTGACTCGGATGAACTTATCCTCCGCAGCAGAGGTGTATCTTGGTCTTCCTTTCCTGGGCCGGTCCGCATGTGAGCCAGTTTCTTTGTAGCGTAGCGCTTGATGGTTTTTGTGACTGCATTTGGGGACACTTTCAAAGTTTTCCCAATTTTTCGGACTGACTGACCTTCTTTTCTTAAAGTAATGATGGCCACTCATTTTTCTTTACTTAGCTGTTTTTTTCTTGCCATAATACAAATTCTAACAGTCTATTCAGTAGGACTATCAGCTGTGTATCCACCTGACTTCTCCACAACGCAACTGATGGTCCCAACCCCATTTATAAGGCAAGAAATCCCACTTATTAAACCTGACAGGGCACACCTGTGAAGTGAAAACCATTTCAGATGACTACTTCTTGAAGCTCATCAAGAGAATGCCAAGAGTGTGCAAAGCAGTAATCAAAGCAAAAGGTGGCTACTTTGAAGAACCTAGAATATGACATATTTTCTGTTGTTTTACACTTTTTTTGTTATGTATATAATTCCACATGTGTTAATTCATAGTTTTGATGCCTTCAGTGTGAATCTACAATTTTCATAGTCATGAAAATAAAGAAAACTCTTTGAATGAGAAGGTGTGTCCAAACTTTTTGGTCTGTACTGTGTATGTGTGTATGTATATATATATATATGTATGTGTGTGTATATATATATATATATATATATATATATTTTATATTTATTAAACCAAATGAATATACAGTAGTATAAAAGCAGACACTTGATTACTTATGGAAGATATTCTCAGATTTCTCTGTAGCGGTTTCATTTCTTGTTGTTTTAACCTAATAACGCGCATACTCCAAAAATGTTCAGCACAAGGTGCTGGTAATTAAGCTGCCGCACTGTAAGTATATGGCGCAGGTTTTGAAGGAGAAGAATGAACAAGTTTATGAACGAGATAGACGAGACTGCAAATCATAATGAGGTGGTTATTATGGGGGACTTCAACTACCCAGATATAGACGGGGAAACTGAAACTTGTATATCTCATAAGGGAAACAGGTTCTTGGCAATAACCAAAGATAATTACGTCTCCCAACTGGTTCAGGACCCGACTAGAGGGACGGCCATACTGGACTTAGTATTAACCAATAGGCCTGACAGAACAACAGACGTGCAGGTTGGGGGACACCTGGGAAATAGTGAGTATAAAGTAATAACCTTCCAATTATCATTCAAAAGAGCGTTTCTACAGGGAGGAACAAAAATACCAAACTTCAAAAAAGCTAAATTTAGCCAACTAAGAGAGGCCATAGGCTGAACTAACTGGGACAAAGTCCTCAAAAATAAAAATACAGCCACAAAATGGGATATCTTTAAAAACATCCGAAAATCTAATTGTGAGAGGTACATACCGTATGGGAATAAAAGGTTAAGGAACAAAAAGAAACTAATGTGGATAAACAGAACTGTAAAGAAAGCAATAAATGACAAAAAGAAAGCATATAAAACACTAAAACAGGAGGGTAGCACGGAAGCACTGAAAAACTATAAAGAAAAAAATAGAACATGTAAAAAACAAATAAAAGCGGCCAAACTAGAGACCGAAAAATTAATTGCCAAAGAGAGTAAAACGAACCCTAAAATGTTCTTCAATTATATAAATGTTAAAAAGTATAAATCTGAAGGTGTCGGCCCTTTAAAGAGTAATGAGGGGGAAGTCGCAGAGAGCGATGAGGAGAAAGCAAAGCTGTTAAATATTTTTTTCTCCAATGTATTCACTGAGGAAAATAAACTGTCAGATGACATGCAGAATGCGAAAATAAATTCCCCATTAAAAGTGTCCTGTCTGACCCAGGAAGAAGTACAACAGCAACTTAAAAAGATTAAAATAGACAAATCGCCAGGACCGGATGGCATACACCCCCGTATCCTAAAGGAATTAAGTAATGTCATAACCAGACCCTTATTTCTGATATTTGCAGACTCTATACTGACAGGGAATGTCCCACAGGATTGGCGCATGGCAAATGTGGTGCCAATATTCAAAAAGGGTCAAAAAACAGAGCCTGGAAACTATAGGCCGCTAAGTTTAACATCTGTTGTGGGTAAACTGTTTGAAGATTTTCTGAGGGATGCTATATTAGAGCATCTTAGCGGAAATAAGCAAATAACGCCATATCAGCATGGCTTTGTGAGGGATCGGTCATGTCAAACTAGTTTAATCAGTTTCTATGAGGAGGTAAGTTCTAGACTTGACAGCGGCGAATCAATGGATGTTGTATATCTGGACTTCTCCAAAGCATTTGACACTGTACCACATAAAAGGTTAGTATATAAGCTCGGACTGGGAGAAAACATCTGTATGTGGGTAAGTAACTGGCTCAGTGATAGAAAACAGAGGGTGGTTATTAATGGTACTCACTCAGATTGGGTCACTGTCACTATGGGGTACTTCAGGGGTCAGTATTGGGCCCTATTCTCTTCAATATATTTATTAATGATCTTGTAGAAGGCTTGCATAGTAAAATATCAATTTTCGCAGATGACACTAAACTGTGTAAAGTAATTTACACTGATGAGGACAATATACTACTACAGAGGGATCTGGACAGATTGGAGGCTTGGGCAGATAAGTGGCAGATGAGGTTTAACACTGATAAATGTAAAGTTATGCACATGGGAAGGAAAAATGCAAGTCACCAGTACATACTAAATGGTAAAACACTCGGTATCACTGACATGGAAAAGGATCTAGGAATTTTAATAAACAGCAAACTAAGCTGCAAAAACCAGTGTCGGGCAGCTGCTGCCAAGGCCAATAAGATAATGGGTTGCATCAGAAGGGGCATAGATTCCCGTGATAAGAACATAGTCCTACCACTTTACAAATCGTTAGTCAGACCACACATGGAGTACTGTGTACAGTTCTGGGCTCCTGTAAACAAGGCAGACATAGCAGAGCTGGAGAAGGTCCAGAGGAGGGCATCTAAAGTAATAACTGGAATGGGGCAACTACAGTACCCTGAAAGATTATCAAAATTAGGGCTATTCAATTTAGAAAAAAGACGACTGAGGGGAGATCTAATTAATATGTATAAATATATCAGGGGTCAGTACAGAGATCTATCCCATCAGCTATTTATTCCCAGGACTGTGACGAGGGGACATCCTCTGCGTCTGGAGGAAAGAAGGTTTGTACACAAACCTAGAAAAGGATTCTTTACGGTAAGAGCAGTGAGACTATGGAACTCTCTGCCTGAGGAGGTGGTGATGGTGAGTACAATAACGGAATTCAAGAGTGGCCTGGATGTATTTCTGGAGCGTAATATAATAACAGGCTATAGCTACTAGAGAGAGATCGTTGATCCAGGGAGTTATTCTGATTGCCTGATTGGAGTCGGGAAGGAATTTTTTTATTCCCCTTAAGTGGGGAAAATTGGCTTCTACCTCACAGGGTTTTTTTTTTTTTTTTTCCTTCCTCTGGATCAACTTGCAGGATGACAGGCCGAACTGGATGGACAGATGTCTTTTTTCGTCCTTATGTACTATGTTACTAGAAGAGTAAGAAGCTGCCACTTCTTCTGTAAGTCCCAACAATCACCAGATTTAGGTGTTCTTTGCCCAGGGCAATGCATTCTGGGTCTAAGAAGATCTAAATCAACCCTGCCTGTGTAAAATGCCCCAACAGGGGGGCTGTTTTCTCCTGTGACCTGGGCTCCTTTGGATGCCCACAGAGCAAATAAAGAACTGAGAAATTGTAAAAGTCCCCCAGCGGACATTTATGACTTGTTGGAGGACATATGCGGTTTAAAAAAAAAATACAAATAAGAGAAGAGGAAAAGAACGCTCAGCTAACCAAAATAGACAAGCAGCACATGACCCAGCATTGATTTGCCACTTGTGGACATGTCACACAGAGACCTGTCATTGGCTGCAGCAGTGCATGTGACCCCATCTATCTGGAAGTTTACAGGATGGCGAACGTAAGACCAGCAGGGAGCAGGTGAGTATCTTTTTTTCAGCAAGTTTTAGTTGAAATTTTAAATCGAAAAAAAGCTGGAAATCCCTTTAAATAGGTCGCCTCACTTCAGCAAATGGCATTTATTATGTAGACAAAGTTAAAGAATCCACTTACAAACGTATTGTGATTGTCCATATTGCCTCCTTTGCTGGCTTCATTCATTTTTCCATCAAATTATGCACTGCTCTTTTTTAGGGGTTATGCCTATGCTTCCACCGTCCTGGCCACAAGAGAGGCAGGCTTTTTCCTATAGCGTGCAGGTGCTGCAACAGCTGCTGGATGCAGAGTGGTCGTAACCGCTGGAAACGAGCAGTGTATAATTTGATGACTCAAACCAGAAAAGGAGGCAATATGGAAAGAACCTTTAAGGACTTTTCTGACCTGATTATTAACCCCTTATGGACTGGGCTCATTTTCACCATAAGGACCAGGCCATTTTTTGAAAATCTGACCAGTGTCACTTTATGTGTGAATAACTTTGAAACGCTTTTACTTATCCTGGCCATTCTGAGATTGTTTTTTTTCGTCACCTGTTGTACTTCATGACACTGGTAAAGTGGAGTAAAAAAATAATAATTTTTATTTATAAAAAAAATACCAATGTTACTAAACATTTGCAAATTTCCAAGTTTCAATTTTTTTATTTCCAAAAATAATTATTACTTTACATTCCCCATATGTCTACTTCATGTTTGGATCATTTTGGGAATAACATTTTATTTTTTTGGGGACGTTACAAGGTATAAGTTTAGAAGCAAATTCTAAAACCCACTTTTTAAGGACCAGTTCAGGTCTGAAGTCACTTTGTGAGTCTTACATAATAGAAACCACCCCAAAATGACCCTATTTTGGAAACTACACCCTCAAGGTATTCAAAACTGGTTTTACAAATGTTGTTAACCCTTTAGGTGTTCCACAAGAGTTATTGGCAAATAGAGATGAAGTTTCAGAATTTCTATTTTTTGGCAAATTTTTCATTTTAATCAATTTTGTCCAGTAACAAAGCAAGGGTTTACAGCCAAACAAAACTCAAAACTCTATATTTATTGCCCTGATTTTGTAGTTTATAGAAACACCCCATCTGTGGAAGGGAACACCATATGGTTTCTGGAAGGCAGATTTTGCTGAACTAGTTTATTTACACCATGTCCCATTTAAAGCCCCCCAAAAAAGCCTATTGTCTTAAGTAGGGGCTCATTTTTTGTGGGATGAGAGGACGGATTTATTGGCACTATTTTGGGGTGCATATGACTTTTTGATTGCTTGCTATTACACCTTTAGTGATGTAAGGTGACAAAAAAAGCTATTTTTTTGTCACCTTACATCATAAAAAGTGTAATAGCAAGGGATCAAAAAATGATATGCACCCCAAAATAGTGCCAATAAAACCGTTCTCTCATCCCGCAAAAAATAAGTCCCTACTTAAGACAATAGGCTAAAAATAAAAAATAAACTGAGACTCAGACTATGGAGATACTAAAATGTTTTTTTTGTTTAAAAAAGGATATTATAGTGTAAAACCTAAATACATTTTAAAAAGTAGACATATTAGGTATTGCCGCGCCCATAAGAATCTGCTCTATAAAAATAACACATGACCTAACCCCTCAGATGAACACAGTCAATAAAATAAAAACGGTGTAAAAAAAAACTTTTTTTTTATATCGTTTTTATTTTATTTTTTTGACTGTGTTCATCTGAGGGGTTAGGTCATAAGAGCCATAGTTTTTTATTTTTATTTTTAATTTCTGGGCGATTGTCAGTGGCTAAATAGAATTAAAATTGGGCAAGGGAATTATAAATTTTGTACTCCATGGAAGGGTGGTACTCCCTGAAGCAACCATCAATGCAGAGGCCCGGATGATCGGGGCACCTGTCACACTGAGTGGTGGTGTCCTTCCGTATCCCCCTCCTGTGATGCACTCTGTACTTTTTTGGGGACTGTCCCTTCTTTCCAGTATGGGGGACTACACCTGAAAAGTGTTGGCCAGGGACGATCCAGACCCCTCCAGTTCCCGAGGTACTCCAGCCTGCTCTTTCCCGGTCAGAAAAGGTCAGGTCCTTGAGGACTGCCTCATAGCACTGGAGGAATATCCCTGTGTTGCCAGGGCTCCGGGACAGCACAAAAGAGTTGTACAAGGCAACCTGTACAAAGTAGACCGCAACTTTTTTGTACCATGTCCGGGTTTTGCGCATGGTATTATATGGCTTGAGGACTTGATCAGAGAGATCAACTCCTCATATATACCGATTGTAGTAGACTATGCAATCGGGCTTGAGGACCGTTGCCGCGGTACCTCGCACAGGGACAGGGGTGATGCCATTACCATGAATTGTAGACAGTACAAGGACATCCCTCTTGTCCTTATATCTGACAAGCAACAGGTTTCCACTGGTAAGGGCACAGGTCTCACCCCTGGGGATAGGTACCAGGAGGGGGTGGGTAGTGAGGCCGCACTGATTTTTCCGCACGGTCCCACAAGCGGACGTGGATCTGTCAGCGAGGGACTGGAACAAGGTGATGCTAAGTGTAAAAGTTATCCACGTACAGGTGGTAACCCTTATCTAGCAGTTGGGTGCATAAGGTCCCACACAAGTTTCCTGCTAACACCAAGAGTGGGGGAACATTCTGGGAATCTTGCCCCTCGTACACACGAAGGTTGTGGTACACTCACAAAGTTTGTACAGCTTCACGCCATACCTCGCGCGCTTAGAGGGAACATACTGGCGGAAAATGAGTCTCCCCTTGAAAGCAATGAGAGACTCCTCAACAGCGATCTCCCTTCCATGTACATAGGCCTCCAAAAATTTGGCCCCCAAGTTATCGATGACCAGCCTGATTTTGTACAGGCGGTAATAGGCAATATCACCGTGGGGGGGGGACATGCTGCATTATCTGCATAATGCAGGCATTTCCGAATTGCCTCAAAACGGGAGCGTGTCATGGCCGTACTGTAAAGTGGGGTCTGGTAGAGGATGTCCCCACTCATCTCGGCTGCACTGACCGGAGTCCAGCCACTGGGCCTAGCCAAAAAGGAGCCGGGTGTTGAGCATTGAACTGTTGGGCGTACAAGTTTGTTTGCTCCACCATCAGATTCACAAATTGGTCACTGAAAAAAAGACTAAAATAGTCATAGTCAGTGAAGCACACTGGGAATCTGGATTCCTGGTTGGCCCAAAAAATCAGGAATCTCAGGCTCAAAATGCTCTGGGATACACCATGCAAGTTCACCGGTAGGGGACTCGGGTGGACTTATCAGGTGGTCTGGAAAACTAGTACGAGCTGCTCATACTAGTGTGGGCCACAGGGTCCCTGGCATGGCGGTCCCCTTGCTCCGCCTGGCGGCGTCTCCGCCACCTTGGGGGCTCATCATCATCGCTAGATGAGGAGGAGGAAGCGGATGACCAGAGGAAAGTGGGGTCATCCTCATCCTCACTGGGGCTCTCTGAGTCGGAGGCAAGTAGGGTGTATGCCTCCTCGGCCGAGAATGTCTGGCAGGCCATAGGGGAGTGTGTGTGTGCGTGTGTGGGGGCTCGGGTGTTCGCGATGGACGGACGCTAAGAGTGCTGGCCACAGTCAACGCACGGACACAAAAAAAAGTGCTTGCGCCCCAAAAAGTGTGTGTGGCAGGGGGGCAAGCTGCAGCACCCCTGGGGGGGTCTAGGATCACACAGCTGAGTGTGCTGTGGACCCTAGACACCCGATCAGTGTGATGCAAAAATAAAACTTTTCCCTAAACTTTCCCTGACTATCCCTACCTATCTAAGCTCTCCCTAACCTGTCCCTATTGTACCTTTTTAGTGCCAGTTTGCATTATGGTGGCTCAGTGGGGGTGCTGGGCTGGACGCTGCTCATCTCTCCACGGCTCCTGACACAGAAAGGAGGAGAGCAGAGCTGCAGTAAGTTAAACCTCCCGCCCACCCCAGAAGCCAATCGGAAGCGACCCTGAGAGGTGATGTCACAATCACCTCTCAGGATCGCAGGATGGTGATTGGTGGTGTATTATCACACCACCGATCACCATCCTTTTCCAGGTTATCTGGTCACCAGAAACACGAATAACCCGGAAACGCAGAAAACCGCAGGTCTGAATTGACCTGCGGTTTACTGTGATCGCCAATACGGGATTCACAGGACCCACCTTGGCATTGTCCCAGGGTGCCTGCTGATTGATTTCAGCAGGCACTCTGTTCCGATCACCGCGCGGCGGTGATCGGAAATACACAGGGCGCACAGGTACGCTCTGTGTCCTTAAGTACCGGGACATCAGGGCGTATCTGTATGCCCTGTGTCCCCAAGAGGTTAAGGCGATAAATAAACCACTGTTATAACACCCTTGCTTTCAGCATTTTTTGTCACCTGCCTAAAACTTCTGCACGGTAGTTTCTATATTTAACCCCTTAGGGACCCATGACGTACCTGTACGGCATGGTTCCCCGGCGGGAGGTGATCGGAACCCGGTGCCTGCCGCAAACCACAGGTCAATTCAGACCTGCTGTTTGCTGCTTTTACCTGTTGCGGCGGCGGTGGTGCCATCTGGTCCCCATGGGGCTGTAGGGAAGCGGGCACCGTGTTCCCATGAGGCTGTACAGAAGTATTGGAATGCATTGTAAAGGATTAGACCCCCAAAAGTTCAAGTCCCAAAGTGGGACAAAAAAGAAAGTGAAAAAAAAAGTTTTCCCCCCAAAAAATTTAGTTTCAAGTAAAAATAAACAAAAACATAACTTTTCCCAAATAAAGTTAAAAATATCTGGTAAAAAAATAGGGGGAAAAAAAGTATACATATTAGGTATCGACCGGCTCTATAAACATATCACATGATCTAAGCCCTCAGATAAACACCGTAAAAGATTAAAACTGTGCTATATAAACCATTTTTTTGTCACCTTACATCACAAAAAGTACAACAGCATGCGATCAAAAAGGCGTTTGCCCACCAAAATAGTACCAATCTAACCGTCACCTCATCCAGCAAAAAATGAGCCCCTACCTGAAACAATCGCCCAAGAAATATAAAAACTATGGCTCAGAATATGGAGACACTAAAACATAATTATTATTTTTTTAAAGCTGTTATTGTGTAAAAGTATACATATTTGGTATTAAAACGTTCGTATTGACCTGCTCTATAAAAGCAGAAAGTGTAATAGCAAGCGATCGAAAAAGTAATATGCACCCCAAAATAGTGCCAATTTAACCATCATCTCATCCCGCAAAAAATGAGACCCTGCCTAAGATAATCGCCCAAAAACTAAAAAAAAATATGGCTCTCAGACTATGGAAACACTAAAACCATGATTTTCTTTTTTTTTTTTTTGCATCAAAAAAGAAATCATTGTGTAAAACTTGCATAAATAAAAAAAAAAGTATACATATTAGGTATCGCCGCATCCGTGACAACCTGCTCCATAAAAATACCACATGATCTAACCTGTCAGATGAATGTTGTAAATAACAAAAAATAAAAACGGTGCTAAAACAGCTATTTTTTGTTATCTTGCCTCACAAAAAGTGTGATATAGAGCAACCAAAAATCATATGTACCCTACACTAGTACCAACAATACTGCCACCCAATCCCGTAGTTTCTAAAATGGGGTAACTTTTTTGGAGTTTCTACTCTAGGGGTGCATCAGGGGGGCTTCAAATGGGACAAGGTGTAAAAAAAAAAAAAAAAACAGTCCAGCAAAATCTGCATTCCAAAAACCGTATGGCATTCCTTTCCTTCTGCGCCCTGCCGTGTGCCCTTACAGCTGTTTATGACCACATATGGGGTGTTTCTGTAAACTACAGAATCAGGGCCATAAATATTGAGTTTGGTTTGGCTGTTAACCCTTGCTTTGTAAAAGTAAAAAATATATTAAAATGGAAAATCTGCCAAAAAAGTGAAATTTTGAAATTGTATCTCTATTTTCCATTAATTCTCGTGGAACACCTAAAGGGTTAACAAAGTTTGTAAAATCAGTTTTGAATACCTTGAGGGGTGTAGTTTATAGAATGGGGTCATTTTTGGGTGGTTTCTATTATGTAAGCCTCGCAAAGTGTCTTCAGACCTGAACTGGTCCCTAAAAATTGGGTTTTTGAAAATTTCTGAAAAATTTCAAGATTTGCTTCTAAACTTCTAAGCCTTGTAACATCCCCAAAAAATTAAATATAATTCCCAAAATGATCCAAACATGAAGTAGACATATGGGGAATGTAAAGTAATAACTATTTTGGAGGTATTACTATGTATTATAGAAGTTGAGAAATTGAAACTTGGAAATTTGCCATTTTTTGTAAAATTTTGTATTTATTTATTTTTAAATAAAAATGATTTATTTTTTTTAATTCTTTTTACCAGTGTCATGAAGTATAGTATGTGACGAAAAAAATTATCTCAGAATGGCCTGGATAAGTCAAGGCGTTTTAAAGTTATCAGCACTTAAAATGACACTGGTCAGATTTGCAAAAAATGGCCAAGTCCCTAGGGTGAAATAGGGACGAGTCCTTAAGGGGTTAATATATACACACTATATGGACAAGTGTTGGTACGCCCCTCTTAATCAATGAATTTGGTCGTTCTAAAGAGCTCACTAAATTTGAGCATGGTCCAATAGGATGCACCATGTTAGTTTGTGAAATTTCTACCCCTACTAGATATTCCACAATCAATTTTCAGTGGTATTATTGCAAAGTGGAAGCATTTAGGAACCACAGCAACTGAGCCATGAAGGGGCAGACCACATAACTTACAGAGCGGGGGCATCAAGTGGTGAAGCACACAGTGCAAAAAAGTCACCAACACTCTGCTGACTCAATAACTGCAGCGTTCCGAACCTTCTGGCATTAGCACATCAGCACAAAAACTGTGCACGGGGAGCTTCTTGACATGGGTTTCCATGACCAAGCAGCTACATGCAGGTCTTACATCGTGAATAACAATGCCAAGTGTCATCTGGAGTGGTGGAAAGCCTGCAGTCACTGGTCTCTGGAGCCGTCGAAACATGCTCTGTGGAGTGATGAATCATGCTTGTATGTCTGGGTTTGGTGAATGCCAAGAGAACGTTACCTGCCTGACTGCACTGTGCCATCTGTAATGTTTGGTGGAGGAGGGTTAATGCTCTAGGGTTGTTTTTGAGGGGTTGGCTTGGCCCTTAGTTCCAGTGAAGGGAAATCATAATGCTTCAGCATAGCATGAGGTTTCAGACAACTGTATGTTTCAAACTTTGTGGGAAGAGTTTGGGGAAGACTTTTTTTCTGTTCGAGCATGACTGCGGCCCAGTGCACAAAGTGGAAGAATTTTACTGGCCTGCACAGAGCCCTGACCAGAACCCAATATAACACCTTTGGGATGAACTAGAATTAAGAATGCAGGCTAGGCCCTCTTGTCCAACATCAGTATTTGACCTCACAGATGCTCTTCTAGAATTATGGGCACAGACACACTATGTATGACAGCAGGGCTTTATTAACAGTGTGACATCTGTACAGAGAATATACAGCATATGTTGTTCTTATGTACATAGCATTGTAAGAATGCGTAATGTGGTAATAAATGACATAATGACTTTTTTATTTATTTATAGGGAGAGGACTGGTATCCTACCATGCCCACCATGGTGCTGTCAAATTCCTTGTAATGGCAACTGCTGTGAACAAAAAGCACAAGCGGACTCCAAGTAGATCTAGCCAGACTTCAAATATGGAAGAGAAAAGAGAGGACTCTCGCAGTGCTCATGTACAAAATGACGAAGCCGGTACTTCTGCAGCCAGCAACAACAATAATGACAGTGCCGTGTGGCTTGGGGGCTCCATGGGGTCCATTGCACAGAAAAGTGACTTGTCTTCCTCCTCTGGCTCTCTCACGCTGTCTCATGGTTCGAATTCATGTGATATTGGGAGGGAAGATTGCACTCTTTATGATCTTCTAAGTGACCCAAACGTGCCACCACAAAGTGGCCGAAGACAAAGATCAAGGAAACTTAAGGCGGACTCTGTCATGGTTATCTCTGGTGGACAGGGCCACAGAAGAATAAACAAGAAGCATAAACCACAGCGTCAGGAAGAGCCGGTTTCTTCTGCTATGGTTTGGCAGATCCCATTGTTACACATTTAATGACACACAGGAGTACAATAAATGTGTGCCATAGTTCATACAGTATTCTGCTGCATCTGCGCCTTCTCCTTCTTAGGTTTCTTCGTTAACACTTCACCGTCTTCTAATCTGCTGCCCTCTAAGTCTTACTCAAACTATTCATATAATCTATATAAAATACTGGGATGTCACCTTATGAGAAATCTATGCTGCAGCTAGGGCTGAAATGATTCATTGATGTAATCGAGAGAAAAAAATCCTCGATGCAGTTTAAATCACATGACCACGGAGCGTGAGTGAAGTGAAGCTTCTCACTTACCGCTCCGTGGCCTCCCGTCGGCACCGCAATGCAGGACCTTGCTGATGGCAGTACCATCATGGGGGCACTGGGGGACACTGCATGGAGGGGCTGCTGCTGATCTAATGGCACTGGGGGACATGGTGAATGGCATAGGAGGCACTGGTGAAGGGGGACATCATGGCAATCTGGATGGCATGGAGGGGCTGATGGCAGTGCCATCATGGGGGCACTGGGGGACATGGCATGGAGGGGCTGGTGATCTGATGGCAGTGGGGGACATAGTGGATGGCATAGGAAAAGGGGGACATTTTTATAAAGTAATACGTTATTTTAAGAAGGTTTTTCTTAGATTACTCGATTACTTAATCGTTTACTACAGCCCTAGCTGCAGCCAATGTCCTATGGAACAAGCACTAATGACCACAAATCTCTTTTTCTTGCCTGTTTCTTCTGACGTGATGAGCTATGAGCTGGCCTCTGTTAACAGGTGCAGTTATTGACATGAATATGAGTATCCTAGTGTATGAGACATACTGTACTGGAAAGTGATAAGCCATTTTATATGTGTGATAAATGAGGGAAATGTACACAACCAAACTGTCTTTTCACAAAAAAATGGAACATGCCATGAATATTTAGTGGTTACTCCGTGCTCAAATGAATGTCTGTCATTATGTTATTATACATGTAAACCAATGTCTTACCACTAAAGTTTATGGGCCTAGTTTATGGATGGGCGAATGTGAGTAAAAGAGGTATTTTTGAATTGTAATATGTCTGGGCCAATGATGACATCTAATAATATACACTTTACATGAAATATAATGGTTTAAAAAAAAATGTATTACCAAAAAGAAAATACATTTTGATTAAAATACATAGTATGGCTGTAATTCTGAGGATTTGCTGTCTGTGTCTCCAGAAAAAGAAACCATGACCCGAATTTACTAATCCTTAAAATGACATAAGCTTAGCCCGGCTGTCTAGACCTGCACCAGATTTATCACAGGGGCTCAAGCTGGATGATCAGTGTGGTGCAGGGACAGTCACTTTTCCCTGACTCTATACCAACTATTGGTTGGCTTACTTTGAAACAGATTTTTACTCCAGAATTTCACCAGCTCCCCTGTAAAGCATGTAAAAAAAAAAAATTCTAAAATCTCCAAATCTCCAATCAATTTTTGCAACTTTTTTAGACCAATTTTTGACACACACACACATTAGTAAATATAGGCGTATGTGCTTATTTTTGTCACAGATCAAAGTATCTTTTTTGCCATGACCTGTCAGTATTTGGCTTTCAGTTCAATTTCTATGGCCCTCGGTTGTCACACTATATTGGCCAATGTAGTTTCAATTAATATAAACCTTTAAAAGGGCCATTAACCGCAGAAGCAAAAAAATTAAAATAAAGAGAGAGAACAACCAACAAAACGTAACATAATCTCCTTATTTTACTTGTTCTTGTTTTGTCAGATGTCACAATTGCATACCATGGGAAAAAAAAAAAAAGCAGTGCTTTGTCCTCTCAGGATGCAGCCATGTCTTCTCCTCCTTCCCATCTCTGATGAGTGCATGTTAGCTAGGAAGTTTAGGAGGAGAAGGGGACTGGTTTAGGCTACATACGTTTTGTCCATATATGTAGCAAATATTCACAGTTGTCCTGATACTTTATTTATGGATGTAATGTATACAGAATGTATGTACCAAGTATGGATTCCATTGCTTTCCCTGGACCCTGAAGGGCTAATCTGCCTAGCTATGACACTGTTAGGGAGTAATGATATTTATTTAGTTAGACTTAATCTTCCTTCACACGTCAGTGTTTGTCAGTGATTTTCATCAAATACTGTGAGCAAAAACCAGGAATGGCGCCTTTAAATGAACAAGGAGTTATGGAAAGCGTTTGGTAACATTATCTGGATGGTGTGTACCGCTCCACAAGACTTGTAATCCAGCTTTCCAGCACTGAATAATGTCAGATTTGCCTTCAGACACTGAGAAATCCCTTCTACCTATATAGGCAAACTTGACATTCAGGCACCTGGAAAAGCTGGGTAACACTTTCTGTAGTGTCAGAGCCCTGGTACTGTGTAGTACACCTGCACACATACAGGGGAGGTTTTGTAAGAAGCTGCTGAAGTCGTTCCATTTCCTCCTCTTTCACAGTGCTCTGACTGTCCATTCAAGTAAATGGAATAATAAGCCCTGCCCCACTCTGAGGAGGTCATGCTGGTGCACATAGAAAGAAGAGTCTGTGGAGCTGAAGATGGAGGGGCTGGTACTGGTAGGAAGGATGCATTTATCCGACTGCAGGAAATCTGCCAAAACTGCTTTCTGTAGCAGCTAGCAAATGTCCACGCTGAAAAAATTATAGACCAACTATACTTGCATGTTATGCTTTTTTTTTTTTTTTTTTTTTTTTTTTTTGTTCCTCAAGGTTTGGTAGTCCTTTAAAGTGGATCTCAGGATTTTTGCAGCAAAGCTTGAAGGGGTTATCAGATGTGCACATTCATTCCTCCAGTTACTCTGCTAGATTTATTTCAAGCTGGCAGCTCAAGGGCAGTTTTTTTTTTTTTTACTGTTAGGCCTCATTCAAACGGCCGTCATTTTGGTCCGCATCCCAGCTGCAATTTTGGCGGCTCGAATGCAAACCCATTCACTTCAATAGGGCCGCAAAAGATGCGGACAGCACTCCGTGTGCTGTCTGCATCCGTTGCTCCGTTCCGTGGTCCGCAAAAAAAATCTAACCTGTTTTATTCTTGTCCGTGTTTTGCAGACAAGAATAGGCGGTTATATTCATGGCTGTCCGTGCCGTTCCGCAAATTGCGGAACGCACACGGATGCCATCCGTGTTTTGCGGATCCGCGGTTTGCGGACCGCAAAACACAACGGTTGTGTGCATGAGGTCTTATGCTACTTTCATGCTAACATTTTTGCTGGATCCGTCAGGGTTCAGCAAAAGCGCTTCCGTTACTGATAATACAATCGTCTGCATCCGTTATGAATGGATCCAGTTGTATTATCTGTAACATAGCGAAGATGGATCTGTCATGAACTCCATTGAAATTCAATGGAGGACGGATCCGTTTTCTTTTTTTTTTTTTTTTTTTTTTTCAATCTCCATATTTTATTTATGATACAAAAATACATATCGACATGACATTTATAATATCTTAAATGTTGAAATCATCCCCAACCCGCCCCAACCACCCCCCTCCCTCCCAACCTTGCAGGGAAAAAAAAAAAAAAAAAAAAAAAAAATTAATGAATTAAGCCGTAACCCACTCTCCCCACAGACCACTCCATTTTAAGTAGGCTCCTCTCTGTTTATACAAGATCTTCTCGTACGGACGGATCCGTTTTCGATTGTGTCAGAGAAAACTTATCCGTCTCCATTGACTTGCATTGTGGGTCATGACTGATCCGTCTTGCTCCGCATCACATGACGGAAAAAAAAAAACGCAGCTTGCCTCGGTTTGCACTCCGGTATGAGAACGCAACCAAACAGACGGAATGCATCTTGGAGCATTCCGGTCAGTTTGGTTACGTTTTGTCCCTATTTATTGTCAATGGGGACAAAACAGAAGCGTTTTGTTTTTTTCGGTATTGAGACCCTATGACTGTTCTCAATCCGGGAAAATATTAACGCTAGTGTGAAAGTAGCCTTAGTCACTTCCTCTCTGTTTCAAGATTTCTGCTTGTTGTCAGTGCATGGGAACATTTTTGTTTACAGATCTTGACAAAATGTACCGACTTAAATCTGCCTCCTGTACAAAGAATATAATGCATCAGCCCCTAGAGCAGGGATGCTCAACCTGCGGCCCTCCAGCTGTTTTAAAACTACAGCTCCCACGATGCCATTCTGTAAGATGATAGCTGTAGGCTGTGAGGGAATCCTGGGAGTTGTAGTTTTGCAACAGCTGGAGGACCGCAGGTTGAGCATGCCTGCCCTAGAGCATCGACTGTTTCTACAAATATAAAGCAAAGGTGGCAAACTTATTATACAGTGATTAAAGGAATATTCTTTTGGGGACATCCTTAGCACCCCATTGATCATTAGAGCAGGTCCACTGTGTCCCCCATTGCTCTTTAAAAGGAACTTGTCACAATGAAATAAAATGCAATCTGCAGACAGCGAGTTATAGAGCAAGAGGAACAGAGCAGATAGTTTTGTGGGAAAAGATTTAATAAAACTTTATACATTTAATTCTCCTATTTCTGATTGTATTTTTCCCCTTCGCCTATGACAGCACCCATGGAGAGACCGCCTCCTCCTCCTCCTCAGGACAGTAAACAGGAACCAGAAACCACCTCCAGTTCTGTTTCCTGTCCTAAGGGGACAAGAGGGAAGTTAGGAACCGCTATAGAACATAGATAGAGCTGCGGGCGCCCCGGCTGTTTTAATAGTATTAAGGAGGGCTTTATACGTGTCGCGTAAGTCTCCCTTAGGAGCTGCTGCAGAGTCTGGGCCTCTTTCTCTCTCCTCCCTACTCCGCTCCTTCTCATTTCAGGAGGGTTTCTGCCTTCCTGGACGTCTGCGGACCTGTGCTGCCATGTTCACTTGTCTGGCTGTTGGCTGTGGGTGACGTACCTCCGGGGCGGCAGTAGAGGGAAGCGTGTGCTGTAAGCCTGAAGTGGGGGGAGCCGGGGTGCGCGCCTGGAAGAGAAAAGCCCAGCCAGCTCACTGCCTTGCTGGGTGAAGAAGCGGGCAATTCCTCCATCTGGAAAAGAGTGTCTAGGCAAGGAGCAGTCTCAGCGCGCAGAAACCACTAATGATATGCCGGTATTGCGGGGGGGTAAAGGGGTGATTCCCCTATATGCATGATGCTGATTACTCATGGGGGTCATCTTCTGTGTTTAGGTATCTAAGGAGTCTAGAAAGGTCTCCAAATCTAAAGACAAGCGTTTTGCTGTATGTAAAAAGAAGCTACCCTCTGCCTGGGCAAAGCCCCTTTGCCAGGCTTGTGTGAGCAAGTTGATGGAGGAGGAAGCTCCGTCTCTGATGGGCAGCATCAAGCAGATGATCCGGGACAAGGTTAAGGAGTTGGTTAGCGGTCTACTAAAGAGCCGCCCTAGTACCTCTGCAGCTGCACTAATCCCCCCTCTAGCGACAGTGATGTACTTTCTGGATTGGAGTAAGAGGGAGAATGGCTTTCTTCAAATGAGTCCTCTGATGATGAAGCCGCTTTTTAATGCAGAGAACATTAATTCCCTAGTGAAAGTAGTAAGAGCTACTCAGTGGCATGCCTGGGTGGGGGCTTTCCGCCCCGGGTACTGGCTCTCAGGGGGGTGCCAGAAGCAATGAGCGCTTTCATCAATACAGATGGAAGCACTCATTGCTTTTCCCTTTATAATGCACTGCATCTTTTAAAGGGAATACTAAAAGTGAGTGCTTCCAAAATGGATGCGAGGTCTGACACGGGTCTGGAGGTCTGACTGGGGGGGGTCTGGTGGTCTTATGGGGGTCAGGGTGTCTGATATGCGGGTCTGAAGGTCTGATATGGGGGTCTGGAGGTCTAATGGGGGTCTTATTTGAGGTCTGATATTGGGTCGGGGTCTTACATGGAGGTCTAATTAGGGGTCTAATCTGAGACCTAAAACTGGGGTGTGACATAGAGGTCTAAAGGGGGTTTAGTCTGAGATGGGGGGGGGGGTCCCATTTAGGGTTTTATATGGGGGTCTGATCAGAAAGGAAGAGGGGATTTTTTTGTACTAGTGCATAAAATAAAGGGTTGTGGTGGTACCAGTATTTTCAGGGGGACTGTTTCTGCAGGAAAGTATTGGGGAGCACAGTGGACACAGTATTGGGGGTGGCAGGATGGGGTGTTGAGAAGGTGGGAGGATGATGGAAAATAAGATGTCTGTCTGTTAAACTCTGCAGAGATGAATCGTGGCTGAAAGAAGTCACCATGGCGGTCTGGTCTAACAGGAGAAGAAGAGGAAAGAGAATATCTACATCAGAGAAGAGAAGTCACTGGATGTAAGAGGGTATGTGGTGCTGTATCCTGGAGCGTTGTATGTAATGTTTTCCAAGTATATCTTTTAAAGGGGTTGTCCGCTTTTTTTTTTTTTTTTTTTTTTTTTTTTTTGTACGAGTGCTGCCTTCTCTGCTCTGTTTACCTGCTCATCACTGCAAATGCTATGGCGAGCAGGTGAACAGAACCGAGAAAGAAGTTCTCATATGAGCGCTGTACTCTATTCAAACAGCTGGTAGCACAGAGATCATTACTACTATGGAGGGGGCACAGAGGGCATTACGAACGTGAAGGGGGCACATTGGGCATTTCTCTTATGGAGGGCGCACAGAGCCAGAGGGCATTACTACAATGAAGGGGGCATAGTGGGCATTATAACTGTGAAGGGGGAACAATGGGGATTTCTACTATGGAGGGGGCACAGTGAGCATTACTACTATTAAGGGGACACAATGGGGATTATTACTGTGAAGGGGGCACAAAGAGGGCATTACAACTGTGAAAGGGGCACAATGGGGATTATTACTGTGAAAGGGGCACTGAGAGGGCATAACTACTGTGAGAGGGCACAATGAGGGCAATACTACTGTGAGGAGGTCCAATTTTTTAAAAGTATTGGGGGGGGGGGGGATTGCCAAATACCCTAAGCACACCACTGGAGCTGCTATGGGTTTAGATGACTAGAAACGGCCGCAGTCTGTTCAGGACTCTGTTTGAGGGTCTGGGCCATAAGAGAAGAAAGGTCTTTAATGTGCATATAAATATTTAGACTGTTATTGCAAAAGAATGGAAAAAAACAGGAAGTTTTTTATTCCTTCCTCTGTTAAGCGTAAATACCCCTTTGACGAGGAGGTTTCTGCCTCTTGGGATAGAACCCCGAAGCTGGATGCCCTGGTAGCCAAAATAGCTAAAAAAAGCTGTGCTTCCCTTTGAGGATGTGGGTTCTCTTAAAGACCCAATGAATAGTAGGGCTGAAATGTATTTAAAGAAAAATTGGGAAGCCTTGGCGGGGGCCTTTAAACCATCTATCGCAGCTACATTGGTGGCTAGATCCCTTTAAGGCATGGATGAAGTTGAGTTGGAGGATCACATTAAAGGAGGTACCCCTAGGGAGCAGTTGTTATCCTCATTCCCAACTTTTTATAATGGCCTATGTTTTCTGACTGATGCTTCAGCGGATTCTTTAAGATTATCGCCCAGAGTTTCTGCCTCATCCAATTCTGCTCGTAGAGCTATCTGGTTAAAAAGCTGGAATGGGGATGCTAGCTCAAAAGCAAAACTTTGCGCCATTCCGTGTCAAGGGGAATACTCTTTTCGTCCTTGACGATCTACTTGAAAAGGCCTCGGATAAGAAAAAAGGCTTTCCTTCCACCAGTCAGCAGCCCCTTAAAAAAAATCCTTCCGCCCCTGGTTTAATAGAGAGGGTTTCAGGGGAAAAGAGAGATCTAGATAGTTTGCGGGGGCAGCCAAGAAGTCAAAAGGCTTTCAAATAAACAGCCCCAATGACTCCAGGCCTCCAGTGAGCGGTCGTCTGTCTCACTTTTCAAGTCAGTGGCATAAAATCTCCAACAGCCCATGGATAAATTCGGTATAAGGAGGGCCTAAAATTAAAGTTTCAGAAGTTGCCGGAGTAAAGATTTCTGATAACAGATTATCGTTCAGAGCCCCCCAAAACAGGCAGCCATCATTTCAGAGTTTTTTTCCCTCTTACAAAAGAGAGTATTGGTGGAGGTTCCAAAGCAGCAAGAGGGTTTTACTCTACTCTATTTCTTGTAAAAAAAAAAAAGCCAAATGGTTCTTTTCGTACAATAATAATAAACTTAAAATGTCTGAACTGTTATCTGGTGTACAAAAAATTTCGGATGGAATCCATCAAGTCAGCAGTGAACTATCTCTTTCCAGACTGTTACATGGCCACAGTGGATCTCAGGGATGCGTATTATCATGTTCCTATCCATCCCCACCACCAATGGTTTTTGAGAGTAGCAGTTCACCTAGAAAACAGGATCCTCCATGTTCAGGCCCTTCCCTTTGGACTGTCTCAAGCCCCAAGTGTTTTTACAAAGATCATTGCAAAGATGATGGCTCATGTGAGAGAGAAGGACTTAGCGATCATTCCCTATCTAGACAACTTTCTTCTCTTCGCCCAGTCAGGTCACATCTTGGAAGAACAGATTTCCTGGTTAAGGGAAGTTCTGGACAAGCTAGGATGGGAGATGAACATGGAAAAGTACAGTTTGCATCACAATCAGCAGTGCAGCTTTTTAGAGATGATCCTAGATTCAAAATCCAAGAGGTGTCTGTTGTCCTTGCACAAAGCTCAGCTGATCAGATCAAAAATTCAGAGCCTTCTGTCTCGGCAGTTAGTTTCCCTGAGGGAGGCCATGTCTGTGCTGGGGCTCATGACTGCCGCTATTCCGGGGGTGGAGTGGGCCCAGTATCACTCAAGGCCCCTACAGATTCAGATTCCGGAGGTTTGGGACAAATGTACACTCTGTCTGGAGGTGGAGTTTCATCTAACAACCCAGATGTTGTTTTCTCTGGAGTGATGGATGAATGTAAAAAATTTACAGAGGAGTTCCATGGCACAGAGATGCAGTCCCTGTCCCTGACCATGGATGCCAGCCCTTACGGTTGGGGGGCCCATGTGGAGTCTCTTCTGCTGCAGAAAACATAGGACTTCATTTCCCGGTCCCAGTCTCAAAATTTCAAAGAGCTGAATGCTAACATGTTAGCATTGACTCAGAGGCTTCCGATCATCAGGAGCAGAAATGTCAGAATCTATTCAGACAATATGACAGCAGTAGCCTATATCAACAGGCAGGGAGGTACCTGGGCTCCGAGTCTGATGGCCCTAAGCCACCAGATATTCAACCTGGAACAACTTGATCGCAGATTTCCTCAGCCGTCATCATCTATCCCAGAGCGAATGGTCCCTAGATCAGGGGGTTTTCAACAAGATTTCTGCCTTATAGGGTGTCCCGGAGATAGACCTCTTTGCCACCAGGTCAAACAGAAAGGTGGGGGGGGGGGGGTATTTTCTCTTTCCCCGAGGGAACGACCAAAAGCTGTGGACGGATTGGCTCAGTCCTGGAGAAGGGGTTTTCTTTATGCCTTCCCCCTGAAGCTGTTGCCAAGGGTCCTCAAAAAGATCAGGGAAGATTGTGCTACAGTCATAGTGATAGCTCCCCTTTGGCCAAGGAGCATTTGTTTTTCCGGGCTCCGCAAGATGTCGATAGCCATCCCTTTGGTTCTTCCAGTATTCCGGGGACTTCTAGCTCAGGGTCCAATCCTTCACCCAGAAGTAGAAAGTCTTCACCTGACTGCCTGGCTATTGAGAGGGACATTTTAAAGAGAAGGGGTCCCTCTGATGAGGTTATCACTACTCTGTTGGCGAGTCGTAAGAAGGTCACTTCAGAGATTTATTTGAGAGTCTGGAAGGCTTTCTGCGGATTGCCGATAGACCAGTGGATGTACTAGAGGCTCCAGACATTCTGCTTGTGTTAGAATTTTTGCAGGAAGGTTGGAGAAAAAAGCTTAGACCTAGCACTTTAAAAATGCAGATTTCAGTCTTAAGTGCCTTATTTGAGTTTAAATTGGCAGGTTATCCCTGGGTTGGGAGGTTCATTACTGTAGTTTCAAAGTTATCCCCAGTTTGTAAAGATAGATTCCCTCCCTGGGAATTAAACTTAGTTCTTTCAGCTCTCACTTCAGATCCATTTGAGCCTATAGATAGTATTTCCCCTAAGATGCTTTCCCTAAAGCTGGCCTTTCTCCTAACCATTACCTCTGCTAGGAGAGTTAGTGAGATCGCTGCTCTTTTCATTGACCAACCTTACTTAAAAATCCTGGAAGATCGGGTGGTCATTACTCCTGATCCTTCTTTTTTACCAAAGCTATCTTCTTCCTTTCACCGTTCCCAGGAGATAGTTCTACCCTCCTTCTGTGCTTCTCCAAAGAATGAGAAAGAATCAGAATTCCATTGTTTAGATGTGAGGAGATGTATAATTCAATATCTGCAGGTCACTCAGCCCTGGAGGACACCCATCCTATCAGGGTAAGAAAAAGGGACCCGCTGCATCTTCCTAGACTATTGCTAGATGGATCAGACAAGCTATTTACTTAGCGTACTCATCCAAGGGAGCTGTTCCGCCATCGGGGTTCGGGGCTCACTCTACTAGATCAGTCTCCACTTCCTGGGCAGAGAGGGCTTTTGCTTCTATAGAGCAGATTTGTAGGGCTGCCACCTGGAGTTCCCCTCATACTTTTTTTTAAAGCACTATAGACTACAGCTGCCTTCTAATAAAAGCCTAGTTTTTGGCCATAAAGTACTCCAGGCTGTGGTCTAGATTCAATTAGATTAAATCTCCATGGGTTCTGTCATAGGTGAAGGGGAAAAATGGGATTCCACTTACCGGTAATCGGTTTTCTTTAAGCCTATGACAGCACCCGACTAATTCCCTTCCCCTTTAAATGAAAGAAAATATGTATATCCCCAAAAATATATATATCATATTATGATGTTTCTTAGTATGGAAGGGGTGGTCCCACCTTTAACACCTTAAGGACCCGGCTCATTTTCATTTTTTGCAAATCTGACCAGTGTCACTTTATATGGTGATAACTTTAAAACGCTTTAACTTATCCAGGCTATTCTGAAATAGTTTTTTCGGCACATATTGTACTTCATGACACTGGTAAAATGAAGTAAAAAAACTAAATTTTTATTTATAAAAAAAATACAAAATTTACCAAAAATTTGTAAAAAAATTGCACATTTCCAAGTTTCAATTTCTCTACATCTATAATACATAGTAATACCTCCAAACATATTTATTACTTTACATTCCCCATATGTCTACTTCATGTTTGCATCATTTTGGGAATGATATTATATTTTGGGGATGTTACAAGGCTTAGAAGTTTGGAAGCAAATCTTGAAATTGTTCTGAACTTTTCAAAAACATATTTATGGCTCTGATTCTGTAGTTTACAGAAACACCCCATATGTGGTCATAAACCACTGTACGGGCACACGGTAGGACACAGAAGGAAAGGAATGCCATACGGTTTTGGAAAGGCAGATTTTGCTAGACAGTTTTTTGGGGACACCATGTCCCATTTGAAGCCCCCCTGATGCACCCCTACAGTAGAAACTCCATAAAAGTGACTCCATCTAAGAAACTACACCCCTCAAGGTATTCAAAACTGATTTTACAAACGTCGTTAACCCTTTAGGTGTTCCACAAGAGTTATTGGCAAATAGAGGTGACCTTTCAGAATTTCAATTTTTGGGCAAATTTTCCATTTTTACAATTTTCTTTTCCAGTTACAAAGCAAGGGTTAACAGCCAAACAAAACTCATTATTTATGGCCCTGATTCTGTAGTTTACAGAAACACCCCATATGTGGTCGTAAACCACTGTACGGGCACACAGCAGGGCGCAGAAGGAAAGGAATGCCATACGGTTTTGAAAAGGCAGATTTTGCTAGACAGTTTTTTTTGGACACCATGTCCCATTTGAAGCCCCCCTGATGCACCCCTAGAGTAGAAACTAGGGATTGACCGATATTGATTTTTTAGGGCCGATACCGATAATTTGTGAGCTTTCAGGCCGATAGCCGATAATTTATACCGATATTCTGGGAATTTTCATTTTTGAAAAAATAAAATAAAATTCCCACAAATCTGCTGAAAATTAATGTTTATTGTTAATGTGTATTTTTTTTTGTAAATCTTTCTTTTTCATTTATATTTAATATTTTGGTGTTTTTATTTTTGTAACTTTTTTTTAAACTAACTTTTAGCCCCCTTAGGGACTAGAACCCTTGTCCTATTCACCCTTATAGAGATCTATCAGGGTGAATAGGAGCTCACGCTGTCCCTGCTGCTGTGTGCTTTGTGCACACAGCAGCATGGAGCTTACTATGACAGCCAGGGCTTCAATAGCGTCCTGGCTGCCATGGTAACCGATCGGAGCCCCAGCATTACACTGCTGGGGCTCCGATCGGAGGAGCAGGGGAGGAGGGGATCCTGTGGGGGGGCGCACTGCGACTGGGGTGGGGGGGCCCTATGCACCACCACTGCTTAATACTGGGGGGGAGGGGGGGCGCACTGCGCCACCAATGCTTAATACTGGGGGGGCTTGGGGGGGAGGCGCACTGTGCCACCAATGCTTAATACTGGGGGGGAGGGGGGGGCGCACTGCGCCACCAATGTCTAATACTGGGGGGCTTGGGGGGGGGGCACACTGCGCCACCAATGAAGCTTAATCTCTAATTTATTCATATACAGGAGGCGGGAGCTGGCTGCAGGATCACATAGCTGGCTCCCGACCTCTATGACAAGTAGCTGCGATCCGCGGCACCTGAGGAGTTAACTACCGCAGATCGCAGCTACAGCTCATAGAGGCCGGGAGCCGGCTATGTGATCCTGCGCAGCCAGCTCCCGCCTCCTGTTTATGAATAAATGAGAGATTAAGCTTCATTGGTGGCGCAGTGGCCATAGCTTCTCCCCTCCTCTTGTCCCCTGTCCTTTCATTGGCGGCAGCAGCAGCAGCACAGGGGGGAGGAGACACTGCTCCTTCTCCCCTGTGCTGCTGCTGAGGGAACACGGAGAGCGCTGTCAGCAGCGCGATCTGTGTTCCCCATACGCTATCGGAATATCGGCAAAATAAATGCCGATACCGATAGCGTTCAAAATCCTGAATATCGGCCGATTAATATCGGTAAATCCGATAATCGGTCGATCCCTAGTAGAAACTCCCAAAAAGTGACCCCATTTTAGAAACTACGGGATAGGGTGGCAGTTTTGTTGGTACTAGTTTAGGTTACATATGATTTTTGGTTGCTCTATATTACACTCTTTGTGAGGCAAGGTAACAAGAAATAGCTTTTTTGGCACCGTTTTTTTGTTTGTTATTTACAACATTCATCTGACAGGTTAGACCATGTGGTATTTTTATAGAGCAGGTTGTCACGGACGCGGCGATACCTAATATGTATCCAATTTTTTTTATTTATGTAAGTTTTACACAATGATTTCATTTTTGAAACAAAAAAAATGTTTTAGTGTCTCCATAGTCTGAGAGCCATAGTTTTTTCAGTTTTTGTGCGATTATCTAAAGTAGGGTCTCATTTTTTGTGGGATGAGATGACAGTTTTATTGGCACTATTTTGGGGTGCATATGACTTTTTGATCGCTTGCTATTACACTTCTTGTGACATAAGGCATAAATGGCTTTTTTTTTTTTTTTTACACCGTTTTTATTTTTATTTTTTTACAGTGTTCACCTGAGGGGTTAGGTCATGTGATATTTTTATAGAGCCGGTCGATACGGATGCAGCGATACTAATATGTATACTTTTTTTTTATTTATGTAAGTTTTACACAATAATTTCATTTTTGAAAAAAAAATCATGTTTTAGTGTTTCCATAGTCTAAGAGCCATAGTTTTTTCAGTTTTTGGGCGATTATCTTGGGTAGGGTATGATTTTTGCGGGATGAGATGACGGTTTGATTGGCGCTATTTTGGGGTGCATATGACTTTTTGATCGCTTGCTATTACACTTTTTGTGATGTAAGGTGACAAAAAATTGTTTATTTAGCACAGTTTTTATTTTTTACGGTGTTCATCTGAGGGGTTAGCTCATGTGATATTATTATAGAGCTGGTCGATATGGACGCGGCGATACCTAATATGTATACTTTTCTTTATTTATGTAAGTTTTACACAATAATATCATTTTTGAAACAAAAAAAAATCATGTTATAGTGTCCCCATCGTTTTTTTCTTTTTTGGGGCCATTGTCTCATGTAGGGTCTCATTTTTGGCGGGATGAGGTGACTGTTTGATTGGTACTATTTCGGCATACATGCGACTCTTTTGATCACTTTTATTACCTTTTTTGGAAAGTAAGGTGGGCAAAATTTCAATTTCCTGATAGTTTTTATTTTTATGGCATTTTCCGTGCGGGGAAAGTAACATGACCGTTTTATAGATCAGGTCGTTATTGACGCGGCGATACCTAATATGTGTAGTGTATTTTATTTTTTATTTTTTATTCAGTGATAAATGTGTTTTTAGATTTTTTACTTATTTTTCACTTTTTTTTTTTTTTACCCAGACCCACTTGGTTCTTGAAGATCCAGTGGGTCTGATGTCTGTATAATACAGTACAGTACAATATATATTGTACTGTACTGTATTTTACTTACACTGAACAGATCTATGCTTTTAGAGAAGGCGTCCTGTTGCCATGGGAACCTTCCCCGTCTGCCACAACTGAGCAGACGGGGAAGGAGGGGAGCTCCCTCTGTCCCCCCATCCATCTGGGGGCTGCAAAGGCACAGCAGCCCCCCCGATGGCAGAGGGGGGAGCTCCCTGACTTAACCCTTTCCATACCGCGGTATGGACCGGTACGGACCGCGGTATGGAAAGGGTGAAACGGCTGACATCGCAGGGATGTCAGCCGTTTATACCAGAGTGTCAGCAATGTGCTGACACTCTGGTATACACCACTGACCACCAATGAAAATTCAGCGGGAGGCGGGCGGGGGATCGCGATCCCGCCTGCCGCACCGCCCCCGCAAACGCCCACAAACCGCCCCCCTGCACCCCGCCACATAAATGCATTCAGGTGTGCGGGGGGGGTTAAAAAAATTAAACTTTGGCCATTTTTAAGTTTCTGATCCCTGCGGTCAGGGACCGCAGGGATCAGAAACTACATAAAGCGCTGCAAACTGCAGGTCTGAATTGACCTGCGATTTGCAGCGATCGCCGATTTAGGGGGGACCCCCCTCAGCATTGAGCCTGAGTGCCTGGCTGTGTGTAACAGCCGGCACTCAGCGCTGTCACCATGTCTGCAGACATGGTGACAGTTTAAGTATACTCGTCCTAGGTCCTGAAGGTGTTAAAGTGGTTTCTGGTTCCTGTCCTGAGGAGGAGGTGGTCTCTCCATGGGTGCTGTCATAGACTCAAAGAAAACAGATTACCGGTAGGTGTAATCCCATTTTTCATGGGGGAGGTGCTATCAGTGACTGACAGCTATCTATGTATACACACTTACACAGAGAATGCTATCAATCACTGATAACACCTCCCCATGTACAACTATCAGTGACTGACAGCTATCTATGTATACACACTTACACAGAGAATACTATCAATCACTGATAACAGCTCCCCTGTGTACAACTATCAGTGACTGACAGCTATCTATGTACAGTATCTCACAAAAATGAGTACACCCCTCACATTTTTGTGAATATTTTATTATCTTTTCATGGGACAACACTGAATATATGACACTTTGATACAAGGTAATGGCCAGTGAAAATGGCCATATTGTGCCCAATTAGCCATTTTCTCTCCCCAGTGTCATGTGACTCATTAGTGTTACAAGGTCTCTGGTGTCAATGGGGAGCAGGTGTGTTAAATTTGGTGTTATCACTCTCTCGTTCTGGTAACTTTAAGTTAAACCTGGCACCTCATGGCAAAGAACCATTGCCAACAGCCTGAAACTGAGCTGCAGCACGGTGGCCGAGACAATACAGCGGTTTAACAAGACAGGTTCCACTCAGAACAGGACTCTCCATAGTCAACCAAAGAAGTTGTCTGGACATGCTCATTGTCATGTCCAGAGGATGTATTTTGAAACTAGATGTATGAGTGCTACAGAAGTTAAAGGGGTGGGGGGGTCCGCCTGTCAGTGCTCAGACCATACACTGGATTAAATTGGTCTGCATGGCTGTCATTCCAGAAGGAAGACTCTTCTACAGATGACAATAAGACTACGGACATGGATTACTGGAACCATGTCCTATGGTCTGATAAGACCAATATAAACTTATTTGATGGTGTTGAGAATGTGTGGCGGCAACTAGGTGAGGAGTACAAAGACAAGTGTGCCTTGCCTACAGCAAGCATGTGGGGAGAGTGTCATGGTTTGGGTCTGAATGAGTGCTGCCAGCTGTGGGGAGCTACAGTTCATTGAGGGAACCATGAATGCCAACATGTACTGTGACATGCTGAAACGGAGCATGGTCCCCTCCCTTCAGAAACTGGGCCGCGGGGCAGAATCCCAACATGATAGCGACCCCAATCATACCTCCAAGACAACCACTGCCTTGATAAAGAAACTGACAGTAAATATGCTGGACTGGCTAAGCATGTCTCCATAACCAAACCCTATTGAACATCTGTGGGGCATCCTCAAAAGGAAGGTGGAGTGCAAGGCCTCCACCATCCACTAGCTCCTTGATTGTCGTCATGGAGGAGTGGAAGAGGATTCCAGTAGCAACCTGTGAAGCTCTAGTGAACTCCATGCCCCAGAAAGTTAGGGCAGTGCTGGAAAATAATGGTGGCCACACAAAATATTGACACTTTATGCACAATTTGACCATTTTAACTTAGGGGTCTACTCTCTGTTGTTTAGACATTAATGGCTGTGTTGAGTTATTTTGAGGGAAAAATCAAACCACGGTCACCTGACCAAAAACTCCTTTTAGGGGTCCTATCTATATGTTAAAACTTTAACCTTTTTATTATTTACTTTTAAAACAAAAATACTCGGAGAAACCAATACTACAAGGTAATTTAAAAATATCAGGTTGCAGTTACGGGCTAAGTCAGTTAGTTTGTCTTTTTTGGGCTGCTGTCGCTCGCTCTACATTCTATTTAAGAGGTGGTTAACCTCATGGATACTCTGTGACCATGTATCGCCGCAGGTTAGCAGGTGTGTTTTCAATGGTGAATTGTTTGGTGTCCCTATAGGTTCTAAGTATGGGAGTTTCTATTGTAAATAGATTTAAATGTTTTCCTATATCCCAATGCGACAGACATCCATCATTCATTCACACATCTCACACGCTGGGAGATCAGGCAGTTTGCCTCTGAACATTTGCACAATATGTATTGAGCTAGACAATGATTGCGACCCTACTGGTTGTGGATCTTGCCCTATACTGCAACTGACTTAGCCCGTAACTGCAACCTGATATTTTTAAATTACCTTGTAGTATTGGTTTCTCTGAGTATTTTTGTTTTAAAACTAAATAATGAAGGTTAACGTTTTAACATATAGATAGGACCCCTAAAAGGAGTTTTTGGTCAGGTGACCGTGGTTTGATTTTTGTTACAATCTCCTGAAGGCCCTATAGCAGTGATGGCGAACCTTTCACAGACCGAGTGCCCAAACTGCAAACTAAACCCACTTGTTTATCGCAAAGTGCCAACACAGCAATTTACCTTGAATACTACAGTCCAATAGAGAATATCTTCCATGTACCTTATCATTTATCTACAATATCCTGCCTACATTCAGTGCACTGCCTGTGCTGTTCATAGTGCGCCCTGCGCTGCTGAATAGCAGGAAAAGTTTAAGGCATATTGGTACACCATAGACTTTTTCCAGGGTGTGGGTGCCCACAGAGAGGGTTCTGAGTGCCGCCTCTGGCACCCGTGCCATAGGTTCGCCATCACTGCCCTATAGGGACAAAAATCTGGTTATTTTGAGGGCACACCAAATTTACATGGTTATACAAGCTGTACACTGACTACTTTACATTGTTTCAAAGTGTCATATCTTCAGTGTTGTCCCATGAAAAGATATAATAAAATATTTACAAAAATGTTAAGGGTGTACTCACTTTTGTGAGATACTGTATACACACAGAGA
Organism: Bufo gargarizans; assembly: GCF_014858855.1. NCBI lineage: Eukaryota > Metazoa > Chordata > Amphibia > Anura > Bufonidae > Bufo > Bufo gargarizans. The sequence goes on from NC_058083.1 coordinate 220,258,995, forward strand.
ATGCTATCAATCACTGATAACACCTCTCCCATGTACAACTATCAGTAACTGATGACAATCTATGTATACACACTTACACAGAGAATGCTATCAATCATTGATAACACCTCCCCTGTGTACAACTATCACTGACTGACAGCTATGATCTGGCGGTGTAAATGCACCGCCAATTAACTGTTGAAGTAGCCAAAAAGAAAGGTAAATGTAACGCACAAGAGTGACTACGGCCCCAAGAGGTGCACTCAGTCGGGTGGACTCACCCTGTCCACTCCCAGAGACAATAAATATAGAATAAAATTAACTGGGCACTCTCAGGATATCTGAACCAATTGAAATTTATTAGCATATATAGCCATAGCACTGAGCAACAGTATATATTGGCGGTAATAGTAGACACTAAATATCTATATATATAAAAACACACAACATGCAGTAATATCATATAAAACAACTGGAAAATAGAGATCTAAAAATGTAATAAAATTGGAATACTCGATAATAAAATGTTCGTATAAATATTCAGCCGAATATTTGTATGGAAAAGTCAGATACTGGTAGCAATAAACGGTGTCCTCTAATATTGTCCTATTCGATTTGATCACAGGGGTATCCAAAACTACAGTCCCAATATGTGGTCAACTGAACCAACTTTAAGCGGCGTCCCGCTTATCACATCCACCAGCAGCGTCCCACTGGACTAAAAAGTCATATGAATAAAGGTGCTGGATAAAATCAAACGGTCTTACCATCTCCCTTGATAGTTCAACGAAGGTAATAATGTGGTCCTCTGAGTCTGTAGACCGATAGTTTGTCAATAGATTTACACACTGGCAATTGTTTGGCACATGTATTCAGGCCTTCCACATGGACTCAGGCCTTACAGGTTGTATTCCAAGTGAGCCATTCGTGTGACAGACGATTCCTCCACTGGGTGGAGCCTAACGATGAAGATACCGGAGGCTATACCGGGAGAACGGAGCGGCGCCCAGGTATAACAGTAAATGCAGGGCTGGTTCTAGGTGAAATGGGGCCCTGGGGCGAAAAAACTTTTACAGAAGAAACTATATTTTAGGGCACAGTGTAGAGGTATACTGTATATTGTGTGGCACAGTGTAGCGGTATACTGTACATTGTGGGGCACAGTATAGAGGTATACTGTACATTGTGGGGCACAGTGTAGTGGTATACTGTACATTGTGGGGCACTGTGTAGGCTATATGTGTATAACATAGACATACTTCATATGAAAACTTACAATTACTTGGCTTGGCCCTTGGGGATCTCGGACGCCACTTCCACACTTTGGCCGGGGGCTCGGCGGAGCTGATGTTGTGTTTAACCTAATGAGAAAGATTTCATAATAAGAATTTGGAGAAGGGGCAGAGGGATATCAGAGCAGGGAGAGGCTGGTGCTGCTACTAGGGGGTCATACCATGGGGGAGTAATAACGCCCACCATAATGCCCCCCCAGTAGAAATAATTCTCCTTATAATGGGTCAGTGCAAAAAATACCCCCCTGTAATGCCCCCAGTTGAGCTAATGTCCCCATAGTGCCTCCATAATGTGCCGGTATAAAATACCCCTATATAGTGACCCCAGTAAATGCCCCCATAGTGCTCCTCTCCCCCCTAGGGCCCCCCATAATGTACCAGTATAAAATGCCCAATATATAGTGCGCTAGTAGATGCCCTCAGTGTCCCCCATAATTTGTAAGCATAAAATACCCCTTCTCAGTGCCCCCGTAGTAGTCCTCTCCCCCCCTTCCCCATAGTACCCACCACAATGTGTCCCAGTATAAAATGCCCCTATACAGAGCCCCCATATAAAATATCCGTTCTTTGTGGCCTCAGTAGATGCTCCTATAGTGCCACCAATAATGTGCCAGTAAGAAGTGCCCCCATAGATGTCCCCCAATAATGTGCCAGTGAAATGTGCCCTCATAGATGCCCCTTAATCATGTGCCAGTAGCCTGAGCCCCCATCAACATGTGCCAGTAGCCATAGGCGCCCCCCCTATCATGTGCCAGTAGCCATAGGGCCCCCCTATCATGTGCCAGTAGCCATAGGCGCCCCCCCTATCATGTGCCAGTAGCCATAGGGCCCCCCTATCATGTGCCAGTAGCCATAGGGCCCCCCTATCATGTGCCAGTAGCCATAGGGCCCCCCTATCATGTGCCAGTAGCCATAGGCAGCCCCCCATGAACATGTGCCAGTAGCCATAGGTGGCCCCCCCTATCATGTGCCACTAGCCATAGGACCCCTCCTATCATGTGCCACTAGCCATCAGTATTGTACAGAGAAAAAAAAAGGAAAAAAAAAATAATATTATATACTTGCCTCCTTGGCAGCGATGCGATGCAGGCCTCTTCTGGCCTGTGTCCCGCGCTGTGTACGGCTCAGGGCTCAGGCGGCGCGATGTCATCGCGCCACCTGCGCCGGCCTCTGATAGCAGGGCTCCAGACTAAAAAAAATACCTAGTAGCCATTGGCTCCTGAACTGAAAAATTTAGGAGCCAAATTAAATTTTTAGTCGCCAAATCGAAACCGAATGAAAATTTTGGTATGGTGACAACGCTACGCCGATCAGATCGGCGTAGGGTTGTTTCAATACCAAAATTTTGATTCGCTTTCGTCACCATAAAAAAGTATTGCGATACTCAATACCACACAAAAAAGCCACGTGCATTTCGCATTTTATGAAACATTCGGCCCATAATTGAACAGTCCTATCCTATTTTGTAAGGTGACTAAAAAATGGCGAATGCTCACCGCATAGGAGATATTTTTTAATAATTTAATAGTTTGGACTTTTCGGACGCAGCGCTATGTAATATGTTTATTTATTGTATATATTTTTTATATGTAAAATTGGGAAAGGGGGGATTTAAACTTAATATTTTAGAGTACTTTCACACTAGCGTTTTTCTTTACCGGCATAGTTCCGTCACAGGGGCTCTATACCGGAAAAGAACTGATCCGTCATATCCCCATGCATTCTGAATGGAGTAATCCGTCCAGGATGCATCAGGATGTCTTCAGTTCAGTCATTTTGACTGATCAGGCAAAAGATAAAACCGCAGCATGCTACGGTTTTATCTCCGGCGAAAAAAACTGAAGACTTACCTGAAGGACGCATCAGGCATTTTTCCCCATAGGAACGTATTAGTGCCAGATCCGGCATTCAAAATACCGGAATGCAGGATCCGTCCTTCCGGTCTGCGCATGCCGGTAAAAATATGTAAAAAGATACAAGACGGAGAGATGGATTCATTCTTGCAATGCATTTGTGAGATAGATCCGCATCCGGATGCATCTCATAAAGTCACATCAAGATCGGCGGATCTGGCAGGCAGTTCCGACGACTGAACTGCTTGCCGGATCACACTACCGCAAGTGTGAAAGTAGCCTTAGTGTTTGTGTTTTATTTTTACTTACTATTAGCCCTCTTAGGGGCTGGAACCCTTGTCCTATTCACCCTTAGGCCCCTTTCACATGGGTGAGATTTCTGCGCGGGTGCAATGCGTGAGGTGAACAGATTGCACCCGCACTGAATCCGGACCCATTCACTTCTATGGGGCTGTGCAGATGAGCAGTGATTTTCACGCATCACTTGTGCGTTGCGTGAAAATCGCAACATGCTCTATGTTGTGCGTTTTCATGCAACGCAGGCCCCATAGAAGTTAATGGGGCTGCATGAAAATCGCAAGCAAGTGCGGATGCAGTGCGATTTTCACACTTGGTTGCTAAGATGAAAGTCTATTCACTGTGTTATTTTCCCTTATAACATGGTTATAAGGGAAAATAATAGCATTCTGAATACAGAATGCTAAGTAGAAGGTCAATATAATAAACATTATATACACCCCAGTATAATAAACATTGGTGGCGCAGTGCGCCCCCCCCCCAGTATAATAAACATTGAGTACGCCCCCCCAGTATAATAAACATTGAGTGCACCCCCCCCAGTATAATAAACATTGATTGCGCCCCCCCAGTATAATAAACATTGAGTGCGCCCCCCCAGTATAATAAACATTGAGTGCGCCCCCCCAGGATAATAAACATTGGTGGCGCAGTGGGCAGTGCCAATGAGGGTTAAAAAAAAATAAAATAAAATTAACTCCTCCAATTGATCGCGTAGATGCCGGTCTCCTGTTCTTTCTTTAGGACCTGTCAAAAGGACCTGTGGTGACATCACTGTGGTTATCACATGGTACATCATATGATCCATCACCATGGTAATGGACCATGTGATTAGCTCAGTGACGTCACCACAGGTCCTGAAGAAAGATCAGGAGACCGGCAGCTGCGCAATCAATTGGTGGAGGTGAGTTAATTTTTTATTAATTTTTTTAACCCTCATTGGCACTGCCCACTGCGCCACCAATGTTTATTATACTGGGGGGGTGGCGCACTCAATGTTTGTTATACTGGGGTGCTGGGGGGGGGGGGCGCACTGCGCCACCAATGAAGATAACTGACGTGTTAATACAAATACAGGAGGCGGGTGCCGGAATCAAATAGCCGGCACCCGACCTGTATGATAGGGGGCTGCGATCAGCGGCAGTTAACCCCTCAGGTGCCGCTCCCTGTCATAGAGGTCGGGTGCCGGCTATTTGATTCCGGCACCCGCCTCCTGTATTTGTATTACAGGTCAGTTTTCTTCATTGGTGGCGCAGTGGCCACAGCCCCTCTCCTCCTGCTCCCATCTCTCTTCTTATTGGCGGAGGCGGCGGCAGCAGCAGCAGCACAGGGGGGAGGGAGAGAGCCCCCCTTGCCTCTATGGAAGCGCCGGCCCTGCCTAAAGTTAGTTGTGGACCGGCGCGGGGGGCCCCTAAGGACTCGGGGGCCCGGGGGCAATTGCCCCCCTTGCCTCTATGGAAGCGCCGGCCCTGAGTAAATGCAGGGAGATCCCTGGGCGCCGCTCTCCATGTCTGTATAGTTAGTTTAGATTTTTTATTCTAGTGAAAGGTCCTCTTTGGGTAGAACTGTTGATTGCATAGCCTTATATGTCCAGGCCTTTTGATTGCATTTGTTTTCTGATTCAGCATCTTATTTTGTCTGTTGTGTTGGATCAGGGTAGTCTAGGAACTTTTAGCTCTGTTGGTGTGGGTATTGAAGTTTGTCTAATTGCGGAGTTGCTTTTGATTTTTCTTGGTTTTCTTACTTGGTTGTTTTTTCAGAGGAGGGTCAGTTCATATAACTTTATGTTCACTATCATTTATCCACACTCAGGCCCTATTCACACGACAGGTTTTTTTTGGTCCGCATCCAATCTACTTTTTTTGCAGATCGCACACGGACCCATTCATTTCAATGTGTGCTGTCCGCATCCGTATGTCTGTTCCGCAGGCCTGCAAAAAAGATCAAACATGTCCTATTCTTGTCCGTTTTGCGGCCGAGAATGGGCATTGTTAGGGTGCATTCACACGACTGTATGTATTTTGCGGTCTGCAAAATGCAATATTCGCACAAATATGGATGGCATCCGTGTTGCATCTGAGTTTTTTTTTTGCAGACCCGTTGTAACTATGCCGATTCTTGTCTGCAAAACAGACAAATATGGGACATATTCTGTCTCTTTTTTTGCGGAGATGCGGAACAGACATATGGAGAAGGACAACACATGGTGTGGTGTCCGCATTTTTTGCGGACCCTTTGTAATGAATGGGTCCGCGGATCAGATGCGGACCAAAAATACACTTGTATGAACATGGCCTTATAATAGGTCCGCAAAAAACAACAACGATGCAGCATGGACATCATCTGTATTTTTTGCTGATCCGTGTTTTGCAGGCTGCAAAATACATACGTTCGTGTGAATGCACCTCAACCTGTATTCCATACCATCTCTCATCTACTATCTACTCCATTGATCTCCCATCTCCTGCCTTCATCATTCAGTACCTTTCATCTATTGGAGAGTTTGTTTCAGTACATTATTACCTGCCCATGTTGAAACACGCTTAATGGTTTTTTTTGGTTTGTTTTTTTGCAGCTGTTCTGTAGTTATGTAATCCTGCCTTACTGTATGTCCTAGGGGTATCTGAATACCAAGAGACATTATTAGTACTTGGGAAACTGACTGCTATAGATGAAGTCGGGTCTTTAAGGCTACTTTCACACTAGTGTTTTTTGTGGATCCGTCATGGATCTGCAAAAACGCTTCCGTTACGATAATACAACCGCATGCATCCGTCATGAACGGATCCGGTTGTATTATGTCTTCTATAGCCATGACTGATCCATCTTGAACGTCAATGGGCAACGGATCCGTTCTCTATTGTGTCAAAGCCGTTTGGCTCTGCTTCGTCAGGCGGACACCAAAACGCTGCAGGCAGCGTTTTGGTGGCTGCCTCCAGGGCTGAATGGAGGCAAACTGATGCATTCTGAGCGGATCCTCTTCCATTCAGAGTGCATTAGGGCAAAACTGATCCATTTGGACCTCTTTTGAGAGCCCTGAATGGATCTTACAAACGGAACCCAAAATGCCAGTGTGAAAGTAGCCTAATTTGTGTCTTTAAGTTTGATATTCAATTCATGAATGAGACGTCAGATAATGTTAGTACATCCAGACATCATGTTTTCTAACTATGTTTGAAAACATTACTTATTTTAATGAAATGAGAGTTCTGTCCAGTTAGTGGCTTTTGAAGTCAGACAGTGAATTACTGAGCATTAGTCTGTATTTATATAACCCAGTTACTGCATCTCCAGCTTATTTATAAAGCTTCCCATAAAGACCAACTGAGCTTATAATAAGCCACAGGCTACTTAGGAAAATATTTGTAGTCCCTTACCTAGTGAGAGGCTAATGTATGTGGGGCACAGGCTGCTTTCGGCATGCTGTCAATTCCATTGTTTTTCTGTTCTCTGAAAAGAGGTGTTTACTCTTGACACATATGAGAGAAGTTTATTTCTTCTTGGTCGTACCGTATACAGACAGTACTTTTACAGACAGTTCCTTTAACCCTTTCTGGCCATCCACCATACATTTACGGCTGAATTCTGGTCTTTCAAAATGGTGCCCGCTCACGGGCGCCATAGCCTCCGGGTGTCTGCTGTTTTAAACGGCAGACACCTGGGGATAATAAAGTCATAGACAATGTAACCCCTCGGATGCGGTGATCAGTTGTAACCACGGCATCCGAGGCAAATGGAACAGCTTCACTGTAATTAGATTGGGGAAGCTGATACTTGGTCTGGATAGGCTGGGGGTTACCAAGCCTATCAGAGGTATATTCCAAAGTAGAACTGCAGGTATATTCTAGTGTAGGAAAAGCAATCTGACGATTACATGTTCAGGTCCTCTCAAGGCGGCCTTAAAAACAAAAAAAAATTAAACTACAAATAAACCCCTTTCCCCATAATTCAAATAAACAATAAACAATATCATGGGCTTCACTGCATCCAAAAACACCCAAACTATTAAAATACAAATGCATTTACCCCATGGTGCACACTCTAAGGCCTCTTGCACACGGCCTTGGTTTGGTTCCGCATCCGTGCCGCATTTTATGCTCTGATGCAGAACCATTCACTTCAATGGGGCCGCAAAAGATGTGGACAGCACTTCGTGTGCTGTCCGCATCCGTGGCTCCGTTCCGTGGCCCCGCAAAAATTGTAGATCATGTCCTATTCTTGTCTGTTTTGCGGACAAGAATAGGCATTTCTATAATGGGCTTTCCGTTCCGTAAATTGCGGAAGGCACATGGGCGGCATCCGTGTTTTGCGGATCTCCAATTTGCGGACTGCAAAACACGGCACGTTCGTGTGCAAGAGGCTTAACAGAAAGGAAAATCAAAGGGGACGATTTAACATTTTTTTTTTTTTTTTTTTTTTTATGCTATACCTCCCAAAAAATTTAATAAAAGGTAATGAAAAAATCATATTCCAAAATGGTATCAATAAAAACTGCAGATCAGCCTGCAAAAATTTAGCCTACACACAGCTCCGCAGACATAACTATAAAAAGGTTATGCTTGTGACGATTTGTCAAGGAAAAGAGAGAATATTTTTTTTCCTGTTTTTTCAGTATTAAAACACAAGATAAAGTGTGTAAATGTGGCATCGTTGTAATTGTACTGACCTGGAGAATGAAAGTAACGGGACAGTTTTTCTACATAGGGAATGCTGTAAAAACAAAACCCATAAAGTTATGACAGTTTTTTTTCCCCACTACATCTTATGCAATATTAATAAGAAAGTACAACTTGTCCCGCAAAAAAACAAGCCCTAATACGGCTATATGATTGGAAAAGTTATGCTTCTGGGAAGGCAGGGAGTAAAAAAGTAAAGTGCAAAATCTAAACTTTCTGAATGGGTTAATACAAAAGCAACATGGTTTAGCTCAGATAAACAGCTGATTTTTCTGAGGCAGATGAGCGGGTGTCACGCTGCGGAATCGCAGCGCAGCACCCAGCCTGAACTTCCAGAACTGCTGGGGTTGCATAGCATTATATTGATTTATGAAGATATGTAACCCTTAGAGTTCTGGAATGTATTGTAGAACACTAACATAATGCTGCTCGTACAGTGCCTAGCTTGCAGTTGCTGACCAGACACAAATTGTCATTGTGTTTAATCACACAGTGACAGAAGGGTAATGGCAGCTGTCACTGAGAGCTGACCATCTTTATTGCCATGCAGGAAACTATGCTGCTGATCGCTGTGATTTAATGGGTCAATCACTGTATACTGGCCAATTTTTGTATTGATGAAAATGGGCCTAGGCTCCAGGGACTGATTCATCTGTTGTGTGAGATCAGAGCAGGACATCATACCTATGTTGGTGGATCACAGTGTTTTTTTTCTTCAATAAAAAATTTATAAAAAAAACTCTCAGTACTAAATTGCTATTGTTCCCCCTCCAGTGACCCCAATCCTTTCTCTATATTATTATTATTTTTTTTACATAAATGCACTTACAAAGTTAGGGTTTAGTTGAGTAGGGAACAGTTATCAGTTAATATTCTAGCACAAGTGGCAGAATTTATTTTAATAAATATTTTAAGGCTTGGTATTGTGCATTTGTAGTAAAGGAAATGTGTGACATTGAAAATGCTGGCATGTTAGAAGATTGAGATATAGTTTTGTGGGAAATGATTCAATTTAAGTTATACATTTAAATCACTGCTCATTTGGGCTTAAGAGTCCAATAGGTGGTCCTACTCATTCATCGGTCAATATGATGGGTTCCTTTAGAGAAAAGCTGAAATATGAATGTTTTTTTTATTGTGAATAGTGTGAAGGGGTTGTAGTCCTTTTAGGTCCATATGTAGCATATATTAAAACGAAGTGAGCTTAGAAAATTTCACAAATGTTCCATAAATGTATCTATAAGGCCTCATGCACACGACCGTTGTGTGCATCTGTGGCCGTTGTTCCGTTTTCCGTGATTTTCTGCAGACCCATTAACTTTCAATGGGTCCGTTGAAAACTCGGAAAATGCGCCGTTGTTCATCAGCGTCCGTGATCCGTGTTTCCTGTCCGTCCAAAAAATATAACTGTTCACGGACCCATTCAAGTCAATGGGTCCGTGAAAGAACACGGATGCACACAAGATTGCCATCCGCGTCCGTGATCCGTGGCCGTAGGTTACTTTCATACAGACTGATCCGAAGATCCGTCTGCATAAAAGCTTTTTCAGAGCTGAGTTTTCACTTCGTGAAAACTCAGATCCGACAGTATATTCTAACACAGAGGCGTTCCCATAGTGATGGGGACGCTTCAAGTTAGAATATACTACGAACTGTGTATATGACTGCTGCCTGGCAGCACCTGATCTCTTACAGGAGGCTGTGATCCGTACAATTAATCCCTCAGGTGCCGCACATGAGGTGTTAATTGTGCGTATCATAGCCCCCTAGAAGAGATCAGGGGCTGCCAGGCAGCAGGGAGCAGACCCCCCTCCCCAGTTTTAATTTCATTGGTGGCTAGTGTGCGGCCCCCCCTCCCTCCCTCTATTGTATTAATTTCATTGGTGGCCAGTGTGCGGCCCCCCCCCCCCTATTTTGTATTAGTTTCATTGGTGGCCAGTGTACGGCCCCCCCTCTATTGTATTAGTTTCATTGGTGGCCAGTGTGCGGCCTCGCCTCTCCCCCCGATCATTGGTGGCAGTGGAGAGTTCCGATCGGAGTCCCAGTTTAATCGCTGGGGCTCCGATCGGTAACCATGGCAACCAGGACGCTACTGCAGTCCTGGTTGCCATGGCTACTTAGCAATATTAGAAGCATCATACTTACCTGCTGCGCTGTCTGTGACCAGCTGGGCGCTCCTCCTACTGGTAAGTGACAGATCATTAAGCAATGCGCCGCACAGACCTGTCACTTACCAGTAGGAGGAGCTCCCGGCCGGTCAGACAGCGCAGCAGGTAAGTATGATGCGTCTAATATTGCTAAGTAACCCTGGCAACCAGGACTTCAGTAGCGTCCTGGTTGCCATGGTTAACGATCGGAGCCCCAGCGATTAAACTGGGACTCCGATCGGAACTCTCCACTGCCACCAATGATCGGGGGGGAGAGGCGAGGCCGCACACTGGCCACCAATGAAACTAATACAATAGAGGGGGGGCCGGGGGGGCGTACACTGGCCACCAATGAAACTAATACAATAGAGGGGGGGGGGGCCGCACACTGGCCACCAATGAAACTAATACAATAGAGGGGGGGGGCCGCACACTGGCCACCAATGAAATTAATACAATAGAGGGAGGGGGGGCCGCACTGGCCACCAATGAAATTAAAACTGGGGAGGGAGGGGGTCTGCCCCCTGCTGCCTGGCAGCCCCTGATCTCTTACAGGGGACTATGATACGCACAATTAACCCCCCTCAGGTGCGGTGCCTGAGGGGTTAATTGTGCTGATCACAGCCCCCTGTAAGAGATCAGGTGGTGCCAGGCAGCAGGGGGCAATCATGTACACAGTTCTTAGTATATTCTAACTTGAAGCGTCCCCATCACCATGGAAACGCCTCTGTGTTAGAATATACTGTCGGATCTGAGTTTCACGATCTAACTCATATCCGACAGTATATTCTAACATAGAGGCGTTCCCATGGTGATGGGGACGCTTCAAGTTAAAATATACCATCGGATTGGAGAAAACTCCGATCCGATGGTATAATGGGGACTCCTGACTTTACATTGAAAGTCAATGGGGGACGGATCAGTTTGCAATTGCCCCATATTGTGTCAACGTCAAATGGATCTGTCCCTATTGACTTTCATTGTACGTCAGGCACGGCCAGGCGGACACCAAAACGATTTTTTCGTCATGTCCGTGGATCCTCCAAAAATCAAGGAAGACCCACAGAAGAAAAAACGGACACGGATCACGGACCTACGGACCACGTTTTTGCGGACCTTAAAAAAAAAAAAAAAAAACTGTCGTGTGCATGAGGCCTTACAAAAAGAAATTGCCATAATGTCTTGCCATTTATTTATATACCGTTTTATATATTTTAAATTCTAAAATAATCTGTGAAAATGAGGGTGAATCCCAATTTATTTTATCATCCTCATCCCACTCAGTCGTAGCAGGGCTTGTTAACCAGGTGAACCTAGCTGAAGCAATGATATACGTTGCCCTCAGGCACATAGAGTCCTTAAAGCGAACCTTTCACCTGCATTTCACTTAATAAACCATCAAAAGTACCTTATAGATCATCCTCATTGTGTTATCATACAGTCTTGTCAGGCTTTTCTGCCATGTATATGCATGAAAAAAATCGCCTTATAAAGTACTCTTCTCCAGCTCCACAAGTCACGATAGAAGTCAAGGGGGTAGCCCTTCCCACACTCCAGGCTGTAACTCCCCTGCCCTAACCCCGCCTCTATGCTGTCTAATTGACACCCGGCTCAGTCGCCGGGACCGCACTTGTACAGGCGGCGCATTCCCCGTCGGCCTCAGTAGCAGCGCGATCCCGTCTATCGCGCGGACTCAAGCGCGATCCTGTAACTAAATTAGATTACATCAAGATCTCGCGCCTGCGCCGTAATGGTATTCAGTCGGCGCAGGCGCACCTCAATGCGCCTGCGCCGACTGAATACCTTACAGTGCAGGCGCGAGATCTTGATAGCATACAGGGCAAGCCAGAGGACGATCCCGCTCACTGGCCCTGTCAATCAACATAAGGAGGATCGGAGTCTTTAGGATCGGAGGATGTGGCTGCTACCAGCAAGTAGCCGCCCTACTTGCTGGTAGCAAGGTCATTTGCATATTTTAAAAGCACGTTTTTAACACAATCTACTGAACCAAAATGATTAATTAGATTATGTAGGCATAAATCACAGTATAGTGATTATAAGTAAACAAAAAAAAAAAAAGTTTAGTGGGGTGACAGAAGCCCTTTAAATATAGTAACTTAATCAATATAAACCAAGAAGTGGCGCCAATTATTAGCCATAATGGCCAGTGCAAACACTGCAGGATTTTTGGTTTTAGTTTAAATATAAAAAGTGACATGGAAAATAAAAAATAACATCATCAAAATGAATTAAAAATATGTTAAACATAAAAAAGTGATTTAAACAGCAGGTCATTTTCTGATGACACATTCCCTTTAAACACCCAGAATTTACTCCATTCTTTTGTGTAAAAAAAACACAGTGAATTTTGTAGAGTTGTTTCTGAAAAAAAAAATCTTAATTTGTGAGTCAGTGGTCTATTGTAAAAGACAGTTGTATCTTGGGCAGTTTTTTTTTACAAGGAAATGAGTCTGATATGGTAGTGAATTTTATAAATGAGAGACAATGCCACCGTTCCCCTTTTACCGTTCCCCTTTTATCTGGTTTTGTGTACAGATATACAGCTTTAGCTTGGCTGCTCTTCCCCCTTCAAATGCACTCCTATTCTGGTAACAGGCATTAGGAATAGTGGGAATCATATGTATCCACTGCAGGATAAGGTTTTATCACCTTTAGGCCCAATTCACACGTCTATTTTGGTCCGCATTTTGCGGAACAAAATTGTGGACCCATTCATTTCTATGGGGCAGCACAATGTGCTGCCCAGATACGTAATTGTGGACCCACACTTCCGGGTCCGCAATTCCGTTCCCCCCAAAAACAGAACATGTCCTATTCTTGTCCGCAATTGCGGACAAGAATAGGCATATTCTATTAGTGCCGGCGATGTGTGGTCCGCAAAATGCGGAATACACATTGCCGTGTCCGTGTTTTGTGGATCCGCAAAACACGTTACGGATGTGTGAATGGACCCTTATACTGACGATTATTAGGCAAGGTGTTTAGTAGAAAAAACATACATGGCCTGTGGCTGTTATGGCAGTGGGTGTGGAACCACTGAGTCAACCAACAGATTTGACTTTGATCTAAACCTAAGTGCGTTATCCTGGCAGTCCCCTGGTAATCACTCTCTAACCCCTATACAGGGATCTGGACTTCATTTCAAGGGAGCCAACAGGCTGCTACATCCTGGAGTAGTTTCTGTGTGGTTGACAGTTGACCCACGGGGGTGAGAAGCACAGTTGTAGAGCACTGAGGGGTCAGGCAAAATCATAGTCGGGGGCAGACTGAGGTCATTGCAGAGGAAATACTGTTTTTTCCGCCCTATAAGATGCACCTAGGTTTTAGAGGAGGACCATAAGGGGATAAAAAAAATTTTTCATTAGACCTCAGGTCAGACCAGTAATCAGACCCCCAATATTAATCAGACCTCAGATCACCGCTCCAATCAGATCCCCAATGTTAATAAGACCCCAATAAGACCTCAGATCAGACCCACAATAAGACCTCAGCTCACACCAAAAAGTGACCCCCAATCAGACCTCGGATATGAGCCCCAATATAAATAAGACCCCATTCAGACTTCAGATCAGACCCCCAGTCTCAAATTGGCCCCCCATGCCTCATTTGATCTGTCCCCAGCCTCATATAAGCCCCCATGCCTCTTTTGATCAGCCCCCAGTCTCATATTAGCCCCCATTCCTCTGTTGACTAGTCCCAGTCTCATATTGGCCCCCGAGCCTCTTTTGATCCGCAGCTTGCCACTTTTGATGAGCCCACATGCGTCTTTTGATCAGCCCCTATTGCTTAAGAAGAGCCCCATGCCTCAGATGACATAAAATAAACAAATCGCTTACCTCTCCTGCTCCGGGCAGTGCTGCTCCTTACCGCCCACTATCTTCTTCCTTCTCCTCCCTCGGCTGTGCTGTGAACCGGCGCGCAGAGCGCGAGGTCACAGAGCACTCTCACGCTGTGTGCAGCTACAGCACTGCCGACAGCCAAGGACCAGGAAGCGGTGAGAACAGAGCCTTCACCGCTTCCTGGTCCTCCGATACTAATGAGCGCTTCCATAATGGAAGCGCTCACTAGTATTCACCCCATAAGACGCAGGGGGGGAAAACTGTGTCTTATGGGGCGAAAAATATGGTACTTGCAATATGGTATATGGTCTTAGGTTAGGGCAGGCAGTGAAGGGTCAATACAGAGATCAGGCACACGTCAGATCAGGCAGCAAGGGTCAGAATCCAGGCATTAGGCAGAAGTTTGGCATACAGGCAGACAAGCAAATACAACAGACCTTTGCGGGAAACTAGTTAGCTAGATAACCTAATAGGTCAGGTGGAGTGTGCATGTGGGCGTCTGACGTGAGATGCTAAGCTCCGCCTCCCCCCTCACTCTCACTGAAAGCTATGGAGTTAGCTGGCCATGTGGTGGCTGAATATGGTGGAGATGCTGGGTGCCAGGACGGCTTGAGATGCACTGAATGTCAGGCGTAGTGAGATAGAAGGCCACTGCTTCTCCTGGCCTGGATTGGAGTGCTGAAGGCAAGGTTGCGTTTGTAGAGGAGGCGCTGAGCACTGGCAGTAAGCGGGTCAGTGCCGGTAGTGGATGGAAGAGATGACAAGCTGGGGTGCAAGCAGACATGCTGGAGGTATTTGCTGGAGGTTGCAGGAGTCCCCCGAGTGATGGTGGTAGGAGCAAGGGGAGGTGAATTGCGCATTTTGTGTGGCACTATTGGCTTTGTATTCCCCCCCCCCCCCGCAATTATACAAATCTTTTGCCATAAATAGTGTCTCCTCCACGAAGGAGTATGGGAAAAAAAAAGGGACTCGTGGTCCGTACTAACATCTTATCTCTCTCCTAACAAATATTACAATTGCCTCCTATGAACATTGAAACATGCTGGGATTCCTTTGATATATATGATTATTCTAGACTTGTCTACTCTGATTAAGGAACTCCTGCTGCTGCTAACCCGTTAACCCTCTGCCTTCAATGTACTAATCGCCGCTATAACCAATGTTGTTTTTGCAAAAGATGGACCTTTAATTTTAAAATCTTGGATGAAATAGGCTATACTTGGGATGCAGACTGTGATTTGCTCCTCTTTCCCTATTGATGGACTGTGGTCACAATGTTTAGCTGCTAAATTGCACGTTTATATATAAGTTGACCTTGGATAAAGGAACTTTACTTGAAATTGTTAGCCTTCAACCCTTAATCTACTAACTCTGGGTGAAAGGGAAAGTTGTACTATAACATCTGGACTTGGATAAAGTTCTCACTTGTGGGTTTGAGGAGGCCGTATTACTTTGGTTATTGACATTTAAATTCAAAGCTGATATACTTTGGGTCTGGCTGTTAACTGTTAATTTTAGTTTGGAAAAAAAGAGAAGATCAGGTGGGGCCCAGTAAAAATAGGAGATCTGGAACTGGTCTGGAGACTATGCAGAAGCAAAATGTATTAAGTTTTGGTCCCTACAACCCCCACAATGACATCTGTTGACTCTGGTAAAGAATCAACAGAGGGAGTAGACTCTTTGTTGAAAGGAGATTTATCATTGAATGATTCGGTGGGGCAGGAAATGCAGGATATAACCATGGTAGTTAATGAGAAAATGGTTAAAGAGATTTTTCATACAGTGACCAGACTTGAAAATATGATGGGGAAATTGGTCTCTCAGATCAGGCCAGTTAAAACAGATGTGGGTGTCCCTGCCGGACAGGCCTTGCCTCTGAAGTCTTCATGGTTGCTTGTCCCCTCCTGGGCTTGCATTGCCTTAAACTCCAAGCTAAGAGAGCTTGAAGCCAGGAAGAAGTTCATAGGACTAAAGATAAAGTAAGCGACAGACAACAACTAAACTAAGTTCCAGCAGAAGAGGAAAAGTTCCTGTTTTACCCAGATAACATAGCAGAGCTGAGAGAGCTACAGACATAGCAGAGCTGAGATTCTTACAGAAGTGTTTGCCTGCCAGAATAAGCCAATACCTGCCGATGACAAAGATACTGTTTGAAAACTGGATTACTGTTCTATGCCAAGTAAAGTTGTGTTCTACGTTATTACAAGTCTGGGCTCAATTATTCCTTCATCATCCAAGTTATTCATCTCTTTTGCACTTGCTTTGGACTACACCACGTCTGGGATCCAAGGATATCCATGTAGGAGCACCATGACACGTGCACCACTCTGGCAATCCTACATCTGTGTACTAACACTACCATCTACAAAGGGGACTCCATGTCCTCATTGCTTAACTGCAACTGGTGTCACGTTTACTTGCTCTATAAGAGGGACATATTTCGTAGAAATGGGTTTGATTAGAGATGATTTAGTAAAGGTGAGAGAACGATTGCAGGTAATAAAGAATAGAACGTAGTGGAAGATTTAACGCATAAATTGGAGAAGGAGGTAGCATCCCTAAAACAAATAAAGGTGGTTATGGAATACAAAGTAACTGAATTGGAGGATAGGGCAAGGAGAACTAATCTGAGATGTGTAGGAATTCCAGAAGGTGTAGAAGGTTCTAATTGTGTGAAATTTATGGAGAAATGGTTTCTTGAGAATTGTAGTTGTGGGGTACTCTTTCTAACTTTTTTGCTATAGAAAGAGCCCATAGGGTGTGTAGCAAAAAAGAGTACCGGGGAGTATCCAAGAGTAATTTTCACACAAAAAAGCTCCACAGTTAACTTCTGCAACACTCCTGGTAGGACCTGTGGTGACCTCATAGCCATGTGACCAGTAATATTGCTAGGTTACTTGTCACATGGTGATGATGTCATCTAAGGTCCTAGATCACATTCACAGCTCTAACAGTACGATGCATGGACTCAGTGCCGGCAGGCATGGCATGGCAACACCCCCTGTGTAGCTGACAGCCTGACACCCAGGGCAGTGGCTAGCAGGGATCAAGAGGCAGCTGCCTTGGGCCCCCCAGAAGCAACTGGGCCCGGGGCAGCTGCCCCTTTTGCCCCTTGGTAAAGACGGCCCTGCGAGCAGGTGCTGTTGTGCCTTCACCCTGTATCGCGGTGTGCAGCTGCTGACGCCTACGGAGCCTTCTGTGGATGCCCGTGGAGTCTCATGTCTCAGGTGATCCGTCCCCGCTGGTCTGTGGTCCGTGTTTGAGGGAGCCGAGGCTGTAGATGAAAGCCCGTCGAGGTACCCATGGTCGCCCGCTGAATATCAGGTGCCCTGTTCTACCTTCCCTCTGATTTGTGCATCGGTGGAATCGAACCTAGGAAGATATTTTGTGCTGGGGGGGCATCTAGCGAGGTGGCCTGTTAAGTCTGTCTTTTGGGTGGATTGGGCACTGGGCATTTTTCTCTGAGTGTAAGACCGTGAGGGCTGTGGGAGGTTTTTTGCCCCATTGGCCGCAATATAACTTTAAATAAAATACCCCTTGTCAAGTTATCTGGCTATATAGCCGCTGCAGCTTACATCCCCCCTGCTAGCTGACCTATATTGCTATTTGCGGTAAAAGGGCAAGTGCTCCCTTTTGATCTCATCTGTAAAGCTGAGGTCTTGGTGTGATATTTACTCCAGGGGTGCCTCAGAGGAAGCAATTAACCCAAGAGTTTGACATATTCGCTTGTACGGATACGCCCTCACAGTCCTCTGCCTGCACGCTCCTACCGTACCATCTGAAACCGCCGAAGTGTTTATGTACTCAACTGGACTTGCTTTTTGGTAATTTTTTATGTACTCAGCTGGACACTCTTTTTGTTAATTTTTTTTCTTTTTCCAGTTCCTATATGTATTTCTTCCATAGGTATTCAGTCTATATGTTCCCAGTTTATGTGTATTTCTCTCACATGTACTCAGTTTGTGTACTTACCTGTCTATATACGTACATATGCTAAACTTGGGACATTTAGGTGCCTTTGAGCACGAGATAGACTGTCTGGGTCATTACAGTTAACATTGGGCCTTTCTTATAATGGTCCGCACTACCAGTGGGACTGGCATTGGAAAATATTTTGTACCTTATTTGGATTGGCAAGAATACTAGTTCTGATACGTGGGAATTGCGCATCTAGTGCATACCTGTGGGGTTTCCCAAAATGATGCCTAAGTATCGTAAATCTGGAGGGGTGCCCTCACCGAAAGGAGGGACAAGGGGTAGCCCCCAGGCTCAATTAGACAGATTTTTGACGTCACCACAACCCAAAACTAGGGGAGGTGTGCAAAGATCTGCTCCACAGGCTGAGCTGGGAAAGGTTAACGCGGACCGGCTAGAACTGGGTACCTTAAAATCTAGTACACCCCAGACTGAAGGTTTGGACAGCATTAATAAAAAAAAAACTCTCCGATATACTGGGAGTTGTAAATTCCACCAGCACCTCAGTTGCAGAGCTGGCCTCCTCCCTTTCAGTAGTTCAAGGAGACGTTACGATAATTAGAGATGAAATGACAAAATTAAGACTGAAGGTCAAGGAGTTTGAATCGGCAGTTACCTCTATTACCAATATCAGAGAATAGTGTGTTAAAAAAGAGATTAGAAGAGGTAGATCAAGATTGTTTTTGGCTTAGAAGGAAAGTGATAGATCTGGAAGATAGGTCTTGTAGGTACAATCTGAGATGAGGTTGGAAAGAGGTTGATGGGTAATGTGTTATACCTTATTAACCATGTTGTAGGGTTTTGTGGGGGTGGGTATAAGGGAGGGATTGGCTGTCGTCATTGGTTCTTTGTATTCACGTGTCTCTCTCCTAGAGGGGAGAGCGGGACCTGACTCTATACATCATTTATGGTACGTAACATTCTATTCTGGAATGTGAGAGGTTTGGGAGACAGAGTTAAGAGGACAGTGGTGTTTGATCTTGTGGTCCGTCATCTGCCGGCTATTGTGGTACTATTAGAAACTCATGCATCAGTAGATAGGCTGTATACATTGAAAAGAAAATGGGCTACTTTAGAATACCACGCTTACTTCTCCTCATATGCAAGAGGGGTCAGCGTATATATACACCGTGGGGATGGAGTTTCAACCGATTGATAATATGATTGCTAAAGAAGGGAGATTTGTTTTTCTGCATTGTTTTTGGAATGGACAGGAGATTATATTTGCGTTTATTTATATCCCTCCACCGTACAAATCTACTGTTTTTTTCTATACTTTCCAAATATATAGCTACAAAAAATCAATGCTTACTATTAGTTGCCGGAGATTTTAACTCTGTCCCTGATCCTGAGTTAGACCGCTTTTCCACCTCCTCTGAGCGAAGTCGGACTTGTTCTCCTTTGAGTACCATTTGCCAGGAGATGGCGCTGGTTGATATCTGGTGCCACCTCTATGGCAATAAGAAAATATTTTTGTGCTTTAATCAGTCCTATGGGTCAATATTCTGTATTGATCTGGCTTTTGCAAGTCGAGATTTGAGTCACGAAATTACGAAAATGAAGTATGAACCTCATGGAATCTCAGATCACTCCCCTGTTTTGCTTTCTTTCAGGGAGGTGGACATCCCAGCCCCAGGTAGAATTTTTTAATTTAATTTGCATTGGTTTGATGTGATAGCAGAGCAACATTTGATTGATCTTGATATACAGGAATTTTGGGGCTTCAATGTAGGCTCTACGCATATATATTATGTGTGGGATGCATTGAAGGCCCATATAAGGGGCTTATACTTTACTAAATTTAACAGGTATAGATCTGAACTGCGCCGAAAGGAGCAACAGTTGATAGAGACAATTAGGAACCTACAGGGCGTACTGGCCGACAACTATAATGAACAATATATAACCCAGTTAAAGGAGGACAATTCTCAGCTTAAGATATTTGTGTACAGTAAAGCACAACATAAACTTTCTTTTTCAAGGCCAAAACAATTTCTGTGAATCGGATAAAACTGGTAAATTCTTAGCTCGTTTAGTTGCCAACCAGAGAGAAGCTACTAGTATAAGGGAGATTAGGAATTCAAGGGGTAATAAGGTGAGGTCCCCAGAGATGATTAGGGAGGAGTTTGTGAAATACTATTCTTCTCTCTATTTGTCCGACCCTACACTGAGTTGCGATGATATGGGTCAATACCTACAACAATTGGGGCTCCCCTAGTTAGATCTCCAGGACAAGGAAATGTCCATTCTTTTGGAGGAGCTACGATCAACACCCCCATTGCTGAAATATCATTCATCTCCAGGTCCAGACGGTTTACCATTCGAATTGTATAGGTACCACGCTAAATCGCTTCTTCCCATCCTTTTGCGGGTGCTGAATGAGTCCTGTCTACTTGGTTCTTTACCTCCATCATTTAAAGAGGCAGTGATCACCTTGGCCTTGAAAAAGGATAAAGATATATGCGATATGTGGTCATATAGACCCATATCGCTCCTAAACACCGATTATAAAATCTTTGCAAAAATCCTGGCTAATCGTCTGAAGAGGGTCATTGCCTCTCTGGTTCATCCCAACCAGACAGGATTCATTCCGGGTCGGCAAATACAGATAAGTCTTTACAGGGTGTACCTGAATCTCTTTGTGGGGGGTAGTATAGACCACTCCATCCTGTCTTTAGATGCCGCAAAAGCATTTGACAGGATGGAGTGGCCTTTTCTGTGGTCTACGATGTCTTATTTTGGCTTGGGGAATGTATTTATAGAAATTACTCAAATGCTATATGAACAGCTGTCAGCTTGCATTAATATTAACAGTATCAGTTACTCCCTTGTTATGATGCGGCGAGGGATGAGACAGGGGTGTCCCCTTTCTCCCCTCCTTTTTGCCCTATTTATTGAACCGTTAGCCTGTAAGATTCGATCAGATGACCGTATAGATGGCTTTGGGGTGGCAGGAGTAAGCGATAAAATAAGTTGCTATGCCG
The DNA here is from genome assembly GCF_014858855.1 of Bufo gargarizans. Lineage (NCBI taxonomy): Eukaryota > Metazoa > Chordata > Amphibia > Anura > Bufonidae > Bufo > Bufo gargarizans. The sequence continues at coordinate 220,280,058 of NC_058083.1, forward strand.
ATGATGTTATTTTCTTTTTGGATCAGGGATGGAAAATCCTTCCCTATGTGATGGAAGCAATAGAGGAATTCGGAAAATTGTCAGGCTATTTGATTAACTGGACTAAGCCATCGCTCCTCCCGCTGAACCGCAAGGCCGTAGATGAGGACAGTGGAGTTCGGGTCCTCTCTCCCAATGAAACCCTGGACTATTTGGGGATGAAGATTGGGGTTCCCATAAATAGATTTTATGAGCTTAATTTGGCCCAGGTTTTGAATAGAGTTAAGTCTAAAATATGCTCTTGGCAGAAATTGATACTGGCTCAGACTGATCGAATAGCATTGGTTAAAATGATCATTCTGCCTATTGTGATGTACCCGATGTGTGCTTACCCGGACTCGATGATATTTTTTTTCCATAGACTGGAGACTCTTATTAACGATCTAATATGGGGAAGGAAGAGGGTGCGCATAAAACAACGATGTTGTAATTTTAAAGAGTTTACTTGCACAATATTTGATTCAGGTTATGGATAAACCAATAGAGAATATTTTTACTTGTTTGGAATCTGGTTACTTGGGTTTGAGGAAGTCCCTATTGATACCCTGGACCCTACAGATTTGGAATAAGCTTAAGATGATACTTAAAGTTTATCCATCTTGTTTTCACCCCTCTGTGGGAGAACAGGAACCTGGTGGAATTCCTCAGAATCACAGATTTTACTTACTGGCTCCGTAAGGGGGTTGTCAATGTCACCTTTTTTCTTTGAGATATTTTAAATCCTATTTAGAATTTAATTGCATTGGTAGCACACCACTAGATTTGTTTATGTATTCAAGCTTAAAACACGCATATGAGGCCTCTAGCAACAAAGGCTATATTTTTCCATGGGAGAATTAATTTTTTGATTATTGTTTTGCTCAGACAGATGAGAGGGTCAAGATAGCCAGTCTATATTGCAAACTTCGAATGGCATTGGCAACCATAATTGTATTTAAAAGCCCAGATAAGTGGGAGCAAGAGTTGTGTTGTCTTCCACTTCATTGGACTAGTATTTACAGAAATGTAAGAGAGGCCACAATCTCTAACGCCCATAGATTAATTCAATTCAAGATCTTGCACCGATTATACTATACGCTAAAGGTCCAAGCGAAATTCCCCCAAAATAAAGGCCGAGAATGCTGCTGTCCGAAATGTGGATGTGTGAACGCGGATTTCGCCCATTTACTTTGTGACTTTGGCAAATTAAAATGGTACTGGGAACAGGTCATTGTATTCCTACAAAGGGAGTCCTCTTCTTCTTATAACCCTGAGGGGCTAATGGTGATGCTGGGATATTATGCCTCAGACACGGTAATTATGGTTCAGGCCAGACAGATTTGGATGAGGGGTCTGATGGTGGCAAAAGTTATCCTAATTAAATATTGGGGATTTGTCTCCCTACCCTCAATAAATGAATGGATACAGTATTTTTCGAAAAACTAAAATTTGAGGATATGGAAAGGAAATGGAGAACGGCACGTGTGACTTCTTAGACATAATTTATATTGTACTCGTAACTGTGTTCGATAGAGCTGTAGTGACGACAGCCAATTGGGAAGGAGGGGCGGTGGGTATAGGTTTATCTGTTGGATATAAACCCGGAATCTAATGTGATATGCATAAAATACATAGGATACAGTTTTTTCTTATAGGGTTGTTGATTGTTGTCTACAATTGCTATCTTGTATTTAGCAGTTTTTTTTTCTGTTTTAATGCATGTCTCATACTTTGTATTTAAATAAAAGATTTAAAAAAAAAAAAAAAAAAAGGAAAGGGGTCCCTCTCTCCCAAATTGGTATTTATAATTCTTGGCAGCACAATTCGAATACATAAAATTTGGTAAGTTCTTTTTTTTTGGGAAAGAGGAGATAATGAATAAGGGTCTCAAGAATTATCAGGTTAGTTTGTTAGAGGTTTTAGAATCGGGTATTTTGAGTAAAAAAATCACTAATAACCACTAAAATCAATGATTCCATCACACGATGGAATAGGATACAACTTGACGTTCTGCGAGCCATGAATAGTTTTTTATTTTGAAATAAAGGATTGAAGGTGCTGATCATACTTTATAAGAGTGAGTAGTATCTATTTCTCACCTACAAATATACCATATTTTTCGCTTTATAAGATGCACTCGCCCCCCCCTTTGCGTCTTATAAAGTGAATACTAGTGAACGCTTTCATTATGGAAGCGCTCACTAGTATACATTAGGTGTTTGGAGCGGGGAAGAAGCGCAGCAAGGGCTTCCAGCACTCACCCTCCTCTGTTTTCTTTGCTGGTGCTGCAGCTGCACTGTCCTGACCCCCAGTACAGCGTCAGGACTTAGTGCGCACACTATGACCTGATGCTGCACGCTGTCAGGTGACAGTGCAGCGCAGGCCGAAGAAGACGGGGGAGTTAGACGACAGACTCGGAGCAGAGCCGCGGCGCAGGAGAGGTAAGGAAGTTTTTTATTTTATTCTGATCTGAGGTCTGATAGGGGTTAATAATAAAGGGCTGATTTGAGGTCTGATGGGGGTTTTGACATGAAGGGCTGATATGGGGGTCTGATATGATGTCCTGATATGGGGGTCTGATCTGAGGATCTGATATGAGGTCTGATGAAAAATATGTTTTTCTTATTTTCCTCCTTCTAAAATCTGGGGTGCATCTTATAGTCGGTTGCATCTTTATAAAGCTAAAACTACAGTATATAAAGAATAATATATGGCTTAATTGTATATAAAGAAGATTAAAGCGAGCACAGTGGCCCTTTTAGAACTAGAGGGAGCATGTGCACCCTAACGGCAGAATGGGAGATGCTAGATTTAAAGTAGGAGTTACAGAGCTTCCCCGGCGGGCCCGAGAATGTGTAGAGAGCAGAAGGTGGGGCCGCACCGCTGGGACCTGAATTGCTGGAGAGGGTGAGCGAGACAGCAGTGGCCCCAAGCCTCAATTGCAACAGTGATACTGTATGATAAATCAAACAGACCTCTCAAAACTCTAAAGGTGACCATGCACATTAGGTAGAAGTCGGTTGATGGTTGAACTGCAGTTAAATAATCATCTGATTGGTGTTCAATTCACAGACGCAGCCATTCACATTTAAGTTCGCTTTGGCCATTCCAGTTGTTCAAATGTCCCACACACGTTCCATGAAACTCGGTGGTGGACAAAAGATCTTTCTGGGAACACTCTTTGAACGAACGCCTATCGGACAAATATTTAAACACAGCCGACTTGTTTTCAAATGATAAGCGTCTGTCATCGGTCAGCTAAAACTATAGTTCAATTTCAGACGATGAACTTTCGTTTTGGTTGAAGTTGTAGTTTTGGACAGAAGGACAGATCCGTTCTTCTGCCTATAGACTTGAATTATGACGGAATGCAAAACGGAAGCCTTTAAAAAGGCATTCTGTTTGCTTTGCATCCTAATACAAGTCTGTGGGAATCAGACCCATAGACGGATCCGTTATGCTTTCTCATAGACTTCTATTAGGACAAAAAACAAATGGAATGCCTTTAAAAGAGAACCTGTCACCAGGATTTTGTGTATAGCGCTGAGGACATGGGCTGCTAGATGGCCGCTAGCACATCCGCAATACCCAGTTCCCATAGCTCTGTGTGCTTTTATTGTGTAAAAAAAAAATATTTGATACATATGTAAATTAACATAAAAGAGTCATATCTTACTTGTGTGACCAGAGAAGAGTCATATTTTCAAGCTCTGCCTCATCTCAGGTTAATTTGCATATGTATCAAATCGGGTTTTTTTTACACAATAAAAGCACACAGAGCTATGGGGTCTGGGTATTGCGGATGTGCTAGCGGCCATCTAGCAACCCATGTCCGCAGCTCTATACCCAAAATCTCGGTGACAGGTTCCCTTTAAAGGCTTCCATTTTGCATTCTGTCAGGGCATCCTGTTATTTTCCATTTTAACCATGTTATAATGGAAAGCCATAATAGAATCCCTAACGCTAGTGTAAAACCACCAAAACTCTGTTACTTGGGTACTATATGACAGTATTATTTGTACCATCTACCTGCTACATTGGGATCGTCAGACTTGGGAAAGTCCTGGGCCCTCCTTAGATGCTTGTAGCCATTCTTTGCATCAGTTAATTAATTGTTGTCTTAAAAGACTTCCCAGTATTAACTCTGTAACTTGGAGACTGTATGATGGTATTATTTGTGTTATCTACCTGCTACATTGGGATCACCAGAGTTGGGAAAGCTGATGTACAGGGCCCTCCATAGATACTTGTAGCCACTGTTTGCATCAGATAATGACATAGAAACACATATCCACTGTTTGCGCCAAATAATTGATCGCAGTCTCTATTAACTCTGTTACTTGGGTATTATATGACAGTATTATTTGTACACTTCACAACTAATATTTGTGTAATTATGTATGTTTGTGTAATAATGTAATTATTTCTGTATAAATATGGTTATCATTTTGATTGTCCTATAGTTTCCATACAGTGGAACAATTTTCATCTTATAGCTGTAGATCAGATTTTGAGATATATATAGAGACTTCTAAAGACTTGTAACTTGGTAACATGGACCAGGCAATAAAGCATCATTCCCACGACAGTGTTTCACAGATGTGTGCTGTACATGTTCTCCACGGACAGCAAACATCCCCATTCATTTTATTGTGTGTATTCAGAGATCAGTGTTTTGGCATGGTCTGTGGGTCCGTGTTTGTAGCACGGATGCATGCTCTATTTTGTCTGTGTTCATGGATCCATCACGCCCATTATAGTCTATACCCTTGTTTCGCGGATCATTAAAAACAGATGCTTTAAAAATTATTTTTCAGCTGTGCAGGGTCAGTGAAACACGGATGGCACACAGACAGCAAAAAATGGACACACGGACCCAACACTGATCTTTCACGGGCAGTTTCACGGATGCATCACCGACTTCTCAACGATTTGAGCATGGACAAGGACTTGTGAATGAGGCTTAACTTTCCAGATTATGGCTTTTGGAACACATGCAATCATCTATTATCACCACTTCAGGACAATACAGCTTTATATTGACCACAAGTGATCCTAGAGACCCATGCTTGACTCGCCCCTAGGCCCCCTCAATTACCTCAATGTGACATATTAGAATGGCTTGTCAAACCTCCTTTATTAAAGAAAGAAGTACTGTACAAACAAATGTAGGCATATATATTTCCTCCACTTACCGGTGAGATTAAAAAATATGTGTATGAAATTGAAAGTTTTCTTTAGAAATCAGCAGCTATATTGTGATTTATGTACAATAACAATATGTTACAATGTGTCAAGTGTAATAGTCACCGTCTGGATATAGAAATGCAATATGGCAAACCTAACCGCACATATTGATGGAGAGCCCCACATTACAAGTGATCTAATAAGACATTTGCCGTGTTATGAATATATACAAATTTCCGACCAGCACATAAAGAAACCCATTGTAATAGAAGAACAATGTCCACACAGATTTCCACTGTTTACCTAGAAACCCATTCATGGATCACTCAGTGCTTATTTTAAGTGGAATACTTTTCTGGTTCACTCCCAAGCTTAGGGAAACTATTCCACATTTCATATTTCTCTCCAGTGTTTTTTTTTTTATTGTTTTTGTTTCTACATATCTTTTAGCAGGAGTGGAACTAAAAGGAAAAGATCCATCTTGTGAGTGAAGTTTATGTCCAGTCTTTTGATTCAGTAAGGCCAATGTAGATGGGTAATTCAGCAAAGAGAATATAAGGCTAAGTTCACACATCAAGGATTTGCAATGGGCAAATCTGATGTGTGTTTTTACTAGCGGATCCTTGGCAGAAATCTGGAGCTGACACTCTGATCCACACAAAGATTAGCAGCATTGTCCTTCAATGGGATTAATCTGTTGCTTTTGCATGTGGACCCTACAGGGAAATTTCCCGGGGGACTAATGCCCAGGGGACTGCCCAAGCCTTCCTCATTTCTGACAGCCAAGTATATAACAATCTGATGCTTAGGAAATTTATATAGTTTCATACTGTGGTGCAGGCAGCAGTATTTTATGCTGCTCTGTGGTATTTCGTTCCGCTGGGGCGGTAATTTGTTCAGCACTATGGTATTGCTGGCCCCGCCTACATTTGTTGACCCTGCCTACCTGGTTTGCCTAGCCTTCTGTCAATTTAGACCACAACTACAACATGGAGCCATTTTTATTTTTTTTCCATGGCCACTTTAAGTTCCCAGTCCTCCTTGTGGTATCCATGAGATAATGATGCTATATGGGGTTTTTCCTCTTACATGTGAGGGGTTATGGAAACCCTATTCATTTGCATAGGAGTTGGTTTGAGGGCTAATTTCTCTCTCATCTGGTCACCCAGATCTTCTTATTTGCCCCTATGTATAGACACATGCCCATTGAATCTGTTTAGTGTGAAATATGATCAATTAACAGTAATATGTCTAGCAGAGATGTTTCTGACAGACCAGAAGGATTTTTCAGTCTAGCTACTGTATCATTAAAGGGAATCTGTCAACAGATACTTTGATATAAATTCATCTGCCCTGGGAGACCTGCGCTGCTCACCACATTGTACTGCTCTTGGTCCGATCTCCATATGTGCCCCTATTGTACAAAAATCAGCCCATTATTTTTATGCAAATTAGCCCCTGGTGTTGTCATTGGACCCATAAGCTTTGCTCACTTGCCTTGATGTCCACTCCCCCACTTCTTTTACAGGCAGTGAAGACATACTCACAACTGGCCCTGAATTCTTGCTGCAGCATATTCGGGGCATACGCAGTACTGGCCTGGAGATCGCCCATCTGTCCGATGATCTCCAGCCCTGTACTACATGTGTGCCAAATGCATTGACGCAAGTATGTCTTAACTACTTGACCATGTCCGGTGTGGGTACAGACATCAAAACAAGTGAGAGGAGCCTCTAGGTGCAACAAGGTGCAACTGCAACGCTCTGATTGCCCCCAAGGACTAATCAGCATAAAAATAAAAGCCTGATTTGTCCACATTGGGGGCAGATAGTAAGTTCGAACCAAGAGCATTAGAATGGGGTGAGCAGCACATATCTCCCATGGCAACTGGATCTATATCGAGGTATCTGACTGATTCGCTTTAAATATGCTAGACAAAAAACCCTGCATGATGATCTTGGGGACCACAGCCAGGCATGTAGAAAATCCCAAAACAAAAATTCCTCCTTTTATGTGGTACAATCCTCAAGTTCAAAACTTGAATTTTAGTAGGGCTAATATTACTTGATCAAAGCTTGTTTATTTGTTTATAACCATGGTTATTCAATTAGTTAATACACTGACACATCAAAATCTTCTTAAAGTAGAGTTGAACATGGCGTAGGCTCAACAGATATGTTTTTTTCATCCTTTTTTTTTTTTTTTTTTTTTATATAGTTTTTGGGTATTGAAACCAATACATTAATTTTTCCTTCTGTTCCCACAGACTTGACTGTAACATGGAGTGATGGGTTCACAGGAGCGCCACTCTTCTAAAGCATAACCTTTTAATGATTCAATAATAAAAGCCAATACACCCTCATTACAATGAAAATAAAATAAGTCAAAAAGAAATTCAAAACCTAATGCGGAATAACTATTCCAATGGCTTATGATTGTGGAAGGATAGGCAGACATCTCATAAGCCATGGAAGGGGGCGATATCCCTAATATTGTCCCTATTGCTGCCACCCTACCTGCAAGCGGAATAGCTGCCCCGATATGGGCAATCCTGTGTCTCGTGCCTCCTGATGGCTCTAGGAGGACCCTGACACGGGGAAATATTCCAGCAATGTGGAATAGTGGCCCTAAATTTGGACCTGGACTAATATAAATACCAAAAATAACAACCATACACAATGCCCCAGGTGGGGTGACAAAAACCACCCAATGATGTATAGTGAAAACAATAGTGATACAACAGGATCCAGAAATAAGTGTCCGTAAAAATATCCTACACCGTTCCTACGCGTTTCGCCTAGTTGATTTCAGGCTCCTCAGGGGACATACCAAACAAAAAAGTACCTGTCGCCAAAAGTTTTCAACAGAGCAAAGAAAAGACAAGGTTTTACTTATGTAATAACAAGGTAGTCGTTATTATGAAAACTAACTACTAGATAAACTGTTGGATAGCCTTTAGCTAGAACCAGAGATGTACAAGTTTATAGCCTTGGCCTAGGTCAATACCGGGTGCCTCATTTTTTACCCCTCTCTTGTGCCAAAAAAGATATCCTGGGCTGAGCAGTAATATTAACTTACTTGAAGAGGCACCTGACGTATAGGACAATAGATAAACTTGCGGACAGATATAACAATATTAATTAGATATAGTATCCATAGATGTTACTTCATGATTAGCCATCAACAACCAGTGTGTCAGCATAATAAGCCCACTCAGATGTATGATATACAAAGTAAACTGGTGGAGCCAGCGGTACTTGCGTGCCCATGGGATGTATAGAGGTGACCCTTAGATGTCCTCAGGTGTAGAGGGGCGGTCTATGTGGAGATGTGGACGCATCCCTGGAATATTTCCCTGTGTCAGGGTCATCCTAGGGCCATCAGGAGGCACGAGACACTGGATCGCCTCTATCGGGGCAGCTATTCCGCTTGCAGGTAGGGCGGCAGCAATAGGGCCAATATTAGGGATATCGCCCCCGTCCATGGCCTATGAGATGTCTGCCTACCCGTCCACAATCATAAGCCATTGGAATAGCTATTCCGCATTAGGTTTTGAAATTCTTTTTGACTTATTTTCTTTTCATTGTAATGAAGGTGTATTGGCTTTTATTATTGAATCATTAAAGGTTATGTTTTAGAAGAAGGGTGCTCCTGTAAATCTGACTTAAATGACCACATTCTACTACATTCCCTTGAAGAGGGTTATGTTCAATCTGGGAGTGATCATTTCAAAAAATAAAAAATAGTGACCTAGTCTATCAGTATATATGTAGCACTTATCATAGAGATGACTATATACAACCATCTAAGATTTCTCAGACTAAATCCACTACATTTATCGGACGGCCATATGGTCAGGGTTCCTGATGCAGCTTTGGAAGCCAAAACCAGGAGCAAATTAAAAAAAGAGACGTCGTATCTGTCCTTTATATGATCCACTCCTGCTTTTGGCTTACAAACCCACATACAGGAACCTGGCCGTGTGGCCGGACCTTTACTGTACCTTTTAATTATAGCCAAGGAGGAGATGTACATTGATCATAGCTTGCCATTGTGAACCAACCATCAATTTATTATCAACTAGTAATTACATAAGAAACATATTCACTGAGTGATTTCCTTGTGATTTCTCATTGTGGTGGGAATGATTGCTTCTAGGAAGGTTTGGGTGATGTACAAAATCAATGTTTAATAAGGTGGAAATAGAAATTTGGCAGTGTAAGCTTGGCAACAGAAAAGCAAACAAAAACTCAAGCAGAATCAAGATTTGCCATATAAAATCCATGTCATAACTAAATATTTGATTTATTTTATATGCAGAGATGTCTACAAATATATTTATTATCCAATATTTTTAGTTTGCAATCAGAATAAAAATATCCATGGCCTGAATCATATGATAGCAGGGATAAGCATTCTGTTTGATATGTAGCATAGTAGCATGTAGCATAGTACTATATCTAGGGAGTGACATGGCCAAAAATATTGACTCACAGGGGCAGATTTATTAAGCTGACATAGTTGCCCGTAGCAACCAGATTCCACATTTCATTTTCTACATTTAGACAGTCAGTGGATACACCGAAGTTCTGCGCTTCTACATAAATTCAGCGTATCCACCGCCAGCTGAAGGGGTATTAAGACCGGCATCTAAAACGCCGGTCTTAATAAATGACCCCCAATATTCTTATTGCATGTGTATTGCGATTATACTTTTTATTTAAAATGCTCTATTCATTGCATAGTAATATTCTTATTGGGTAACCCATTTAGAAGCCTCAGATTTCGAATGATTGATATGAAGTCCCAAAATCTGTGAAGACAAATCAGGAGTTTTATACAGGTTAGAAAGAGATACCAAAGGTAACATCAATAACAGCATATCATCCACAAATAATGAACATTTCTGGTCATTTTCACTAAAATTTCCCTTTTATATCAATCTTAGGCCTCATGCAAACGAATGTTGCACACAGACCGCAATGCACGGGCACTGACCGTAAGGCCGCCGCATGCAGACGTGGACCAATTCACTTGAATGGGGTTCACGATCTGCGTCTGATGGTTCATGCACTACTTTTTCACGGTGCGGAGGCACGGACAGAAATGATGACCCAACCAGGTATATGCTAATAAAGACATAAACAATTCAGAGGTACTGTATATTGGCACAGGGGTTACCCATTTGGGGGACATAGGTATTCTGGTATATTGACATATTGGCCAAAGTAGTGATACTATGTGGTGGATTATACAGAATGCCGTTTCATAGATAAGACACCCTGTAGTGGAATAAGTACCGACCCGTGGCAGAATTCTAAGTACAGGCACAAGCGCAGTATACCTTTAGCGAGTGAGGAGCAGTCACCCCGAGCATGCGCCTTAGAATGTAAACGGGCCCAGGAGAGGAAGGAGTATGGCGCATGCGCAGAAGTGCTCGACCTTTTTTAGGCAGGAAGGGTAGATAGGGATTACTAATAAAGTTTTTCAAGCACCTAGAGTGCTACATGAATCAACATGTGAATCACGCATCAGCAATAGATAAACCCACCCGGAACTAACCCATTCCTGATAGTTTTAACAGTCTGATCCCAAGAGGTTTATATATGTGTATCTTAGTAACTCTAATAAAGATTTAGTTAAAGATTTAGTTTATATAGTATAAGAATGAGGCGGCTCTCTATGGCTCAAAGGGGTGGAATAAGGTGCTCAATCCAAACAAAGCGTACCCAACGCTTGTAGTGGAGGAGAAGTAGGTGAAAATAGAGGGATGGCACTCAAAACATTTGTGATGTATGGATGAATTATTTATTAAAGAGTGGCTAGGTATGCCTGAGTGAATAAAAGGTAAATAAAAACAATGTCATAAAACAAATCGCTGATAAATATAAATATCCACAAATATCCAAACGTATAATCAATATATAATCAACATATTGGTGGTAAAATGGTGTATTTAAATGTCAATTAGTAAAAATCCTGTTGGAAAAAATCCTATTGAAAAAGGAAGGTTTTATAGATCTGTTGAAGAAGAATCTGTAGAAGGAAAATCCAATCTCATGATGCGGTATCCAGTGGAAAAAATTTAGATAATAAAACCTGATCCTAAAATGTCAATTGTAGAAAAGTCCTGTTGTAGAAAAAACGTTTGGTAGACTTACAAGTGTCTCCTTGTAACATGGATATCACATTAGATTTGGTATAAAAGTTTCTTCACAGGTCCAATGAAATGGGCTGTATATAAAAAACTACTGCTGTATAAGCAGGTACATTACCCTCCTGATAGCCGTTGGTGGAATGGTGAGCGGCTCCTGCCTGCAGAGCGGCGTGCACGTGCGAAGTTCCCGCCCGCTGAGTGTTCCGGCCGTGCAGTCGTCACTTCCGGTGACGTCACATGCGTTTGAAGGAAATTTTCCCGCTCGTTTTGGTATCGGCTTGCCACGTGGAAGCTAGTGGCGGGAAAAGGCACTGCAGTTTTACAGGAGGGAAAAAAAAAGATAGCTCCGGAGCTTCTGTTTAGTTATAGGATCCTTTTACTTGGTGCTAGCTAGTTTGAATAGGCTGACTCAATACCCCATACGCGTTTCGGAGCGTGCTGCTCCTTCTTCAGTGGGAATGAGTCGCCTATTACTTTTTGAGAATTGATATGGGTCTAATTGGATCCAACTAGTGATTGTGGGAGTGGTCCAGAATTTTTTCTTGGTGTTGGGTAAAATGTGTCCTGGATCTTTGGAGGCAGAATTGGGATAGGTAGAATATCTTCATGGGTGTACATATATTGTGTCTGTCGCATTGTTATAATAGATAGCTTAAGACAATAAGATGAAGATGAAAATAATGGGATGATGATAAAAAATACAGTAGAAATGCAATAGAATTTGCACTTACAAAAATATAGAGAATATAAAAGTATATAAAAAGAAAAATTAAATAAAAATAAAAATGTAGATATATATAAAAAAAATATATGAAAAAATTCACATATTGGTCTTGACATGGGATGATTTTCATTTTCATTTTGGATCTGATTGCATCCTAATATCTTCAAAAATGGTGTGGATGGAGTGGTTGATAGTGGATGTGGAGAGAGGCTCACCCCGGAGGAGGGGTCGGAGTGCTGATAGACAGCCAGACTATGACCCCAATTCCTAAGGTGGGCACCCCGCCAAGGTCAACAAGATGGATGTACTCCATTTCGTATCTTTTATAGGAAGCCAAAGATTTCCATCTCTGCATTGAGACCTCTCAGGATCATTGTGTCAAATTCTAATATTTCCCTATTAGGATGCAATCAGATTAATATACCACTTTCTGATACACAGTCGATAACTACTGAGAAGTGATCACTACAGGTCCTTCTAAAAAAATTAGCATATTGTGATAAAGTTAATTATTTTCTGTAATGTACTGATAAACATTAGACTTTCATATATTTTAGATTTATTACACACCAACTGAAGTAGTTCAACCTTTTATTGTTTTAATATTGATGATTTTGGCATACATCTCATGAAAACCCAAAATTCCTATTTAAAAAAATTAGCATATCATGAAAAGGTTCTCTAAACAAGCTATTAACCTAATCATCTGAATCAACTAATTAACTCTAAACACCTGCAAAAGATTCCCGAGGCTTTTAAAAACTCCCAGCCTGGTTCATTACTCAAAACCGCAATCATGGGTAAGACTGCCGACCTGACTGCTGTCCAGAAGGCCATCATTGACACCCTCAAGCAAGAGGGTAAGACACAGAAAGAAATTTCTGAATGAATAGGCTGTTCCCAGAGTGATGTATCAAGGCACCTCAGTGGGATGTCTGTGGGAAGGAAAAAGTGTGGCAGAAAACGCTGCACAAAGAGAAGAGGTGACCGGACCCTGAGGAAGATTGTGGAGAAGGACCGATTCCAGACCTTGGGGGACCTGCGGAAGCAGTGGACTGAGTCTGGAGTAGAAACATCCAGAGCCACCGTGTACAGGCGTGTGCAGGAAATGGGCTACAGGTGCCGCATTCCCCAGGTCAAGCCACTTTTGAACCAGAAACAGCGGCAGAAGCGCCTGACCTGGGCTACAGAGAAGCGGCACTGGACTGTTGCTCAGTGGTCCAAAGTACTTTTTTCGGATGAAAGCAAATTTTGCATGTCATTCGGAAATCAAGGTGCCAGAGTCTGGAGGAAGACTAGGGAGAGGGAAATGCCAAAATGCCTGAAGTCCAGTGTCAAGTACCCACAGTCAGTGATGGTCTGGGGTGCCATGTCAGCTGCTGGTGTTGGTCCACTGTGTTTTTATCAAGGGCAGGGTCAATGCAGCTAGCTATCAGGAGATTTTGGAGCACTTCATGCTTCCATCTGCTGAAAAGCTTTATGGAGATGAAGATTTCATTTTTCAGCACAACCTGGCACCTGCTCACAGTGCCAAAACCACTGGTAAATGGTTTACTGACCATGGTATTACTGTGCTCAATTGGCCTGCCAACTCTCCTGACCTGAACCCCATAGAGAATCTGTGGGATATTGGGAAGAGAAAGTTGAGAGACGCAAGACCCAACACTCTGGATGAGCTTAAGGCCGCTATCGAAGCATCCTGGGCCTCCATAACACCTCAGCAGTGCCACAGGCTGATTGCCTCCATGCCACGCCGCATTGAAGCAGTCATTTCTGCAAAAGGATTCCCGACCAAGTATTGAGTGCATAACTGAACATAATTATTTGAAGGTTGACTTTTTTTGTATTAAAAACACTTTTCTTTTATTGGTCGGATGAAATATGCTAATTGTTTGAGATAGGAAATTTGGGTTTTCATGAGCTGTATGCCAAAATCATCAATATTAAAACAATAAAAGGCTTGAACTACTTCAGTTGGTGTGTAATGAATCTAAAATATATGAAAGTCTAATGTTTATCAGTACATTACAGAAAATAATTAACTTTATCACAATATGCAATTTTTTTTAGAAGGACCTGTATAACATTATATATATATACACCATTCAATATGTCTTATCGTATCATATGTATAGCGATCTATTACATTTTACAAACACTTCCCATTTCACTATACATCCAGTCTACATATTATTAATATACACATGTCAAGACCAATATGTGAATTTTTTTTATATATATCTACATTTTTTTTATTTATTAAATTTTTCTTTTTATATACTTTTATATTCTATTTATTTTTGTAAGTGCAAATTCTATTGCATTTCTACTGTATTTTTACCATCATCCCATTATTTTCATCTTCATCTTATTGTCTTAAGCTATCTATTATAACAATGCGACAGACACAATATATGTACATCCATGAAGATATTCTACCTATCCCAATTCTGCCTTCAAAGATCCAGGACACATTTTACCCAATACCAAGAAAAAATTCTCGACCACTCCCACAATCACTAATTGGATCCAATTAGACCCATATAAATTCTCAAAAAGTAATAGGCGACTCATTCCCACTGAAGGAGCAGCATGCTCCGAAACGTGTATGGGGTATTGAGTCAGCCTATTCAAACTAGCTAGCACCAAGTAAAAGGATCCTATAACTAACTAAACAGAAGCTCCGGAGCTACTGTATCTTTTTTCCCCTTCTGTAAAACTGCAGTGCCTTTTCCCGCCACTAGCTTCCATGTGGCAGGCCGATACCAAATCGAGCGGGAAAATTCCCTTCAAACGCATGTGACGTCACCGGAAGTGACGACTGCACGGCCTGAACACTCAGCGGGCGGGAACTTCACACGTGCACGCCGCTCACCATTCCACCAACGGCTATCAGGAGGGTAATGTACCTGCTTATACAGCAGTAGTTTTTTATATACAGCCCATTTCATTGGACCTGTGAAGAAACTTTTATACCAAATCTAATGTGATATCCATGTTACAAGGAGACACTTATCTCACAAGTCTACCAGACGTTTTTTCTACAACAGGACTTTTATACAATTGACATTTTAGGACATTATCAGGTTTTATTATCGGGATTTATTATCTAAATGTTTTCCACTGGATACCGCATCATGAGATTGGATTTTCCTTTTACAGATTCTTCTTCAACAGATCTATAAAACCTTCCTTTTTCAATAGGATTTTTTCCAACAGGATATTTACTCATTGACATTCAAATACACCATTTTACCACCAATATGTTGATTATATATTGATTATACGTTTGGATATTTGTGGATATTTATATTTATCAGTGATTTGTTTTATGACATTGTTTTTATTTAGCTTTTATTCACTCAGGCATACCTAGCCACTCTTTAATAAAAAATAATTCATCCATACATCACAAATGTTTTGAGTGCGATCCCTCTATTTTCAAAGATTTAGTTTAAGTTATATTAGAGAGGTTGCAGACACACGCTCAGGTCCAAGAAACCAACTAATTTCTTCTGAGGCACGGATAGAAACACCATAAAAGCACTCCGCAGCAACCTTCCGGATTGCGGGCCCATTTGGGCTGCAATACGGCCATGGCCGGGCAACAGTCATGTGTATGAGGCCTTAGGCCTCAAACACGCGGCCGTTCTTTTCATCCTTGCTTTCATTTCTTGCACTAACCCATTCATTTCTGTGGGGTCATGCACACATCTGTATTTGTGGATCAGTGGGGCTGTTCCACAAATTATAGAACATGTCCTTTTCTTGTCTGCATTGTGGATAGGAATAGCCATTTGTATTGATGGAAGTGAGGAAAATGTGGCATTCTCACAGAAGGTATCGATATTTTGCGGATCCGTGGTTTCCGGACTGAAATACAGATATGGTTGTATGCATGAGGCCTCATTTTGCATAGGTAGAGCCAGAGTCTCAATAGCCAAAATGAACAATCAAGGTGAAAGAAGACAACCTTGTCTAGTGCCACGATTAATGGCAAAAGCCTCTGAAACAAATCTCTTAAGGGGAATGTGTCATCAGAAAATTACCTATTGTATAAATCAGGTTTTTGTCATTCTCTGCAGTTTTGCCTGTGCATAACCTTTAGCATGACAGGCAGATGCGCATTAAGGAATCCAATGTATGGCTTGGTGAATGGTGTCTGAACCAAAGGTTTGGCTTTGTCTCATGTTAGCTCTAGTTGGAATGGAAAAGAACTGTACAAGAAAGATGGTTTGCATCTTTCTCTCAAGGGAACGAATGTCCTCAGTGAACAGTTCAAAGTATTTGCCAAGGAACATTTAAACTAGGGAAGGGGGGAAAAAGAGTGATAATCCAGCAGTCCGACTGCCCCCCGGAACAATGCCAGAAGATGTCAGTAGCACATAGGTTAAGAAATGACAAGCTCAAAGTCTTGTCTACAAATGCTTGCAGTTTAGGGAATAAGATCAATGAACTTGAGTCTATAATGGCATCTGAGAATATAGATTTAGTGGCTGTTACTGAGACATGGATTAATGAGAGTAATGACTGGGATATAACAATACCAGGGTTCTCTCTATATAGGAAAGACAGAGAAGGCAAGAAAGGGGGAGGGGTGGCCTTGTATGTGAAAGATAGCATAAAATCTAATCTAATACAAGTTAGCGAGACCAATTTAGAGTCAGTTTGGGCTTTGTTGCAGCTTGATAATCATAAGGTAACTTGTGTAGGTGTGATATATAGACCACCTGGCCAAGTCAAAGAATTAGATGATCTAATAGTTGAGGAAATGGCTAAAATGACATTGAAAGGGGAAGTTATTATTATGGGAGACTATAATCTTCCTGATGTAAACTGGAAAAACAAAATAACTAGTTCTGCCAGGATTACAGCTATTCTAAATTCCCTACTGGGATTATCTCCACAGCAAATAGTTGAGGAGCCAACCCGGAAGGAGGCCATTTTAGATTTAGTATTCACAAATGGGAATTTGGTATCTAATATTACTGTAGGGGAACGCTTGGGATCTAGTGATCACCAGTCAGTGTGGTTTACTATAAGTACAGTGACTGAGTTACACCACATGAAAACAAAAGTTTTAGATTTTTGAAAAACTGTCTTTTCTAAAATTAGATTAGTGGTATACGAGTCCCTATCAGACTGGAACAGTTTCAATGGAGTCCAGGCGAAATGGGACTACTTAAAAGTGTCACTATTGAAGGCAACAGATAATTGCATTAGGCTTGTCAGTCAAAGCAAAAAAAAAAGGGAAGAGACCACTGTGGTACTCAGCAGAAGTGGCCAAAATCATTAAAAACAAAAAGATAGCATT
Organism: Bufo gargarizans; assembly: GCF_014858855.1. Classification (NCBI taxonomy): domain Eukaryota; kingdom Metazoa; phylum Chordata; class Amphibia; order Anura; family Bufonidae; genus Bufo; species Bufo gargarizans. The sequence goes on from NC_058083.1 coordinate 220,297,458, forward strand.
TAGTAATTATTTTTAAAAAAAGAGGATGACAGGGAAAGTTATAAGATTAGGCGGAGAGAGGCCAAGCAAGTTATAAGCACTTCTAAAGCACAGGCAGAAGAGAAATTAACTCAGACAGTGAAAAAAGGTATAAGATCTTCAGATACATAAATGAAAACAAGGAATTACCAAATAAAAAACAAAGGAAGGAAGGTATATGGAAGAAGATAAAGAACTAGCTGACTGCCTCAATGAATACTTCTGTTCAGCTTTTGCAAAGGAAAATGAAGGAAAAGGACCTCAGTTAGGAAGACTAATTAATCTTTTGATGCATGTGTCTTTACAGAGGAAGAGGTTCTAAGTCAGCTGTCTAAAATTCATACAAATAAGTCACAGGGGCCTGATGGGATACACCCAAAGCTATTAAAAGAGCTTAGCGGTGTACTAGCAAAACCATTAACATATTTATTTAACCAATCACTGGTAACAGCAGTCGTCCCAGAAGATTTGAAAGAAAGGTAGTAGGGAGGAATCGGGCAACTATAGGCCAGTAAGCCTGACATCAATAGTGGGGAAATTAATGGAAACCATACTTGAGGAGAGGATTGTGGAACATCTAAAATCCCATGGATTGAAAGATGAAAAACAGTATGGGTATACTTCAGGGAGATCATATCAAACTAATCTTATTGATTTTTGGATTGGGTGACTAAAATAATAGATGGAGGAGGAGCAGTAGACATCGCTTATCTAGACTTTAGTAAGGCTTTTGATACTGTCCCACATAGAAGGCTTATGAATAAATTGCAGTCTTAGAGCTTGAACTCCCATATTGTTGAATGGATTAGGCAATGGCTGAGGGACAGACAACAGAGGGTTGTAGTCAATAGAGTATATTTAGACCATGGTCTTGTTACCAGTGGAGTACCTCAGGGATCTGTTCCGGGACCCATATTGTTTAATATCTTTATCAGTGAAATTGCAGAAGGCCTCGATGGTAAGGTGTCTTTTTGCTGATGACACAAAGATTTGTAACAGGGTTGATGTTCCTGGAGGGATACACCAAATAGAAAAGGATTTAGGAAAACTAGAGGAATAGTCAAAAATCGGGCAACTAAAATTTAATGTTGATAAGTGCAAGATAATGCACCTGGGGCATAAAAACCCAAGAGCAGAATATAAAATCAGAGATACAGTCCTAACCTCAGTATCTGAGGAAAGGGATTTAGGGATCATTATTTCAGAAGACTTAAATGTAGACAGACATAGTCATAGAGCAGCAGGAAATGCAGAATGCTTGGGTGTATATGGAGAGGCATTACCAGTAGAAAGAGGGAGGTGCTCATGCCGCTGTACAGAGCACTAGTGAGACCTCATTTGGAGTATTGTGCGCAGTACTGGAGACCATATCTCCAGAAGGATATTGATACTTTCGAGAGAGTTCAAAGAAGAGCTACTAAACTAGTACATGGATTGCAGGATAAAACTTACCAGGAAAGGTTAAAGGACCTTAACATGTATAGCTTGGAAGAAAGACGAGACAGAGGGGATATGATAGAAACTTTTAAATACATAAAGGGAATCGACAAGTATTACTTTACTGAGAGAGTAGTGGATGCATGGAATAGCCTTCCTGCAGAAGTGGTAGCTGCAAATACAGTGAAGGAGCTTAAGCATGCATGGGATAGGCATAAGGCCATCCATTATATAAGCTATAGCCTAGATAATTGCATTAGGCTTGTCAGTCAAAGCAAAAAAAAAAAGGGAAGAGACCACTGTGGTACTCAGCAGAAGTGGCCAAAATCATTAAAAACAAAAAGATAGCATTTAGTAATTATTTTTAAAAAAAAGAGGATGACAGGGAAATTTATAAGATTAGGCGGAGAGAGGCCAAGCAAGTTATAAGAACTTCTAAAGCACAGGCAGAAGAGCCTAGACTTAACATATTTCAGGCCTAGTGGTCAGCAGATGATGTAAAAATGAAAAAAAATTCATAACATTTCTAAAAAAAAAGTGTTTAACATAAAAAGTGATTTAAAAAATAGGTAATGTTCTTGTGACACATTCCCTTTAATTTGTACAGAAGCCATTGGTTCAGCATGCAGACCCGTATTTCAAATGCATGTATTTAAAATCCACATAGCGTGTCAAGTTGTGGACATTTTCTGCGGCATCTGGATGAGATTGTTTCGAATCTCCTACACTTTGCTAATACTGTGTACACAGTGGATCTTCCACATCCAATTCCGCTGCGGAAAATTTACAGTGTACCCGCCATGTGTGGCCATGCCCTTAAAGTATGTCAAAGTGGAACTGATAGGGTGCCTTCACAAGTGGCAGAAAATTCCGTGACTGGAAATCAGTGCCATTCATTTAAATGAGGCAGCAAGCACATGGATTTCTGCAAGCTTCATTAAGGTGAACTGATTTTCAGTCGCAAAATCTGCCGTGTGTGAAGGTACTCATACTCTGAAAATCTGCAGGAAAATGATGAGTATTTTGGTGCAGAACAGTGTAATTGCTGTTGGTTAGCGGCAGAATTCGCCCTATGCATTGCAAAGGATGCGATCACCGGTAAAAACACCTTGACATGCCACGGATTTAAAATCCACACCACATTTCAATTTATGTGCAGATTCTCACCCACTCATTCTTCAGATTTTTTTCACGCAATTCCGCAGCAGAACATCCGCAGTATATTCAAGCACCTGAAGAGATGTGATCTTCTTGTTTCTGACTTTACTCATTTCCATTTTCGGATAACCAAGCATGTCAGAGGTCTATCTCCTCGTCTAATCATGTTTATTGTGCAAATCATCCGTCCCGGTGTGATTTCCTGACTCGCGTCCACAGGATATATGTAGATTAAGGCCCACAGTCATGCGCTGAACATCAATATAATGGCTGTTTTCATTGTATTAGTGAAGTATTTGTACATTGAGTCTTACACCAGATGTTCACTTCTCAATGGCTCTCAGACTGAAAGTTTAGAGATGAAAGCTCCGGTAAAATCTATATTAAATCTAAATGAAGAATGAATTAGTCCAGCCGGTGGCTGCAGGGATTTGTAATGAGATGCTTAAATAAGAACATGTGAGAATCCGATCTCTACCGCAGAAGCAGTAAAAGACTATAAATGGAGATGGGGCAGATTGAGGTGTTCTCTGTGCTACATTGTTCCCAGCATACATCACAGGAAGGGGCCCTGTACGTAATACAGTACACTGGTCTATCGTGGTTATTACAGATCAGATGGATCAAAGTACAAAGCAATAAGCTGAGTCCTAGGAAGATGAAAGCACAGCCCTGTACGCTGATACTTACTATAGCAAAGGCACTTTTATGTGTTTGTATGGTACAGTCTGTTTAGGGTTAAATAATGGAAGGGCTCATCCACATCTAATGGAACTGCTGTGGGTTTTGCAAGCAGAAAATCAGCAATGGATTAAAGTACCAGGCTTTGTAGAAATTTCATCCACGTGCTGTGTATATTTTCTATGCGGAAAATAACCTGTGCAGAATTTGAAATCTGCAGCGTATCATTTTCTTACATGGAAGAGTCACAGATTTAATGCAGATTTTTCCTATTGAGCTCAAGGTGATAGTCAAAATACCTAACAAGCAGCAGATTTTGCTGCAGATTACCTGTGGATCTGCAGCAAAATCTGTAAGGGTACTTTCACATTAGCGGCAAGGAACTCCAGCAAGCTGTTGTGGCGGGTAAACAGCCTTCCTGATCCGTGCTGCTGCTAGGGCATGCGTGCCCCTGGACTACCGCTTCGGCCCCATTGACTATAATGGGGGCGGGTCAGCATTCCGGCGGCAGCACAGCAAACATACCGAGAGGCGGCCAGAATAAAACAATGACATGTCATAGTTTTATTCCGACAGCCTCTCGGCATGTTTGCCATGCTGCCGCTGGAACTCTGGCCCGCCCCCATTATAGTCAATGGGGCCAGAACGGTAGTCCGGGGGTACGCGTGCACTAGCGGCAGCATGGATCCGTCAGGCTGTTCACCCGCCGGAACAGCCTGCCGGAGTTCCTTGCCGCTAGTGTGAAACTGTCACCGCCAGATATCTGAGAAGCTCTGACAGACGTTCTTCAGAACCTCTTGCTTGAGGTTCTTTTGTTTTGCTTTCGTTTTGTCATCTCGTTCCCCTCTCTCAGCTGTCATCTAGTTGCACTGATTGCATCCCTTTAAATCCCCTCCCATACTGCATCACTTTGCGGTTTATACAACTTCCTGGATTGTGCTCATGCTGGATGCAGCAACTGATGCTTCTACAGATAAGTCTGTTCCTTTATTTGTGTTTTCCTGTTGGCTTGATCCTAGGTGATCCTGACTCCCTCCGTATTAGGTGTAGGGAGTTGGTGGTCGTGTCCCCTCACTATTATAGGGTGTTCAGGTGTCATACAGTCGAGGCACGAGGGTGGGCAATTATCTATAATAGAGATCTTTGCATGGGCTGAGAAGTCAGGGAGAGCGCTAGGGCTTTTACAGGGCTCACCCTTATGTTCCTTCGTTTGGGATCAAATCAGTCGGATTTTCATTTACTGTCTTCTAGTTTTCTGCAACACCCTCCGTGACAGAAACTAGCCTAAGTTTATAAATAAATAAAAAAATAAAAAATGGCAAGTGAGCCTTGGAAACACAAGGGAGGTATGTATTGTCTTTATTTTTGTCATTTGTCTGTTTTCCGCAGGGGAAATCTGCCATCAAACCTGCACCCAAGCTCTCCTGATGGCCACAGGCCAGATAACGATCTGATGCTCAACCTCCGCAGTTGTCCCCCTGAACTCAACTGTATTACCATCCTCAAGATGATGATGCAGTTAAACATTATCGAGAGGGCAGCAGTATTTTGTGCTGCACTGTGTAGTATTTGATTCTGCTGGGGTGGTACTTTGTGCTGCACTATGGTATTGCAGGCCCTGCCTATTTATGTTGTCCCATCAACATGGGGCCCAGGGGCGTAGCTAAAAGCTCATGGGCCCTAGTGCAAGAGTTCAGCTTGGGCTCCCATCCCTCAGTGCTTGTTAGAAAGGGGCAGGGGAGCATGTAGCCTTCCTGCATTGAAAGGGCACCCCCTCATGCCAAATTCTTGACCTAACCCCTTCCCTCCAGCCAGAGGTGTAAATTGACCAGCATGCACTTTCTATAATGCCAGTGTCTTATGTGGCACAAGGGTCTTTAGGCCCCTCAGGCTCCTGGGCCCGGTATCGACTGCCACCTCTGCACCCTCTATAGCTACGCCCTTGATGGGGCCAGCTTTAGGTTTTTTCCAAGGCCACTTTAAGTTCCAAAGCCTGCTGCCTTCCAGCAGATCCGGTTTGTCCGGCCAACAGCCTGCATTTACGCTGGAACAGGCTACTGGAACAGCCTGCCAGATTTGAACCACAACTGTGAACGTACTCTCACAGGTCTGGTGACAACAGTAACAGGTAAAAAAAATAATTGAAGATACAAAGTATAGTTAATGAGGACACTTTCAACAATATATAAAAATATAGGATAAAATGATAACAGTCCTGAAATTTTACTAGGTAATATATATGTAATAGCTGGTGGCCCAGCAGTTAAAGTAATAATAATGTATCTATTATAAATTCATAAAAACTTAATAACAGGATGTCCACACAATAATCAAAATACTTGGAAGTAATAATAGATATTAAATTAGTTATAAAAATATTCCAGAACAGTACTTAAATTAATAATAAAATGTCAAATGATCTTAATAAACATCATTACTAATATAAGATGCTTTCTGCAGTATATGAATGCGCTCAAGGCTGCAGTTGTCCATCCATAGATAGTATAGTAGCTGTTGTAGGATTTTTTCTACATTCAATGCACAAATCATCCAGCTGAATGATAAGGCTGGGTTCACATCACTGACTTTTTTCTATCTAAAATAATGGATCTCAGATGGAAATGACTAAAACGGATGAAAAGTGTGCATATCTTAGCATAACAGATGCTTAACCCCCTCCCGACCAGCACCGTACATGTATCGCGCTGTGGGACGTGACTTAAAGTACCAGCGTGTACAGGTACATTGCAATTAATACATAGATGCCGATGCATTAACCCCTTCTACGCCGTGGTCAGCACTGACCACGGCATAGAAGGGGATTGTGGAGGGCATGGGTCCCCATCAGGTCCACGCGCTGTGATGACAGGGACCTGATGGCTGTGAAAGTCTTCCACGTGTATCAGGGTAATACACTGACAGGCAATGCATTACAATACACAAAGTTCCAAGAAAAAGTGCCCTTTTCCCAGAAGTCATATAAAATTGTAAAAAAAAAAAAAAAAAAAAAAAAGTTATTAGGTTTTGCCATGTCTGTATTGATCGGCTGTATAAAAATAGCTAAATGATCCACCCCGTCAGAAGAACACCGTAAAAAAATAAAAAATAAAAGAGCCAAAACCTTTCCTCACAAAAAGTGTAATACCAAGAGTTCAAAAAGTTGTATGTACACCAAAATGGTACCAATCAAACCATAATCTCATCCTCAGATATGAGCCCCTAGATAAGACAATCGATCAAAAAATATAAAAAATATTAACCTCAGAAAATGACAACACAAAAATAAGATATTTTCCTTTTTAAAAATGCTTTTACTGTGTAAAACTTAACAAAAAAAAATAGACATATTAGGTATTGTCGCATCTGTAAAAAGTAGCTCTATAAAAAATATCACATGATCTACCCGGTCGGGTAATTAATAAAAACAGTGCCAGAACAGTCATATCACCTTACAAAATGGTTAATATTGAGTGATCAAAAAGTCATGCACCCCAAAATGTTACCAATGAAAATGTCACCCCATCCCGCAAAACATGGGCCCCCACATAAGACAATGGCCCAAGAAATAAAAACCAATGGCGCCTATAAAATAACCCATCAAAATCTGTGCTGCAAAAGCCATATGGCACCCCTTCCCTTCTGAGTCCTGCCATGTGTCCCTAGAGTAGATTATCACCACAAATGGGGTTTTTCTGTATTTAGGAGAAAATGGGTAAAAAAAATTAAGGATGCTTTTTCTCCTGTTACCCCTTGTAAAAATGAAAAATTTGGGGCTCAAGCAACATTTTATTGGAAGAAATGAAACTTTTCATTTTCACAACCAAGTGTTTCTAAATTCTGTAAACCGCCTATGAGGTCGAAATGCTCAGTACATACTCAGGGGTCACTTTTTGGGGGTTTCCACTGTAGGGGTACCTCAGGGTCTCTTCAAATACAAAATGTCGCCCAAAAACCAATCTAGCAAAATCTGCCCTCCAAAAACCATATGGCGCTGCTTTCCTTCTGACCACTGTCATGTGCCCCTAAATCAGTTTACTACCACATATGGGGTATTTCTGTAAACTGCAGAATGAGAGTAATGTATATTGAGGTTTATTTTGCTGTTAACACTTGCTGTCTTGCAAGAAAAAAAATCAGCAAAAAATTTTTATTTTGAAATTTCACCTCCACTTTCTTTACATTTTTGTTGAACACTTCAAGGGTTAACAAGGTTTGTAACATCAGTTTTGAATAATTTGAGGAGTGTAGTTTCTACAATGCGGTCACTTATGGGTGGTTTCTATTACGTAAAAAAAATAGTTTTGGTAATTTGCTTGAAAATTTGAAAAATTGATTCTAAAATTCTAAGCCTTCTAACATCCTAAAAAAATAAAATGACGTGCCAACATAAAGTAGACATATGGGGAATAATGATTGATAACTATTTTATGAGGTATTACTATCTGTCTTAAAAGTAGAGAAATAAATTTTTTTTTAAATGTCAAGTTTTCAAAATTTTGGGTAAATCTTAGATTTTTTGGAATTATAAATAAAGGTGAATTATATCAACTCAACTTTGCTACTGTCATGAAGCATAATATATCATGTGAAAACAATCTTAGAATGGTTTGGATAAGTAAAAGTGTTCCAAAGTTATTACCACATAATGTGACACATGTCAGATTTGCAAAAAAAATGGCCTGGGATAGAAGGAGTTAAAATACAGGATCTCTTTTTTTTTTGTTTATTTTTCTGTTCTTCTGACAGATCAGAAGAACGGAAAACTAAATGGTAATGTGAACCTGACCTAACAGCAACAAACAAACTCTGTAGTATTAGTATTAACACTAGTGTTAAGTGAATCGAGCTTCGGATCATACAGTAGATTATATTGTGTTAGGCCTCTTGCACACAAACATTTTTCTTTTACGTTTACATTCCGTATACGAAACCATTCATTTCAATGGGTCCGCAAAAAAAGTTTCCGTATTTCCGTTCCGTTCAAAGATAGAACATGTCCTATTATTGTCTGCATAACGGACAAGGATAGTACTGTTCCATCAGGAGCCATTCTGCAAAAAAACGGAATGCACACGACGTCATCCGTATTTTTAGCGGATCCGTTTTTTGTGGACCGCAAAATACTGAAAAAAGACATAGGGTCGTGTGCAAGAGGCCTTAGGATGGCACTTTTTACCTTCTGTGTAACGCCTATCTCAGGGATGCTCAACCTGCGGCCCTCCAGCTGTTGCAAAGCTACAACTCCCAGCATGCCTGGACAGCCTACAGCTATTAGGGCATGCAGGGAGTTGTAGTTTTGCAACAGCTGGAGGGCCGCAGGTTAAGCATCCCTGGCCTATCTTCTCATAGATTGTAAACTCTTGCAAGCAGACCCCTAATTCCTCTTGTTTTAATTGATGTCTTGTTTGTTGCTATGTAATGCATGACTTTGTTTATGAACCTTCTAATTGTAAAGCGCTGTGAAGCGTATATATTTAGTATACACAGGGCCGGTGCAAGGATTTTTGCCGCCCTAGGCAAGATAAAATTTGCCGCCCCCCCCCCTCCTTATCAGATGATCTGCCCATATCATGACATCACATATGTTCCACCCCTTTCTCAGCATTTAAATGAAAAGAACTGCTATGTTTCCCTTAGGGTTAATCAAGCTTCTTGTAGCTGTCTCTTTTTGCGGACCCATACATTTCTATGCATTTCTATGCAATTCCGATCCTAAAAAAAAAATAGAACATGTCCTATTATTGTCCGCAATAGCGGACAAGAATAGGCTTATTCTCTTAGTGCCGGCAATGTGAGGTCCGCAAAATGCGGAACACACATTGCCGCTGTCTGTGTTTAGCGGATTAGTGGATCCGCAAAACACACACGGATGTGTGAATGGACCCTAAATGTGAGGTAAATTAGTTTCCAATGTAGTATTAATAACTAAACAATTAAATACACATATTGTATTGTCTACTTACCACCAGGACAATAAGATATGATCTGGTCTCTGGCTGCAGTCTGGCTCTGGGGACTCCCTTGTCACTCTCTTCTCCCCCCCCCCCCTTGTCACTCTCTTCTCTCCCACTCCCTCCCTTGTCACTCTCTTCTCCCCCACTCCCTCCCTTGTCACTCTCTTCTCCCCCACTCCCGCCCTTGTCAGTCTCTTATCCCCCCTCCCTCCCTTGTCACTCTCTTCTCCCCCCTCCCTTGTCACTCTCTTCTCCCCCCCCTCCCTCCCTTGTCACTCTCTTCTCCCCCCTCCCTCCCTTGTCACTCTCTTCTCCCCCCTCCCTCCCTTGTCACTCTCTTCTCCCCCCTCCTTCCCTTGTCACTCTCTTCTCCCCCTCCCTCCCTTGTCACTCTCTTTCCCCCCTCCCTTGTCACTCTCTTTCCCCCCTCCCTTGTCACTCTCTTTCCCCCCTCCCTTGTCACTCTCTTCTCCCCCCTCCCTTGTCACTCTCTTTCCCCCCTCCCTTGTCACTTCTTCTCCCCCCTCCCTTGTCACTCTCTTCTCCCCCTACCTTGTCACTCTCCCCCCCCTCCCTTGTCACTCTCCCCCCCTCCCTTGTCACTCTCCCCCCCTCCCTTGTCACTCTCCCCCCCCTCCCTTGTCACTCTCCCCCCCCCCCTCCCTTGTCACTCTCTCCCCCCTACCTTGTCACTCTCCCCCCTCCCTCCCTTGTCACTCTCCCCCCCCTCCCTTGTCACTCTCTCCCCCCCTCCCTCCCTTGTCACTCTCTTCTCCCCTCTCCCTCCCTTGTCACTCCCCCTCCTCCCTACCTTGTCACTCCCCCTCCTCCCTCCCTTGTCACTCTCCCCCCTCCCTCCCTTGTCACTCCCCCCCCCCTCCCTCCCTTGTCACTCTCCCCCCCCTCCCTCCCTTGTCACTCCCCCCCCTCCCTCCCTTGTCACTCTCCCCCCCCCTCCCTCCCTTGTCACTCTCCCCCCCCCCCTCCCTCCCGTGTCACTCTCCCCCCTACCTCCGTTGTCACTCTCCCCCCCTCCCTCCCTTGTCATTCTCCCCCCCTCCCTTGTCACTCTCTCCCTCCCTCCCTTGTCACTCTCTCCCTCCCTCCCTTGTCACTCTCTCCCTCCCTCCCTTGTCACTCTCTTCTCCCCCCTCCCTTGTCACTCTCTTCTCCCCCCTCCCTCCGTTGTCACTCTAACCCCCTCCCTCCGTTGTCACTCTAACCCCCCTCCCTCCGTTGTCACTCTAACCCCCCTCCCTCCGTTGTCACTCTAACCCCCCTCCCTCCGTTGTCACTCTAACCCCCCTCCCTCCGTTGTCACTCTAACCCCCCTCCCTCCGTTGTCACTCTAACCCCCCTCCCTCCGTTGTCACTCTAACCCCCCTCCCTCCGTTGTCACTCTCTTCCCCCCCTCCCTCCGTTGTCACTCTCTTCCCCCCTCCCTCCGTTGTCACTCTCTTCTCCCCCTCCCTTGTCACTCTCTTCTCCCCCTCCCTTGTCACTCTCTTCTCCCCCTCCCTTGTCACTCTCTTCTCCCCCTCCCTTGTCACTCTCTTCTCCCCCTCCCTTGTCACTCTCATTCCCCCCTCCCTTGTCACTCTCATTCCCCCCTCCCTTGTCACTCTCATTTCTTCCCCCCTTGTAACTCTAATTTCCTCCCCCCCTCCCTTGTCACTCTCATTCCCCCCCTCCCTTGTGACTCTCATTCCCCCCTCCCTTGTCACTCTCATTCCCCCCCCCCTTGTCACTCTCATTTCCTCCCCCCCTCCATTGTCACTCTCATTTCCTCCACCCCTCCCTTGTCACTCTCATTTCCTCCCCCCCTCCATTGTCACTCTCATTTCCTCCACCCCTCCCTTGTCACTCTCATTCCCCCCCACCTCTAGTGTAGCGTGGCCGAGCTCTGTTCGGTCCGCAGTACAGGAGCATTTGTTTCCTGTACCCGGCTGGACTGAAAGGAAGTGCACACTAAGTGAGCACTTCCTGTCAGTCGGGCCGGGTACAGGAAACAAAAGCTCCTGTACCGCGGACCGAACAGAGCTCGGCCACGCTACATTAGAGGCGCTTCCCTCCTGTCAATCCCTGTCTTCAGGCTGCGCCCGGGGCGATGCATGCACAATCATAGACGCGCCACCCCAGGCTGTAAAAAACTTGCAGCAGGACCGGCCTGGCCGCCACTTAACCAACGCTTTTTTTAAACCGCACGGGGCCGGTGCCCCCTGCTAAATTGCGCCCTAGGCGGCTGCCTAACTTGCCTTACAGGTGGCGCCGGCCCTGAGTATACACATGCCTGAAAATTAAGCTGAAAAGTCTGCTGCAGTTTTTGCTATTGTTCCATGATGTCAACCGCATGTATTACAAGTTGTTTTTTTGTGTCATGAAAATGGCAGTGGATTTCACTCTCCATGGCAAAGGTTGAAATCAGCAGAGGAGAACCGCAGCATGAATTGACCTGTTGCAGATATAAAAGGGTTCTCTGGGAATTAAAAAAATGAAAATACTGAAATATTACTTTACAATGAATATATTTCCAAATACCTTTCATTAGTTATAATGGCTCATTTTGTCTGGGGAGCAATCGTCAGCAAAAATAAAATGGCCGTCATCCTATTAGTACAAACAAAACCTGTCCTAATCACACAGGAGGACAAGTTACTTCACAACACTGAGGAAAAGTGTCTCATCCTCCTCTCTGCTCTGCTTGTCAGGGATTATCATCCTGAATACAGTTTAATAAGATCTTCAGCTGAATCTCTGAAGAATGGAGTCCATAAGGAGACATGAAGTACAGAGAAGACTAACAGGACAGACAGTGGGGCTGTGGAAATGGAGACTGCATACAAGTACTGCTGCTCATTACACACACCCCACCTCTTCTCTGTACTTCATGTCACTGTCACTGTACCTTCTGAGGTTAGAAGATTGGAGAGACTGACTGCACGTGAGATTAACTGACAGTCTCTTGATTCTCAGTGTTGTGGTTTGGTAATGACCACACCTCTTGCCAGGTGCAGCCCGTGGTCATTACTGCATTCCCTACTTAGTTTTGTCTCTCACTTCACTCCATGCGGGTGATATTCTCTGCTTGGATTTGGAAGAGTTGGTGTGTGGACCTAACCTGTGTTCCTGCTTATCCATTTTCTATAACATAAGTTGTACTGCTCTTTGTATTTGGTTGTTCCCCTGTTCTTGTTGTTACTAGGCCTCAGGGAGACGCTGGTTCGTTCGCCTGGGAAGGAACCAGTAGTCTCATTCCCTGCCACTACCTATGGCATTTCAGGGCTCGTAGGATCTAGGTTATGTATTTTCCCACTTCCAGGGTCTATTCATACTGACAGGAGTCAGGGCCAGGTTTAGGGGCTTCCTATGAGGTGACCTTTACCCTCTCCCTAGCCTTGAGGCCTAGTTCTGTGTCCCTCCTCTCCCCTGTATTCGTGAAATTATCAACTGCCAAAAACCGCCATTTTGTCCGGATCAGTGCAGCTGAGGACGTACCGTCGAATAATGTGGCGGCTTCTTTTGACACTTATGGTGGAGAGACACCTGTGGTTACCCCTTGTGACGAGCCTATGCAGTTAGGATGAGCTACTACCGGAACTGCTGGCAAGAGCTTTGGTCATATGAAGGGAGTCTGTTTTTGTTCTGGAAAGAAAGGACATTTTGTGACTATATGTCCGTACGTTCAGGTGAAACAAAAAAAAAAAACAACGTTTTTTATCCAACTTACTATTGGTGGTGTAGGTGGAGGAGCCAGAAAACTTACTTTCTTTTATTTACTGGTACTACCCAATTTCTCCTGTCGGCCGAGGTGGCGCTAGACTCCAAAACTGTGGGAATTGAGGTGTTTATTGACAGTGGAGCAGGGGTTAACCTAGTTGATGGTCAGTTTGTTCGTATCCATGGTTTGATAACAAATGCATAAAAAAATAAAAATAAATTTTTTCGGTGTTTGCAATTGATTCCGCTCCACTCACTGAAAAATGGTTATCACAAATTGTGCAGGACATCCGTTTAAAGGTGGGGGATTTTCATCAAGAATCCATCTTGTGTTTTGTGCTGGAGGGTCTCCCTGCTCCAGTGGTGCTAGGTTTACCATGGTTAACACGTTCAGGACTTATGACGAGTATACTCGTCCTGGAGCACTGATACTTAGCGCTCCATGACGAGTATACTCGTCATGGCATTAAACTGTCACCATGTCTGCAGACATGGTGACAGCGCTGAGTGCCGGCTGTTACACACAGCCAGGCATCCAGGGTCAATGCCGAGGCCCCCCGTATCGGCGATCGATGCAAACCGCAGGTCAATTCAGACCTGTGGTTTGCAATGCTTTCTGTAGTTTCTGTAACCCCCCCCCCCCGCACCCCTGATTGATTTTATGTCGGCGGGGTGCAGGGGGGGCGGGTCGTGGGCTTAGCGGGCATTGTGGGAGTTGCAGGAGGCATTGTGCCCGCCTCCTCTTGAATTTTCAATGGTGGTCAGTGGTTTATACTAGAGTGTCAGCACATTGCTGACACTCTGGTATAAACGGCTGACATCACTGCAATGTCAGCCGTTTCACCCTTTCCATACAGCGGTCCGTACGGACCGCTGTATTGAAAGGGTTAAGTCAGGGAGCTCCCTCCCTCTGCTATCGGGGGGCTGCTGTGCCTTTGCAGCCCCCAGATGGATGGGGTGACAGAGGGAGGGAGCTCCCCTCCTTACCCTTCCCCGTCTGCTCAGTTGTGGCAGACGGTGAAGGTTCCCATGGCAACAGGACGCCTTCTCAGGCATCCTGCTGTCCATGGTGCTATACAGATCTATGCTAAAGGCATAGATTTGTTCAGACAAAGTGTAATTAAAATACAGTACAAAACACTATATAGTGTATTGTACTGTATTATACAGACATCAGACCCACTAGATCTTCAAGAACCAAGTGGGTCTGAGTAAAAAAAAAAAAATGTAAAAAAAGTGAAAAAAAAGTAGATAAAAAAAACACATTTATCACTGAATAAAAAAATAAAAAAAGACACATATTAGGTATCGCCGCGTCCGTAACGACCTGATCTATAAAACGGTCTTGTTACTTTCCCCGCACAGTGAACGCCATAAAAATAAAAAAATTCAAACTATCAGGAAATAGAAATTTTGCCCACCTTACTTCCCAAAAAAGGTAATAAAAGTGATAAAAAAAATAGTACCAATCAAACTGTCACCTCATCCCACCAAAAATTTGCCCCTACATGAGACAATGGCCCAAAAAATGAAAAAATATATGGGGACACTATAACATGATTTTTTTGTTTGTTTCAAAAATGATATTATTGTGTAAAACTTACATAAATAAAAAAAGTATACATATTAGGTATCGCCGCATCCGTATTGACTGGCTCTATAAAAATATCACATGACCTAACCCCTCAGGTGAACACCGTAAAAAAAAAAAATAATAATAAACTGTGTAAAAAAGACATTTTTTGGCATCTTATGTCACAAAAAGTGTAATAGCAAGCAATCAAAAAGTAATATGCACCCCAAAATAGTGCCAATAAAACCGTCATCTCATCCCACAAAAAATGAGACCCTACCTAAGATAATCGCCCAAAAACTGAAAAAACTATGGCTCTTAGTCTATGGAGACACTAAAACATAATTTTTTTTGTTTCAAAAATGAAATCATTGTGTAAAACTTACATAAATAAAAACATTGTATACATATTGGGTATCGCCGCGTCCGTGACAACCTGCTCTATAAAACTACCACATGGAATAACGGAACAGAAGAGGACTTAAATCAGAGGAAAAGAAAACCTCGGATATGGAACAATGGATCCGTGAAAAACGGACCGCAAAACAACAGTCTTGTACATGAGCCCTAAGGGACATATTAGACTGTCCAAATCACCAGTTGATGCAGGGTTTTTCTTCGTTAAGAAAAAGGATGGAACTCTTAGGCCATGTCTGGATTTCCGTGAGCTTAATCGCATTAATGTCTGTGATCCCTATCCCCTTCCTTTGATCCCAAATTTGTTCAGATTGTCAGTGCCAAGGTGTTCTCTAAGTTGGATTTGAGGGGGACATATAATCTGGTAAGGGTCAAGGAGGGGGATGAATTGAAGACGGCCTTTAATACCCCTGAAGGTCATTTTGAGAATTTGGTCATGCCTTTTGGGTTGACCAATGCTCCTGCTGTTTTTCAACATTTCATCAATGACATC
Source organism: Bufo gargarizans (assembly GCF_014858855.1). Lineage (NCBI taxonomy): Eukaryota > Metazoa > Chordata > Amphibia > Anura > Bufonidae > Bufo > Bufo gargarizans. The sequence goes on from NC_058083.1 coordinate 220,312,906, forward strand.
TTTCATCATCTGGTGGGCAGATTTTTGGTGGTGTATCTGGATGATATATTTTTTTTTTTCCCAGACATGGAGAAGCATCAGGATCACGTGAGACAGGTCTTACAGATCTTAAGGAAGAATTAATTGTATGCTAAGATGGAGAAGTGTGCGTTTGCGGTTCCGGAAGTGCAATTCCTGGGTTACCTACTCTCATCTTTGGGTTTTCGCATGGATCTGGAAAAAGTCTGTGCTGTGTTGGACTGGGATCGACCCGAAAATCTCAAAGCGCTCATGCGATTTTTGGGGTTCACCAACTACTACCATAAATTTATCTTGAATTACTCAACTGTTGTTAAACCATTAACAGATATTACTAAGAAAAGTGCAGATTTCTCAGTCTGGTCTGATGAGGCATTACAAGCCTTTTCAGTGGTGAAGGAATGTTTTGCTTCTGCTCCTATACTGGGGCAGCCGTATGTGTCACAGCCATTTATTGTGGAGGTTGACGCATCTGAGGTAGGGGTAGGAGCAGTCCTGTTGCAGGGTCCTTCACCTAGTAAATGGCGCCCAATTCTCTGTAGATCCCTCCAGTATCTCGTTCACTGGAAGGGTTACGGTCCAGAGGAGTGACTGTGGGTTCCAGCAACTGACGTTAACGCCTTGTGAAAGCCTTTCGCAGGGCTAATCTGGATAAGGTCGGTCCTGAGTTTCCGGAGGTCACACGAAGAAGGGGGGGTACTGTCACGGTACCTTCTGTGACAGAGGTTAGAAGACCGGAGAGACTGACTGCACATGAGATTAACTGACAGTCTCTTGATTCTCAGTGTTGTGGTTTGGTAATGACCATACAGGGAGTGCAGAATTATTAGGCAAGTTGTATTTTTGAGGATTAATTTTATTATTGAACTACAACCATGTTCTCAATGAACCCAAAAAACTCATTAATATCAAAGCTGAATATTTTTGGAAGTAGTTTTTAGTTTGTTTTTAGTTTTAGCTATTTTAGGGAGATATCTGTGTGTGCAGGTGACTATTACTGTGCATAATTATTAGGCAACTTAACAAAAAACAAATATATACCCATTTCAATTATTTATTTTTACCAGTGAAACCAATATAACATCTCAACATTCACAAATATACATTTCTGACATTCAAAAACAAAACAAAAACAAATCAGTGACCAATATAGCCACCTTTCTTTGCAAGGACACTCAAAAGCCTGCCATCCATGGATTCTGTCAGTGTTTTGATCTGTTCACCATCAACATTGCGTGCAGCAGCAACCACAGCCTCCCAGACACTGTTCAGAGAGGTGTACTGTTTTCCCTCCTTGTAAATCTCACATTTGATGATGGACCACAGGTTCTCAATGGGGTTCAGATCAGGTGAACAAGGAGGCCATGTCATTAGATTTTCTTCTTTTATACCCTTTCTTGCCAGCCACGCTGTGGAGTACTTGGACGCGTGTGATGGAGCATTGTCCTGCATGAAAATCATGTTTTTCTTACCTTCAAGACTTCTTCCTGTACCACTGCTTGAAGGTGTCTTCCAGAAACTGTCAGTAGGACTGAGAGTTGAGCTTGACTCCATCCTCAACCCAAAAAGGCCCCACAAGCTCATCTTTGATGATACCAGCCCAAACCAGTACTCCACCTCCACCTTGCTGGCGTCTGAGTCGGACTGGAGCTCTCTGCCCTTTACCAATCCAGCCACGGGCCCATCCATCTGGCCCATCAAGACTCACTCTCATTTCATCAGTCCATAAAACCTTAGAAAAATCAGTCTTGAGATATTTCTTGGCCCAGTCTTGACGTTTCAGCTTGTGTGTCTTGTTCAGTGGTGGTCGTCTTTCAGCCTTTCTTACCTTGGCCATGTCTCTGAGTATTGCACACCTTGTGCTTTTGGGCACTCCAGTGATGTTGCAGCTCTGAAATATGGCCAAACTGGTGGCAAGTGGCATCTTGGCAGCTGCATGCTTGACTTTTCTCAGTTCATGGGCAGTTATTTTGCGCCTTGGTTTTTCCACACGCTTCTTGCGACCCTGTTGACTATTTTGAATGAAACGCTTGATTGTTCGATGATCACGCTTCAGAAGCTTTGCAATTTTAAGAGTGCTGCATCCCTCTGCAAGATATCTCACTATTTTTGACTTTTCTGAGCCTGTCAAGTCCTTCTTTTGACCCATTTTGCCAAAGGAAAGGTTGCCTAATAATTATGCACACCTGATATAGGGTGTTGATGTCATTAGACCACACCCCTTCTCATTACAGAGATGCACATCACCTAATATGCTTAATTGGTAGTAGGCTTTCGAGCCTATACAGCTTGGAGTAAGACAACATGCATAAAGAGGATGATGTGGTCAAAATACTCATTTGCCTAATAATTCTGCACTCCCTGTACCTCTTGCCAGGTGCAGCCCGTGGTCATTACTGTACAATGCTGCGGATATGCCATAGGAAAATCTATGATGGCAAATTTGCAGCATTTAAGTCACATCACGTGTGGACATAGCATAAGTTTTGACCATTTTCAAATCAGGACATGTTTTCTGCATTACAAAACAGCTCTATGGAGCCCTAAATTTCCACAAAATCACCTTAAATTATACACATAGAGAATAACCTAGTTTAGCACCGGTGTTATAGCACTACAAATCCCAGCAAGTATCACTGTCCAGTAGTCTGAGAAGGTGCAGTGAACTAGTGTTTACTGATGGACTGGAGAAAAGAGCATAAAGATCTCTTTACACAGGACAATTTTGAAGGCTATTGTTTGGAGGGAAGGAACACCTGCTTGTCACTAGAGTAGACTGCTTAATTTACATGCAGAGACCTCCACCACAGTATGGGGAGGAGAGATCACTAATGTCCTCGCTTGTCCACATACAGAACCATTGTTTGCTGGCTGCAATTTAAATCGCAACAACGATTTAGGTGTCTGTGCGAACAAGCATATTACCCAACGAATGAGCATTTTGCGATTTGGTAATCGGCAGCACCTTTACACCACCAGCATTATCTGGTGGATTCTTGTCCAGTGTAAAGGGCCCTGTGCCCTAGGTCAGGAATGGACAACCTGGGGCTCTCCAGATGCTGTAAAACTACAACTCCCATGCCCTGCTGTAGGCTAATAGCTGTAGGCAGTCTGGGCATGCTGGAAGTTGTAGTTTTGCAACAGCTAGAGAGCTGCAGGTTGGCCATCCCTGCCCTAGGTGGTTGGATCTATGAGTAAGCATGTCTACTATCCAGAATAATTCTGCTGTCATCAAAAGCCAATGTGAGAAGCAAAAAAATAAAACAAAAAACAAACATACATTGGGGGTCATTTATCAAAGACTGGCTTTTTACACCAGTCTTTGATAGCCCCTGCACTGCTGGAGGAAGTGCCTAATTTATGACCAAATTATGACCAGGCACAGACCTTATCAATCAGGCTCACCTCCAGCAGTCCATGTCCCTGAAGTAGTTTTTGTTTCCAGGCATAATTGCTAGTAAATTTGCCAGGGCTGATGTTCCGCCCCTGACTTAGCCCCCGCCACTCCCTAGTGATGAGGATGGTGTAAAAATACTGTGCAACGAAATTTTGTCGCATGAGAGTAAAAATAAGTTGCAAAATGGCATTACGCCAAAAAGTTGCATAGGTTTTCTGAATAAATTACCCCCATTTTGTCTGCTTTTATGCTCCATATTTTTAGTAAAAGCTTTGGTAGAGTTGATACATTTTATTGGTAGATGAAAAGGTTAATAACAGTGGAGTAAGGGAAGGGGGGGGGGGGGGGGGGTCCCATCATGGACTGGAAAAGGGAAGTGGCAGAAGAGTTGTAACTTCTAATGCCCAACTGAACTAGTGACTAAATGGAAAAAGAAGATAATGATACAGGGTGTGGAGACCATTGCACATTGCTTCTTATATTGACTCCAGTAGGTTGTACTCTATAGATAGGGATATAATGTAGCAACATGATCAAGGAATGTAAGCACATTGCCAGCACAGACTGAAACTGGCACGTTGGCACCTGCAGCTTTAATATTTGTACAGTTATCATGGCCTGAAGTGATACAGTTGGATTATGCGTGGTAAAACAAGGAATGCAAAAACCGAGGTGGCCAGTTTTTCTGATCAAGACATGTTTCTGAACTGTGACAGTAGATCGACTGTACATATATGTTCTGATCTGGTAATATGCTTTCTAGATTCTATACCTTTAAAATGAGGAGCATTTTCATCCAGTGTTCAACTGGCCCATCAGAGTACTTGAAGATCCTGGTGGGCCCGAGCACTGAAACTATAATAGACCTTAATAAAACAGGGCCCCAAAGATCTAGCAGAAGACAATCTCATTTCGAGGTGATGTTAAGAGCAAAAATCAGATAAGAAGTGGACCTACCATATGTGGCCCTGCACAAGGGCCAAGTAGGAAAAGAGGCCAATCTCTATCTTACAAAAAAAACACCAATGCTTCCTAATGTCTATTTCATTGCATGTAAAGAGCTGTTAACTATTGTCCTAGCATTTACTGGTGGTGGATTACAATCTGGAAGAGAAGTTGACAATTTGCTACACTGAAGCTCAATGATGAACTCTTCACTCTCAAAAACTGTTACAACTATGGGAACACATACTTTTCTTTCACAGGGGCCCTTTGCAGGCTATGTTCGCCTGTGAACCAGATATCCTATTAAGGGTACTTTCACGCTACCTTTTTTTTTTTTTTTGGCACTGAGTTCGTCAAAAGGGCTCCATGCCGGAAAAGAACTGATCAGGCATATCCCCATGCATTCTGAATGGAGAGTCCGTTCAGGATGTCTCCAGTTCAGTCATTTTGACTGATCAGGCAAAAGATAAAACTGCAGCATGCTACGGTTTTATCTCCGGCGAAAAAAAACTGAAGACTTCCTTCCATAGGAAAATATATCTGTTTTTGCCGGATGACACCGGAAAGATGGATCCGGTATTTCAATGCATTTTTCTGACTGATCAGGCATTTTTTTGATCAGTCTTACAAATGCCATCAGTTGGCATACGTTTTGCCGGATCCGGCAGGCAGTCCCGGTGACGGAACTGCTTGCCTGATCACTCTGCCGCAAGTGTGAAATTAGCCTAAAGATCCTGCGTGTGCATTGATTACTTAAAAGTAAATGTGCACCTGCCCTGCATACATAAGCAGTTGGGCCCTCAGACAAATTTCCTCTGATGGATCCAGGGAACGGCACACGCAGGCTACACTAACACGGTAGACCCCAGAACTGCCCTGATGCTTCAGTTATGCCCACCCCTCCTCTTAAAAAAGGACTGTAGCCAACAATGCGGCGATACCTAATAAGTCAATTTTATTTTTTATTTTTTTGAATTTACACAATAAAATATTTTGGGGAAAAAAATCATGTTTTTGTGTTTCCATTTTCTGAAAGCCATATTTTTTTTATTTTTTGGGGCGATTGTCTTAGGTAGGGTCTCATTTTTTGCGGGATGAGATGACTATTTGAATGGTACCATTATGAGGCACATATGACTTTTTGATTGCTTGGTATTACGCTTTTTGAGATGTAAGGTGATAAAAAATAGATTTTTTTGGAACATATTATTTTTTTTTATGGTGTTCACCAGATGTGTTGGATCACATGCTATTTTTATAGAGCAGGTCGTTACGGACATGACGATACCTAATATGTGCTTTCTTTTAAACTTTATTCTATACAATAAAAGCATGTTTGAAAAAATCATGTTTTTGTGTCTCCATTTTCTGAAAGGCATATTTTTTTTATTTTTGGGATGATTGGCTTATGCAGGGGCTCATTTTTTGTGGGATGAGGTTTTTTGTGGGATCCTGGAGCTTGCTGGACTTTCCTGAAGCCTTCTTAACAAGAATTGAACCTCTTTCCTTGAAGTTCTTGATGATCCTATAAATTGTTGATTGAGGTGCAATCTTAGTAGCCACAATATCCTTGCCTGTGAAGCCATTTTTATGCAACGCAATGATGGCTGCACGCGTTTCTTTGCAGGTCACCATGGTTAACAATGGAGAACAATGATTTCAAGCATCACCCTCCTTTTAACAGGTCAAGTCTGCCATTTTAACCCAATCAGCCTGACATAATGATCTCCAGCCTTGTGCTCGTCAACATTCTCACCTGAGTTAACAAGACGATTACTGAAATGATCTCAGCAGGTCCTTTAATGACAGCAATGAAATGCAGTGGAAAGGTTTTTTGGGGATTAAGTTAATTTTCATGGCAAAGAAGGACTATGCAATTCATCTGATCACTCTTCATAACATTCTGGAGTATATGCAAATTGCTATTATAAAAACTTAAGCAGCAACTTTTCCAATTTTCAATAATTAGGTAATTCTCAACTTTTGGCGAGGAATGTACACTGAACATTCAGATGAAGGAGTTGAGACACTGTATCTTATCCTTTGAAAGTTACTAGACATGCAATACACAACAGGGGGCTTTTCACACTGTTTCAAACTGGCATGCATTGGCATCTGTATCCAAGTTGTTAAACCTCCCCTGTTATCTTATTATTGTGCTTTCTATACTTGCAGGTGTTTCCCATGTCCACACTTCTTGAGCATGATATCACTTGATGTCATCCATTAGGCTCTCACTGGTTTGGATGCAGCAGCAGTAGAGCCTGTGCTGGAAGCAGCAGCCCCTTCTCCCCCCTCCCATGACCTCAGCAGCTCCAATGAGATGGGGAGGATGGTGCCCAGCAGTGCCTAGATAGAAAAACTGGCACCAGCATGCTCATGTCTTCACAGCACATCTTGGCACAGGCACATGCCCTGCTAGATAGGGGTGCAATGATCTGCATGCCATCACATAATGCCCAGCACTGTGCCCCCATCCTGGCACACTCCTCATGAGCCTGGCAGCTTGCTGACCGCTTCACCGATGCTTCTGCTGCCTATAATCCTCCTGATTGGGATCTGCACTGGGTCGTCCTGCATTGTGAAGACAAAGACTAGGAGGGGATCTCATGGTCTGTCATTACTGTAATCTCACTGGAGGGAGGGGAGACATTACTACTCCGTGCAGCAGAGAGGAGGGGGGAATTAGAGGAATGGGGATCCACCAGGCTGATCTCATCTAAGCAGGAGCTCCACATCTACAAGGTGCCACCCTGCAGCACCACAGGAACATGTTCTGTCTAGTACAAGGTGCCACAGCAGAGGAGCTGCACACTGACAAAGGTGAGAATGAGCAGAGTCATCCATGTCTACAGTGGGGCTATTCATAGCCATCCACCTCCTGCAGCCATTTGTTGCTGTCTTCTATGTTACCCTGGACATACCACTGGGCAGCAGGATGCCCAGCGCTGTGTGCATGCAGTGCCACTCTGTACATACCAACATGGGCAGGGTGTTAAGAAGGAAGGGGGGAGCCTGTGCTATGTGTATAGTATGTACTGCTATATACAGTGCGCATACATTACTGTATACAGGGCAGTGTGTATTGTGCTGGGTGATACTACTGTGTGCATGTATTACTGTATATAGGGCCGTGTGTATCGTGCTGGATGATACTACTGTGTGCATGTATTATTGTATACTGGGCTGAGTGATACTGTGCACATATATTTTACACAGAAAAGTGTATACTGTGTGATACTATTGTGTGCATATATTACTGTATACAGGGCAGTGTATATTGTGCTGTGTGATACTACTGTGTGTATATATTACTGTATACAGGGCAGTGTATATTGTGCTGTGTGATACTACTGTGTGCATATATTACTGTATACAGGGCAGTGTATATTGTGCTGTGTGATACTACTGTGTGCATATATTACTGTATACAGGGCAGTGTATATTGTGCTGTGTGATACTACTGTGTGCATATATTACTGTATACAGGCCAGTGTATTCCCTGCTGTGTGATACTACTGTGTACATAGATTACTGTATACAGGCCAGTGTATTCCCTGCTGTGTGATACTACTGTCTGCATAGATAACTGTATACAGGGAAGTGAATATTGTGCTGGGTGATACTACTGTGTGCATATATTACTGTATATAGGGCCGTGTATATTATGCTGAGTGATATTACTGTGTGCATGTATTACTGTATACTGGGCTGTGTGATACTGTGCACATATATTATGCAGGGAAGTGTATACTGTGTGATACTCTGTGTACATATCTTATTGTATACATGGCAGTGCATATTGTGCTGTGTGATACTATTGTGTGCATATATTACTGTATACAGGCAAGTGTATACCATACTGTGTGGTATTACTGTGTGCACATAGTACTGTATACAGGCTTGTGTATTCCCTGCTGTGTGATACTACTGTGTGCATATAGTACTTTATACAGGGCAGTGTATACCATGTTATGTGATACTACTGTGTGCATATATAACTGTATACAGGGCAGTGTATACTGTGCTGTGAGGTATTACTGGGTGCATATATTACTGTTTACAGGCCAGTGTATTCCCTGCTGTATGATACTACTGTGTGCTTATAGTACTTTATACAGTGCAGTGTATACCATGTTATGTGATACTACTGTGTACATATATCACTGTATGTGAAGGTGTATATACCCTGCTGCGTGAATATGATGTATAAGTAAACTGTGGTGTGCATGTGATGTGTTACTGTGTACATATATATGTAGTGATGTGTATGATGATATATTACTGTATACAGCGCACTGTTTTAATATGAATTGTAACTGAGCATATATGAATAGGTATTGCTGTGCTGATATGATACAGTATACATGAGGTACAGTATACATACACATCGGTGTACTTATATATTATGGTATACGGTATATGTGAAGAGGCAGTATGTACTGAGCTGTATATATATGATACATTCCCGTATACATATATGAAGTTGCAGTGTACTCTGTACTGTGTGGATATGATACATGATATATGTATAGAGGCAGCGTGTACTGTGATGTGTACGTTTTCTGTATCCATATGTGAAATACCAGTGCACACAATATAATACTAGGTGCAGTATGCTGTGATGTGTGCTTATGGAGTATTTCTGTGTGCACTTGATATAATATGGTGTGAATAAAGGGACATAGTATTTGAGGTGTGCATGTAATGTCCGACTCTGCATAGTGTATGCATGTGAATATCTTACTGTGCGCTGCCCATATGATGTCCTGTGCATATGTGTAGTACCTCAGAGGCTCTGTGCAGAGTATTTTTCTCCACATCCATTCTGCTTGTCAGCTCAGCTGCCATGGATTCCCCCATCATTGAGCGTGCTCCTGTACTACACCTGAGGCAGGCCAGGATGTTACCAGAACATGGGCGCCTCTGCCACTGCTAGGAGATTACACATTGTGACAGTCCTTACTGCAAGGGTACCCTGCCTTACCAGAGGTATACATGATATGTATTGTGACATATACTGTATAGTTTGCTACTTTGTATTTTAAAAGGTCTCTGTCACCAGATTTAACCCTAGTAAGCTAGCTGACATTATCAATGTGCTAATGTCAGCTAAACCTAACTAGCCTATTCCTACTTTTCTCTATGCCCCCGTTACTCCAGAAATCTAACTTTTATAATATGCTAATTCTCCCACCTCAGTCACTGCCCTCCCTCCAAGTCCTGATTGACAGGGCCTGGCAGCGTTCGCATCGGTCCGCCAGCCCTGTGCTCTGGTGAAACCTTGCGCCGTTCAGCCTGCGAGCGTCTTTCCCTCACCACGCCTGCGCCTAATGCTGAACGGTGCGAGATTTCACCAGAGCACAGGGCTGGCGGACAGATGCCCCAATATGTATTTCTATTGTCAGGGTATAGTCACATGTGGCAGATTTGTTGGCAACATTTCTTTAAAAGAAATTAAAAGTCAGTGGGTTTCGGACACCCAGGGCCCTTGCCTATCAGTGGCATTTCGGCCTCCTCGCAGCTTACCAAGCACAGTGCTGACACTGAATGGCACTGAGCTGGGCCTAGTCCATGAGACAGATAAACATGATGTCACGTGGTCTACGACGAGGCTCCAGTGAGCGCCATTGCCTTTTTAAATAGTTGATCCTGGTGATGGGCCAGTCTCGGAAATCCTCTTTATCTGTCCTATTCATCTGAATGTAACTTGCAGAAACCCCTGAGCTTGCTGCAGGAGCAACCCCATTCTGATATTAGAACTTATTTTCTGTTTTAGAAATTTCTGCCACCAATCTGCTGTGTGTCACTACCCCTACGACCTCTCTTTATACGTCTCATGTGTTGCACTGCGGACGGTTACAATATTTGTACAATTTTTTGACTGGCTAGCATCACTTTTACTTGTTGCTTACGACCACTAACTATAAGGGTCCATTCACACAACCATGTTATTGGTCCTCATTTTTTGCAGACCAGATGTGGACTCATTCATTTCAATGGGGCCTTAAAAGATGCAGACAGCACGCCATGTGCTGTCCGTATCCGTATGTCCGTTCCAAAAAAGATAGCACATGTCCTATTCTTGTCTGTTTTGCGGATAAGAATAAGCATTGTTACAATGAATCCGCAAAAAAAAAAACTGGTGCAACACGGACGTCATCCGTATTTGCAGATTTGCGTTTTGTGGACTGAAAATACATATGGTCTTGTGAACGCATACGGTCGTGTGTTTGACTTTTCTACAATAGGGTCAAACATTTCTCCTAAGAACAATGAATTATATTAAGCCTCATTCACACGTCACGGTTTCGGTCTGTGATTTCCATCAGGGATTTTGAGCCAAAACCAGATGCGGCTCTAAACACAGAGCAGGAGCAGATCTTTCCCTTATACCTTATGTCTGTGGAGGCTCCAATCCTGGTTTTGGCACAATCACTGATGGGAAAACACTGATGTGTGAATGAGGCTTTATTCACATGCCAGTGTTATAATGTTGCAGTTGCTGCGTGCTGTTTATCCTACCTTAAAGGGATTCTGTCACCAGATTTAACCCTTTTAAGCTAGCTGACATTAGCGATGTGCTGTCAGCTAAACCTAGCTAGCCTATTCCTACTTTTATCTATGCCCCCCTTACGCCAGAAATCAAACTTGTATAATATGCTAATTAGCCTGTAGGATCGGGGAGGGGGGGCGTTGTTCCTGCTCCTAGAGGCTCCGTTCTCCCACCTTTGTCGCCTCCCTCCAAGTCCTGATTGACAGGGCCAGGTAGAGCTCGCATCTGTCTGCCAGCCCTGTGCTCTGGTGAAATCTTGCACCGTTCTGCATTAGGAGCAGGCGTGGTGAGGGAAAGACGCTCGCAGGCTGCCAGCTTCCTCACCGCAACTGCGCCGAATACTGAACGGCGTGAGATTTCACCAGAGCACAGGGCTAGCAGACAGATTCGAGCGCTACCTGGCCCTGTCAATCAGGATTTGGAGGGAGGCGACAAAGGATTAAAACCAGGATTGGAGCCTCCACAGACATAAGGCTGGGTTCACACCTGAGCGTTTTACAGCGCGTTCCTACGCGCTGTAAAACGCTCAACAAGGAGAAACCAATGATTCCCTATGGGAATGGTTCACACTTGGGCGTTTTACAGCGCGTACGATCGTGCTGTAAAACGCCCGACGCTCCAAAAAGTACATGAGCGACTTTTGGGGCGTTTGTGGCCATAGGACACTGTAGTGAATCACACAAACGCGCGTCAAACGCGCGTTTACTATTACAAAAACGCGCATAAAAATGTGCGTCAAAAACGCGCGTAAAACGCGCGTTTGCGCAACGCTCAAGTGTGAACCCAGCCTAAGGCATAAGGGAAAGATCTGCACCTGTTCTGTGTTTAGAGCCGCACCTGGTTTTGGCTCAAAATCCCTGATGGAATTCACTGACCGAATACTGGCGTGTAAATGAGGCTTAACCCATATAATCCATTGTTCTTAGGAGAAATGTTTGACCCTATTGTAGAAAAGTGACCACATTTAGGGTGCGTTCACACGACCGTATGTATTTTCAGTCCACAAAACGCAGATCTGCAAAATACGGATGACGTCCGTGTTGCACCAGTTTTGTTTGTTGTTTTTTTTTGCGGATCCATTGTAACAATGCTTATTCTTATCCGCAAAACGGACAAGAATAGGACACGTGCTATCTTTTTTGCGAATGCCATGGAACGGACATAAGGATACGGACAGCACATGGCGTGCTCTCTGCATCTTTTGAGGCCCCATTGAAAGGAATGAGTCTGCATCTGGTCTGCAAAAAATGAGGACCAATAATATGGTCGTAGGGGTAGTGACACACAGCAGATTTGTGGCAGAAATTTCTAAAACAGAAAATAAGTTGTAATATCTGAATGGGGTTGCTCCTGCAGCAAGCACAGGGGTTTCTGCAAGTCACATTCAGATGAATAGGACAGATAAAGAGGATTTCCGAGACTGGCCCATCCATATCAGATCTGTAGGGTGCCAGGATCAACTATTTAAAAAGGCAATGGCGCTCACTGGAGCCTCGTCGTAGACCACGTGACATCATGTTTATCTGTCTCATGGACTAGGCCCAGCTCAGTGCCATTCAGTGTCAGCACTGTGCTTGGTAAGCTGCGAGGAGGCCGAAATGCCACTGATAGACAGGGTCCCTGGGCGTCCGAAACCCACTGACTTTTAATTTCTTTTAAAGAAATGTTGCCAACAAATCTGCCACATGTGACTATACCCTGACAATAGAAATACATATTGGGGCAATTCATCAAAACTGGTGTAAAGGAAAACTGGCTTAGTTGCCCATAGCAACCAATCAGATTCCACTTTTCAGAGCTCTTTTGGAAAATGAAAGGTGGAATCTGATTGGTTGCTATGGGCAACTAAGGCTTCTTTCAGATTTGCGTTGTTCATTCCGGTTTTCAGATCTGGCAGATGATCTCAAAACCGGAATTAGACAGATCCGTGCTATTTAATACATTATGCGTCCTTTTTGGCCCGATCTGGTTGTATTAAATCAAAACTGAACAAACCGGATAATTTTTTTTGCTAAAAAAAAAAAAATAAGATCTCGTACCATTAACTTACATTGATTTTCATCACAAACTGGACACAAAACTACAGCTTGCAGTGTTTTTTTGTCTGGCACCAAAACGGAACAGATACACACTTCATCCTGACCAGTTTTGTTCCCATTGACAGTGAATGGGCACAAAATTGAACCGTTTAATCCTCTGCGGGATCTCAAAACTGGAATTGAAAGCGCAGATGTGAATGTAGCCTAAGGGCTTATGCACATGACCATATGTATTTTGCGGTTCGCAAAACACGGATCAACAAAAAACACGGGTGACATCTATGTGCATTCCATATTTTGCGGAACGGGACAGCTGGCCCCTAATAGAACAGTTCTATCCTTTCTGTAATAAGGACAATATGTCACGAGGGTGTCAAGAGCCACGTCTGACTCCGTTATACCCGGGGTCAGGAAGTCGCAGCGGGTGGCTGCGCGCTCTATGTCTAAAGATCACGTTGTTTCTTAGTGATTGTTTTCTGTGTTTGCCTTGCAATCCTTTTTGTCTCACTCAGGGATCCGTAGCTTCTCCTCCTCAGCTGTTTCTTGTCTGCCACTCCCAACCTCCTTATATTCTCCTCTCACACTTCTCTAGTTGCCAGTTATAGAGCTTCCTGCCTGGACTTCTATACTGACCCACTGGAGCTGTGAATCCTGGTTGTTGTTCCAGAGTGCTACCCTCCGGATCCCTGTTGGGCTTTTTGTTGTCTCCTGTTGTCGCCCACCTGGGATTATATGTTTAGTCTGTATTTTCTGTCCTCCCCTTGGTGTTTTCCTTTAGAGCTAGTGGTGCGGACTAGTGTTCCCACCGCCCTGTTCACTATCTAGGGCTCATCTTAGGGAAAGCCAGGGTTTTAGGCACGTGTTCGGCGTACAGGTGAGGAACCCGTCTAGGGACGTCAGGGCAGCCAGGTGCCAGCCGCAAGGTGAGTCAGGGGTCACCACCTTCCCTCTCACTTGGGCAGGGCCTTCCTCTTTCCCTCCCTCTGTGTCACGTATGTGATAGTCACGCCGATCGTGATACAATAATAGGATATGTTCTATTTTTTTGCAGAAAAGTAAATACATACATACAGAAACGGAATGCACACGGAGTAACTTTAGTATTTTTGCGGACCCGTTGAAGTGAATGGTTCCGCATACGGTCCTCAAAAAACCCGGAACGGACACGGAAAGAAAATACGCTCGTGTGCATGAGCCCTAAGCCAGTTTCCTTTCCACCATTGTTTTTAGGTGATCAGTTATTGGCCATTGTTAATGACTTTTGTAGACAGAGGAGGGTAAAGGTCATAGGAACGCTGTCTTCATTAGGCCCCACGTATCGGCATTTTATTACTTTAGGGTTGGACTGGGGTGAGAGGCGCTGAGATGTTTTTCTCTTCTTAGTGGAAGATTAACTAGAAATGCACATTTCAATGAAAAGCGATCATTTCCATGGTAATGTGATGCCTCCTCACCAAGTGACACAGACTCTTCTTGCAGTAGCTGTCATGCCACCAGGCTGGGGGTGGGTTACCATGGAAACCACAGAACGGTGAAGTGATCAATTCTAGCTTTGTCGTTAAAATGTGTGAGGAGCCCAGCAAATCACCAATTATTAGGAGCAGACATGGAATAAACTTTACTTTTCCAGCTCTCTATCTCTAATCTACTGCAAGGGGTGATATTGTGGACATATTATGTACAGTATTGCTGGTGACGCTGGCCGCACACCTTACATGAATGCCGGTAGACATTTGGCTTATAACTGTTACTTGCACCTTGACAGAAGGGGGAATAAGATGCTGCTGGATGCTTCTTATCTCCCCGCTTATATCCAACTGCCCAAATCCTTCTGTTCCCCTATATCTGCCATAAGGGAGGAGTAGGGAGGCCCACATACACATTAGGTGGTCGGCTGGTCTTGCTAACACCAGTGGCATTCATCTGAATATGGCAAACTTTAAAAGGACCTGTCACCTTTCCTGACATGTCTGATTTAGTAACTTCTAGTTTCCCCCAGGTAATAACAATTCTGGAGCATCTACTTTTATGTCTGTATGTTGTGCCATTCCTCTGTTATTTGTACTACAAGTGAATTTCCAGCAGTCTGCAGTAAGGGTACAGATGGGTGTTACCAGTTGTGGGTGTGTCCCTGTGCAGTCTGACACCAGCAGCTCTGACTGGATAATGTGAGACTGTGCAGGGACCCACCTCATACTGGTAACACCCATCTGTACCCTTACCGCAGACTGCTGGAAATTCATTTATATACTTCTAGTACAAATAACAGAGGAATTGCACAGACAGACATGTCAGGGGTGGTGACAGGTCCTCTTTAAGTCAAGACACAGCTAGATATGCTTTATACCACTCAATAGAGATGAGTTTGGCTTTCATCCACTTAAAGGAGTTGTACAGCGAATTATATTGATGACCCATCCTCAGAATAGGTTATCAATATCTGATCTGTGCGGATCCGACACCTGGCACCCCAACCCATCAGCTGTTTCAAGAGAAGGTGGCTCTCTATGCGTGTAGTGTAATGACTAGTACTCGCCCCACTCACTTGAATGGAGCGAGTACTCGTAATTACACTACGCCGCTGCTCCACAGGGTGTCGGACCCCCGTAAATCAGATATCCTGAGGATAGGTCATCAGTGTAAAACCCTTGCACAAACCTTTAATCTGACCACACACGTTAGATGTAGGTCAGCCAAGCTTGCCCACTTTGTTGAGTTCAGCCAACCATCGAATGTGTATGGGTCGGGGTCCCCCTGACTTTCCCCTTATAGCAGATGTCAGGGGAGATAAGGATCGGACAAATTGGATTTTAGCTCCCTGATCCTTCTGTTCTCGGGGAGATTAGCCGCTGTCAGAGGTGTTTTTTTCCCCCATTCACTACATAATGTGACGGTATCTCGTGTGTATGACGAGCTTATGTATTCTTTCCTTTAATTGCTCTTTGTTCCACTTCTTAGTATATGGTAATGAAGCTGAGCTGGATTTGTCATTTAATTTCTGTTTGTATTGTAATTATTCTCTAAGCTCATTTCTCACAGTTTGGCGTCATGCATCCGAGCCGCAGTTTTTGTGGCTTGGATGTGGTCCCATTCACTTCAATGGGGCCGCAAAAGATGCGGACAGCACTCGGTGTGCTGTCCGCATCCGTTGCTCCGTTCCGTGGTCCGCAAAAAAAATATAACCTGTCCTATTCTTGTCCGTTTGGCAGACAAGAATAGGCAGTTATAATAATGGCTGTCTGTGCCGTTCCGCAAACTGCGGAACGCACACTGACACCATCCGTGTTTTGCAGATCAGCAATTTGCGGACCGCAAAACACACAACCGTCCTGTGCATGAGGCCTATGTGTGAAACAGTCATCACCAGTCTTCTTTTTATCTCTGCAAAGGCAATCTTCTCAAAGATTCACTATGGCCGGCCATGAACACTAGATATGAAGAACACTTGTTTGACCAAAAGCAATCTCTCCCGTATACATGCATCCATATACAAACGTGTCCTGAATGGGGCGAGGTGAGAAATCTGCTGCTGGCTACCTGTAGCCGTGGCTTACCTCCCCGATACCAAAAGGATTGTACTTTTGGATTTCAGCTATCCGATCCTTTCTTTCTTATCTCTCCCAATATCTGCCATAGAGCCGGGAAGCCTCTATGCACATAAGGCTACTTTCACGTGTGAAACTCCGGCATGGCTAATCCAGCAGACAAGCGGAGAATCGGACAGACACAAACCGCAGCATGTAGCAATTTGTATCTGCCCGGTTTTCCGCTTGTCTGCTGTAATCCAAACGGATCTCCGCCAGAACCAATTATACAAATAGGGCCGGCAGACATTCCGCCCACATCCGGCGGTACCAGATCCGGTGAATTCCGGCAGGCTGTTCTTTGGTTTACTCCTCCTGCAGAAAGCAGTGGGTTTGACCAACATTTATCTAATGTGTATGGCCAGCCTAACTTTTTGGGGAACTTGTTATGGAATTGATCTTATTAACAGTAGCCAACCTGAGTAAACAGAGCTGCAGTGTAAAGCATGGGCTAGGTACAGTGTATCATCTAGAGGCACAAGGTGTATTTCAATCAATTTTTGACTCCTGCTGTATGAGTGTAGGTGAAGCTGAATTCACTGCCCTCAAATACAGAAGATCTGCCAGGCTTCTCCTCCATAGACTTGACAGCAGCTAGTGCCTTATACCAGTTAATGGAAACCGTTTTTCACTATTATATACAACAATTCAGGATATCAAAGGAATGAAACCTCTGACAGCCTCTTTATAAAATGGACTGGATAAAGTATTGTCTATATGTCTATGTATATGGAATGTATACTGGGTTCCTCTAAAGTTATTATAGCCTCTTCTAGTATCCTACTACAGTCCTGATCAAAAGTTTAAGACCACTTGAAAAATGGCAAAAAATCATATTTAGCATGGCTGGATCTTAACAAGGTTCCAAGTAGAGCTTCAACATGCAACAAGAAGAAATGGGAGTGAGACAAAACATTTTTTGAGCATTCAATTTAATGAAAACAACGAATAAACTGAAACAGTTTAGGACCACACCTCCAAAAAAAACATACCCCCCCCCCCCCCTCCAAAACAGAAATCCAACTTCCAAACATGAACTCAGTAATGAGTAGCTCCGCCGTTATTGTTTATCACTTCCAAAATTCGTTTCGGCATGCTTGATGCAAGCTTTTCCATGAGGTGAGTGGGAACATTTCTCCAAGTGGTGAAGACGGACGCACGAAGGCCATCTACTGTCTGTAACTGTTGTCCATTTTTGTCAACTTCCCTTGCCATCCATCCCCAAAGGTTCTCAATTGGATTTAGATCAGGGGAACACGCAGGATGGGCCAAAAGAGTGATGTTATTCTCCTGGAAGAAGTCCCTTGTCCTGCGGGCATTGTGTACTGTAGAGTTGTCCTGTTGAAAAACCCAGTCGTTACCACACAGACGAGGGCCCTCAGTCATGAGGAATGCTCTCTGCAACATCTGGACATAGCCAGCGGCCGTTTGACGCCCCTGCACTTCCTAAAGTTCCATTGTTCCACTGAAGGAAAAAGCACCCCAGACCATTATGGCGCCCCCTCCACTGTGGTGCGTAGAAAACATCTCAGGTGAGATCTGCTTGTCATGCCAGTAACGTTGGAAACCATCAGGACCATCAAGGTTAATTTTTTTCTCATCAGAGAATAAAACTTTCTCTCACCTTTGAATGTCCCATGTTTGGTGCTCTCTTGCAAAGTCCAAAAGAGCAGTTCTGTGGCGTTCAAGGAGACGAGGTCTTTGAAGGTTTTTGTTTTTGAAGCCCTTCAGTCTCAGATGCCGTCTGATGGTTATGGGGCGGCAGTCAGCACCAGTAAGGGCCTTAATTTGGGTCGAGGATCATCCATTGTCTTGACGGACAGCCAATCGGATCCTCCGGCTCAGTGCTGATGACATTTTTTGGGGTCTTCCACTTGAATTTTTTGTTTCATAACCCTCAGGATCAATTAAGAAATTCCAAATGACTGTCTTACTGCGTCCCACCTCAGCAGCGATGGCGTTCTGTGAAAGACCCTGCTTATGCAGTTCAACAACCTAACCACGTTCAAAAAGGGAGAGTTTTTCTGCCTTTGCCATCACAACGTGTGACTACCTGACAGAAAATGACAATGAATCCACATCTTTGCACAGATTTGGCCTTTTAAAGGCACGTGGTCCTAAAATTTGGATCAGCTGAAAAACAGCCTGTTTCAGTTTAATCGTTATTTTTAATTAATTGAATGCTCAAAAAATGTTTTGTCTCACTCTCATTTCTTGTTGCATGTTGAAGCTCTACTTGGAACCTTGTTAAGATCCAACAATGTAAAATATGATTTTTTGCCATTTTTCAAGTGGTCTTAAACTTTTGATCAGGACAGTATAAGGCTTAATGCACAGGACCATATTTTTCATGTGTCTTCTGCAGTTTTTACTGATAGCATACTGACTTCTTCATTTCCATGGGGCCATGCACACATCCGATTTTCCATACATGTGGCCATTCAGCAAATTATAGGATAAGGCTACTTTCACACTAGCGTTCATAGGTCCGTTCGTGAGCTCCGTTTGAAGGAGCTCACGAGCGGACCCGAACGCCTCCGTCCAGCCCTGATGCAGTCTGAATGGAGCGGATCCGCTCAGACTGTATCAGTCTGGCGGCGTTCAGCCTCCGCTTACAATGTAAGTCAATGGGAACGGATCCGCTTGAAGATGTCACCATATGGCTCAATCTTCAAGCGGATCTGTCCCCCATTGACTTTACATTGAAAGTCTGAACGGATCCGCTCAGGCTACTTTCACACTTAGAATTTTTTCTAAGTTATTAATGCAGACGGATCCGTACTGAACGGAGCCTCCGTCTGCATTAATATGATCGGATCCGTTCAGAACGGTTCCGATCGAACGCTAGTGTGAAAGTAGCCTTAGTCCTTTTCTGGTCCACATTTCTATCAATTAAATATGGACATGGTTGTGTGCATGAAGCCTAAAGGCGGGTTTACAGGTCCCAATGTAATAGCTGATTGTCAGGAAGGTAGCATTCCTTCCCGAAAGTCAGCTGCTCGTTCAGTGGAGGTGACCACTGCATTTACATGCAGTGATCTCCTTCACAGTATGAAGACGAGGGATCTCTATTGTGATGGCTCGTCCCCATACAGAATCATTGTTTCTGGGCAGCGGATTGCTGTTTAGACAGCACGATCTGCTGCCTCGAAACGGGTGATTGGCGGCACATTTAGACAGGGAGATTTTCAGGAATGAGCATTGGCAGGAATGTTCATTCTCGATAATCTACCCAAATATCGGGCTGTGTAACTTATCCTTCTCTTAGTGTGATGTCTGTCCTGTGAAAGTTTAATTCTTCGATTGTATATGTCATGAAACTAATTAGGACAGCTCTGTTTAGTCAGTCTGTATTGTTAATGGCTGCATGATATTGGGCCACTAACAATGCAGACCGACTAAACAATGTGGTCCCCCTTAGCTTAACAGGAGCTGCGGCTTGTATAGTCACGCAATATCTGACCGCAGCGCTGTGTGGTCGTACAATTAGTATGTTATATAAATATGGAGGTACAAAGAGAGGCATATACGTGGAGTAGTTCACATGCTGAATGTTGTTAATCATGACTTGTAACCATCAAGAGTTTCTAGATAATTGTCAAATATGGCAGGTCCTCAGTGTTTATCTTCTTCCTTTCTCTTGGAATTCCAGTGGTCAGATGAAGCATCTTAGAAGATTCCGTGGCACACTGAACTTGCCAATGTGTATGGCTCTCTTTTCATTATAGCAATCTCTGCCTCTAATGCCACAAGGCATTATGACGTTACCTATAGCGGCACTATAGCTATCCTATAAGTTAATTTTCAACTTTTCATACAGGCCTTCAGGCATGACTTGGATAATAACTAAGCCAGCACCTCATCTGCAGACAGCTCTTTCAGGGTAATTGTCCCTCTTCAATGCAGAGTATAGAGTACTGGCTTAACTGGTAGAGAGGCCTCTGTCAGGATTTGGGGGATACTTATGGAGAGGTCAAAAACGGACTCATATGATAGCCACTTCTGGTGGTATTAGAGGCAGACCTTGCTAAGAGCTGATTTGCTTAACTTCTTCCCAGAATTCCAGAGGAGGTTTGTCTGGCCTATAAGACTCCTCAAGACGATTAGGCATTCTCCATAAGGAGATATAGTATCCCCCCAATCCTGACCTAGTTAAACCAGTACTCTCTGCTCTGCACTGATGAGGTCTGATCTAAGTCATGTCTGAAGGCCTGTTTAAAAGGTCAACAATTAACTTCTAGCCTACATTTGGTGGTATTAGAGGCAGAGCATGCTAAGAGCTCATTTGCATACCATCTTCCCAGAATTCCAGAGTTGCATTCCCTGGCCTACAAAACTCCCCACGCCGATTAGGCGCTGTATATAAGGAGATATAGTATCCTACGAATTTCTTTTCATTATGTGATTCACATGTTTCCTTTGTATTATTCGGTAACAATTTCATATAAATGCAATTATAGAAAAGAAAAAGAAGAGAAGCTGTCAGTTCTCCTGGGGTGTCTGCTTTACTAAATACTTGGGGGGGAGATTTATCAAACTGGTGTAAAGTACAACTGGCTTAGTTTCCCACAGCAACCAGTCAGATTCCACCTTTGATTTTCAAAAGGAGCTGTGAAAAATTAAAGGTGGAATCTGATTGGTTGCCATGGGCAACTAAGCCATCTCTACTTTACACCAGGTAACTTACATGGAAAGAAAGCCATGGGTAGTGATTTATAAATAACGGCAACTTTTAAGCTCCCAAACTAGTCATTGGCATAAATATATCTGCAGAATTATCTAGAAAAACTGTTATCATAACAAATTATACCTTCAGCTCTGTGATAATCAGCATATACTGTATTACGAATATGATGCTTGGTGCCCCTGATATATGCTCATTATTAATCCTCTATAATAATTATGAACATGAAATTCCATATGTGATCATTTATGACCTTCAAGTCCATATATGCAGTATATATATATATATATATATGTATGTGTGTGTGCGCTCAATTAAAATCTAATGAAATGAAATTCCGATTATGCGTTACTTTATGATATCACAATAGGTCTCCTGCTGTAGAAAGCTGCGAAAACCATGTGCTGAAAATGGCGCTTATGAAAATGATTATTATGACAGTTTATTACTTACTGAAATAAATATAGCCCTCGCCTGTACTCAGCTGGAGGAGTTTTAAGTTCAGCTATAGATAATAGTGTACAGCCTGGCAATCTCCAGGCAGGAAAGGTCTGATTCACACGTGTATAATGTGTAATGTGATACACGGCTCATACGGCTTTAGTTAGGTAAACCATAAGCACTGCATCATTTTCAGCATTAATCCCCCAGCTCACACTGTAATAAAATATAACTCACCGTGTGAAAGCGCAGAAAATACCAACTGCTGGCGTGCAATTTATGGATTAAAACACACATTCTGCCATCTGGGTTCTTTGTACAACCTGTTGGACTCTAGTTTCTGAGCTGCTGTAATGCGGTAGGTACCAGGGAATGATATGTATAGGTAAGGGTAAGCAAGGAATAGAGGGGCATAGGGGGAATACAAGGAATAGAAGGGCATAGGGGGAATGCAAGGAATAGAGGGGCATAGGGGGAATGCAAGGAATAGAGGGGCATAGGGGGAATGCAAGGAATAGAGGGGCATAGGGGGAATGCAAGGAATAGAGGGGCATAGGGGGAATGCAAGGAATAGAGGGGCATAGGGAGAATGCAAGGAATAGAGGGGCATAGGGAGAATGCAAGGAATAGAGGGGCATAGGGAGAATGCAAGGAATAGAGGGGCATAGGGAGAATGCAAGGAATAGAGGGGCATAGGGAGAATGCAAGGAATAGAGGGGCATAGGGAGAATGCAAGGAATAGAGAGTCATAGGGGGAATGCAAGGAATAGAGGGGCATAGGGGGAATGCAAGGAATAAAGGAGCATAGGGGGAATGCATGGAACAGAGGGGCATAGGAAGAATGCATGGAACAGAAGGGCATAGGGGGAATTCAAGGAACAGAGGGGCATAGGGGGAATTCAAGGAATAGAAGGGCATAGGGGGAATGCAAGGAATAGAGGGGCATAGGGGGAATGCAAGGAATAGAGGGGCATAGGGGGAATGCAAGGAATAGAGGGGCATAGGGGGAATTCAAGGAATAGAGGGGCATAGGGGGAATTCAAGGAATAGAGGGGCATAGGGGGAATGCAAGGAATAGAGGGGCATAGGGGGAATGCAAGGAATAGAGGGGCATAGGGAGAATGCAAGGAATAGAGGGGCATAGGGAGAATGCAAGGAATAGAGGGGCATAGGGAGAATGCAAGGAATAGAGGGGCATAGGGAGAATGCAAGGAATAGAGGGGCATAGGGAGAATGCAAGGAATAGAGGGGCATAGGGAGAATGCAAGGAATAGAGGGGCATAGGGAGAATGCAAGGAATAGAGGGGCATAGGGAGAATGCAAGGAATAGAGGGGCATAGGGAGAATGCAAGGAATAGAGAGTCATAGGGGGAATGCAAGGAATAGAGGGGCATAGGGGGAATGCAAGGAATAGAGGGGCATAGGGGGAATGCAAGGAATAAAGGGGCATAGGGGGAATGCATGGAACAGAGGGGCATAGGAAGAATGCATGGAACAGAAGGGCATAGGGGGAATTCAAGGAATAGAGGGGCATAGGGGGAATTCAAGGAATAGAGTGGCATAGGGGGAATTCAAGGAATAGAGTGGCATAGGGGGAATTCAAGGAATAGAGTGGCATAGGGGGAATGCAAGGAATAGAGGGGCATGGGGGAACGCATGGAACAGAGGGGCATAGGGGGAATGCAAGGAATAGAGGGGCATAGGGGGAATGCAAGGAATAGAGGAGCATAGGGAGAATGCAAGGAATAGAGGGGCATAGGGGGAATGCAAGGAATAGAGGGGCATAGGGGGAATGCAAGGAATAGAGGAGCATGGGGGAACGCAGGGAATTGAGGGTCATAGGGGGAGCACAAGGAATAGAGGAACATACGGAGAAAGCATGGAATAGAGGGTCATCGGGAGAACGCAATGAATAGGCATAGGGGCAACACACGGAATAGAGGAGCATAGGGCAAATGCAAGGAACAGTAAGGTAATAGATAGACTGGCCTCCATAGAGCACAATAATTATGCAACCATTATTGTCTAGGAGAAGACATTACATTTCACAGCCAAGTTGCCACCACTAACTACATTCTGTTAAAGTGATTGGGTCTTGGGCCTATGACCTAACTGGCTTTATGTTCTAGTATGTCTGACGTATATGACACCACTGTATATAGAATAGAGTAGTATGTCTGAGGTATATGACACCACTGTATATAGAATAGAGTAGTATGAATGGAGCATCCTGGGAGTCTTAGTTTCACCACAGCTGGAGTGCCAGAGGTTAGCCATCACTGGAGTAGTATGTCTGAGGTAAACATTCCCACTGTATATATAGAATAGAGTAGTATGTCTGACGTATATGACACCACTGTATATAGAATAGAGTAGTATGTCTGACGTATATATGACACCACTGTATATAGAATAGAGTAGTATGAATGGAGCATCCTGGGAGTCTTAGTTTCGCCACTGCTGGAGTGCCAGTGGTTAGCCATCACTGGAGTAGTATGTCTGAGGTAAACCTTTCCACTGTATATATAGAATAGAACATGGTGCCATATGAGCAATACTCATACTGAATAATCAAACTTAACTTCTAAACTGATTAAAATAAACACAAAAAACAAGATTGTGGAAGAAATTGGCCGTGGTCTTTTATTAAGGGTTACATAAATATAATAATACTGATAAAATCACCATAATAATTAAATAAATAACCAATAAATAAATACTCATTTAAAATTCATTGAGTCCACAATTGTCCCCCCCAGCAAAACTGGGTGACTAACCCCCCTTCAATATTAGACCACGACTTCTAATAATTTTTTATTTTATTTTATTTTTTTATAATAATAATAATAATGGGAGGGCGGGCGCGACAACGTCCTCTTCTTCCAGGCTCCGCGGCGGACAAATTCCGGACCTGATGCGACCTTCCTTAAATATCCGATTTTCCCGCCCCAGAAGTCTTACTCTCCAATCAGGAACAGGCAGAAAACAGGTACCTCAGCAACAGGTAGGCAACCAGGTACCAATCAGATTGCAGAATCAGAATCACCTCAGAAAATGTAAAATTTACATACATTATAATACAAAAGGCGGGAAAATGAGAGAATTATAAATCCCAATTAACCCTTACCCTGATGCTCAATGACACCATGGTGGGCATTCGGTATGCCTTCTGTGCCCACTATCAGTATGTCTGAGGTGAACAATGCCACTGTATATAGAATAGAGTAGTATGATTAAGGTATATGACAAGGAAAGGAAGGACCTGTGTTGGAAATGTTCGTCAGAAAATGCGGAGTTAAGTCACCTATTATGGGATTGTTCAGAAGTGTGGGGGTATTGGACTAGCATTTATGAGGAACTATGTAAAAGATATAAGATCAAATTGAAGCGAAGTTTCCCCCGCTCTGAACTGACCCCCTACCAATTACGAGTTAGCATGGAAAGTTTTATGGTCGCAAAGGCCTTGATAATTAAATATTGGGGTACGAAGAATAGTCCTAGCTTTAATGAATGGAGGGCTCGGTTAGACACCATTGAGGCCTATAGAAGAATGGCAAGGAAATTGGAGTGATGGCTCCCTGCGGGGGCAGGCTCCCTTACTCGCTTCAGGCCCCCAGGATCCCTTATATTGGGAATTTCTGGATACAGAAGTTAAGGTAGATATTAAAATGCGGATGGACCCCGCAGCAGGGAAGCAAAAGGGATGGGGTGAGTTAAAAGGAACAAGTGTATTAACTTGTATAAAGTATATTTGTAGATTTTAACTGGTTGATATGAGAATTTGTATATTTGTTCCAGAAAATAATAAAGGATTTAAAAAAAAAAAAAAAAAAGGTATATGACACCAATATATAGAGAATATCTGAGATATACAACTCCACTGTACATACATAGAAAAGAGTAGTTTGATGTATGACACCACTGTATATAGAATAGAGTAGTATGATTGAGGTATACAACTGACGCCGCTGTTTATAGAATAGTATGTCTGAGGTGAAAGATGCCACTGTATATAGAAAAGCTTAGTATGTCTGAGGTACACGACGGACACCACTGTATATAGAATCGAGCAGTATCTTTGAGGTATACAACACTTCTGCATATAGAATTGAGCATTATGTCTGAGGTATATGACGGACATCACTGTAAATAGAATAAAGTAATATATCTAAGGTAAATGATCCCACTATATATAGAATAGTATGTCTGATGTATATAACAGCACTATATATAGAATAGAGTTGTATGTCTGAGGTATATGATGGACGCCACTGTATATAGAATACATCTGCCACTGTATATAGAATAAAGTAGTATGTCTCAGGTATATGACACCACTGTATATATAATAGAGTAGTATGTCTGAGGTAAATGATGGACGCCACTGTATATAGAATAAAGTAGTATGTCTCAGGTATATGACACCACTGTATATATAATAGAGTAGTATGTCTGAGGTAAATGATGGACGCCACTGTATATAGAATAAAGTAGTATGTCTCAGATATGACACCACTATATAGAATAGAGTAGTATGTCTGAGGTATATGATGGATGCCACTGTATATAGAATAAAGTAGTATATCTCAGGTATATAACACCACTGTATATATAATAGAGTAGTATGTCTGAGGTATATGATGGATGCCACTGTATATAGAATAAAGTAGTATATCTCAGGTATATAACACCACTGTATATATAATAGAGTAGTATGTCTGAGGTATATGATGGATGCCACTGTATATAGAATAAAGAAGTATGTCTCAGGTATATGACACCACTGTATATAGAATAGAGTAGTTTGTCTGGGGTAATTGATCCCACTGTATATAGAATAGATAGTATGTCTGTACGATGGACACCTCTGTATGTAGAATAGCTGAGTATGGTATTCTTTCGAGCAAAAAAAAAAACCAAAACAAAACTTATTCCAATCTCAAAATAACCCTCTTTTGGCCTCCATCATGTGAATGGATGTGTTTAAGGTGCACACTGGATGCTTTCTCAGTGTATGGCCAGTTTCACATCTGCCGCTCCGCTCTCCAGCACTCTGTTCCGGCAGAGAATGCTGGGAATCGGAGGAAAAATGTTGCGTGCAGTTTTTGGTCTGGGTGAATCTCAGCATATTTGCCTGGAAGTGGCCAGATCGCCGCCGGATCCAATTATAGTCAAAGGGGTCTTGAGGCAAGACGCCACTGTCTGGCACTGCCGGATCTGGAGAACTCCAGCAGGCTGTTCTCTGACGGAACAACCTGCAGGAGAGCCGTGCTGCAGATGTAAAACCAGCCGATACGTTAAACGTATATTACAAATGCAGTGTGTACACCCTTATGGGCCTGGTGGTGACTGCTTCCTCTGCATCCCCTACATTTATACTAACTCTCAAGGACTGCTCCAAAATATGCAATTTTACACTGTTTGAGTACATCTTGTAGACGACTGTACAGTATACATTTCACTTCATCAGATACGTGCAGAAAAGTGCTTTCAGTATATGACTGGTCAGCAGTGGATAGCGGTGGCACAGGAGCCGCAGAGGTAATGGAATCTGCACCCCCTCAGACATTTTGTGATACAATTTAGCGAGTCGGATTCTGGGTTGTTTCCGTGGCTATTGTGTGACTTGAAAAGACTGCTATTCACAGTAGGTGGACAATAAACAGAGGCTCTCTGTTCACAATAAAGAAGTGGGTACAGGGCCTTGGCTGCGACTATAGGACAGTATTTTACTCTATTGAAAACGATTATCCTGCTTGCAAACTTCATTGTCACAATTAAATTTATGAGCTGAGGAAGATCTGAACTATTATACCTTAAAAAGGGGGCATTATTTACGCCTCGACTTACTGTAGCCATAAGGAGGACAGTGCAAAAGGTCTTATCGCTGTCTGACATTGTTTTGGTCATTTTGCAGATTTAAGTATAAGGTCACTCATAACCTACTTAATAATAAGTCAGAAATGACCTAGATTCAGAGTTGTCATTGCCAAATATAGATGTTTATACGCTGTATATACCTATGATGAGCATTGTACCCTTTGTGATGTGATAAAAGAGCATGGTTTTGGGCAGTTCATATATCTTGCGGCTTCTGTGTCCAACCCTGCAGGGCATGGAAAGTATTGGAGTAGCATGACGAAATATGAGGAGCTGCTTTAGGCATTTTCCAAGGTTTAACAAAAATTACCAGTAAGCTGGATATGTGTTGAAATAACACCATTTTCCAAAAAGCTTGGGTTCAAAAGGATTCAACGGACGCCATCCGTGTTTGCAGACCACAAAACACACAACGGTCGTCTGCATGTAGCCTAAGTCTGACACACCACTGCTGCAGTAAGAAAATGGCTTCCATGTAGCATTACAAAACATCATAGCTGCAATATTTTTAACATGTTCTGTTGTGGTACTACAGAACTATCCATATGGGGTAGTGGTAAAAAAACACCGTTTTTTAACACATACCCAGTTTACTCACAATTGTAAAGGCTACGGACACTTTTGCACTGAATTGCTTTTATGGTTCATATGTTTCATAAATACAAACTTTCTAAATGGTCTCCATAAAAAAATTCCTCCCATTTTGCACAGTATATGTAAGTCCTCCATCTAGCTCATAGTGCTGCTGATACTGACATAATGCATCAGTGTGAGGCATCATGCACACGGCCGTTGTGCGGCTGTTCCGTGGTCCCCAATGTACGGGCAACGTCCGTGCGGCGGCCGGGACGGATCAAGACCCATTCAACTTGAATGGGTCCGTGATCCTTCCGCAACACAAAAAAATAGAACATGTTTTATTTTTTTGCGGTGCGGAGGCATGGACAGAAGCACCACAGAAGCACTCCGTAGTGCTTTCATGGGGTTCTGTGCCTCCGTTCCGCACCACTTGGAACCGAACCCGAGTTTGGGAAATGTTTTTTTTTACAGTAAAAATGAATCTATGAAGTTATTACGCAAAGTCACGCGAGACTTTGCGAAGTAATAACTTCGGCTTATCTGAGCCAATACATTCTAATACAGTACGGAGCACTCAACTTCGGATGTTTCATCTTAAGTCGATTCGCTCATCCCTAATCACAACAAAATATGCCCATTAGCAGACAAATGAGCATTTGCTTGTTCATGGGTTGAGAGGATGCTTGATTATATGGGCCAGTAATTGTGAACAGCCTTCCCATGAACACTCGTTCATGATAATCGGCCCAAATATTGTGCAAAAAAAATAAAAAAAGGATCCTTACAGGTAGCAGCAAGATGAGGAAGGAAGTTTTACAGACGTATGTGGAGAGGGGGTGAGGATCTGAGGAGTGCACATCACGCAGGCTGTAGAGAGGAGCGTACAGGGAAGGGAATTTATAGGAGGAAGATGGCAACATTCTAAATATAGAGGTCCAGCATGTATTACTGGGAGGGACTGATCCACATGAGAACAGTCTGAAAGTAGGACAGGCTACAAACTGAATATCAGGGGGACTAAAGATAAATGAAGGAATGAAGATTGCAGACTGAAAGTCAAAGAAGCACTCCCACAAAAATCTTTAATCTCTGGCCTATTAGAAAGGTACATGATGTAAACTGTAGTGAAGGTAATCTTCTTACCAATGAATGTATTTGTGACTTATAACCTCCCTTGTGATCCTCAGCTGTGTCATGTGACCAACTCTCTGATCTCCAACTGAGACAGGACAGGAAGTTAGTTACTTCTCTATTCATTCCTATGAGACTGACATTGAGCTTCCAATAGTAATACATAGAGAAACTGGAACTGGCCTCCAGTACACACATAAGATGCTATGTTATTTGGAGAGTCAGAGTGTTTGTCACATGACACAGCTGAGGATCAGATGGGAGGTTATAATTCATAAATACAGTCACTGGTAAGGTCACCTTCATACAGTTTACATCATGTACCTTTCTAACAGGTTAGAGAATAACATTTTTTGTGGGATTGCGTCTTTAACGCAACATTTATTACTCAAGGTAAAGCTGTGTTTGACTTTTCCATTATTCTTTTACATCAGAAGAGCAGAAAAACTGAAAAAAAATCTGTCCATTTTAATCCCCACTTGTTTAAATGGGTACTTTTGTATATCAATTATGCTCCTTTAATGTCCACTCTTGTCAATGGATGATGGATAGAAATGGATAGTGTTTTTGTTTGTATCCATCATCCAGTCCGTGTAACAGATTCGTTTTTTTTCTGTTTTTCTGCTCTTCTGATGGAACAGAATAATGGAAATGTCAATGCAGGTGTGAACAAGCACGAACCAATAATATATGGAAAAATAATTTTTCCATGTCAAAGGTGTATATAGACTATACGACTGTACAGCTTTTAAAACAAAGAATCCGTATATTTTAATACAGTAGGCATCAATCAGCGTCCATACCACACCGTAAGGCTGCAGCCTCATGGGAACTTTGGCTATGACACACCTCGGACAGCCATTAGATTGCAGTGTAGCATTACAATTCATGGCAAGAATAAAGTGGCATCATGACCCAAAAGTTGCCGTGACTCCAGATGCAAGAAATCCAGCAGTTTGGAGGATTTTCTCACAGTACGTGCGACTCGCGAGACAGTACCCTCACTGCAGGAGGGTATACCTTGTCTCACTTGTTGCAAGTGCCCACAAACATTTATTACAGTACATTTTGTAGTTATTAGTAACATTTAAAAATGAATATGTAAATTCTCCATACCATGCATTTTCACATAAACATTTGCCATACTTTGTTCTGTTATCTGCCCCATGAGACTTAATTTCAACAATTTAATTCTCAGCTGACTATGAATTTTATCATGTTCTCACAATAAAACACTGTTCCATGTTTTCATAGTGAGAGTCCAAAAGAGAAATGCTGGTCGCAGAGGTGCACTGGTGCTGATATTACTTAGGGAACTATGCTATCTCAACCATAGAAAGCAAAACGC
The DNA here is from genome assembly GCF_014858855.1 of Bufo gargarizans. NCBI lineage: Eukaryota > Metazoa > Chordata > Amphibia > Anura > Bufonidae > Bufo > Bufo gargarizans. The sequence goes on from NC_058083.1 coordinate 220,343,508, forward strand.
CAAGCTTGGGCCACCTTTTTCCCGCTCTGCTTCTTCTATTATTATTAGAGTAAATGTCCCTTTAACTCTACATTAGATGGCTCTGGTTATATGTACTCCTGTGTCCTGCACTGTTCTTCTGCAAATAATGATGTATTCACCTTCCTTGCCTTCAAGACTGTAGAGCTGCATCTACAACCTGTTTCTTCATACTACTTCCCATGCACTGGTGACCAGGGATCAAATCTCTTTCTGCATGGGTTTTGTACGTTCGCCCATATTCATGTGAGTCTCCTGTAAGGGTTTCTACCACTTAGGCGTCACATATTTGGCTGTCAGACACTAGCGATCCGCTAGTGTCTGCTCTGGCCAACCATCCTAATATAATTGCTTTTGGGACGGTGGTTTGGCTAAAAAAACTACTTTTATTAATATGCTAATGAGCCTCTAAGTGCTATGGGGGCGTCATTAGCACCTAGAGGCTCCGTCTACCTTCCGAAACTGCCGCCGCCGAGCGCGTCCCTCCAGCCCGCCCATCTCCTCCTGAATGCGATCCTCGTATGTATTCTGCGCATGCGCAGTGAATGTCTGACCGCTTCCTTGCTCAGACATATCCACTGCGCCTGCGCGATGACGCCATAGTGCTCCGAGGAACAGGCGCAGTGGAGATGTCTGAGCAGGGAAGCTGTCAGACATTCACTGCGCATGCGCAGAATACATACGAGGATCGCATTCAGGAGGAGATGGGCGGGCTGGAGGGACGCGCTGGGGGCGGCAGTTTCTGAAGGTAGACGGAGCCTCTAGGTGCTAATGACGCCCCCATAGCACCTAGAGGCTCATTAGCATATTAATAAAAGTAGTTTTTTTAGCCAAACCACCGTCCCAAAAGCAATTATATTAGGATGGTTGGCCAGAGCAGACACTAGCGGATCGCTAGTGTCTGACAGCCAAATATGTGACGCCTAAGTGGTAGAAACCCTTTAACCATTTATACCTCTAAATATTTATTTGGCTTCCTATTAAATTAACTGAGGTGTGTGACTGAGATATTAGATAGTAAGCCTAACAGACATCAAATTTGATATAGTTGGTAAACAAATGTGGAATATTTTGGTACTATATACATAACGGGTAATAATTGTATTGTTTTGTTTTTGTAGCTCCTTATACAACATATACTGTGGCGTAACTAGAGTTCTATAGGTCCCAGGGTAAATCTTGGACCTGGGCTCCCCTCATTATACCCAAACAGATTATGGCCCACTTCTATGTACCATTTATGCATTTGTTCTTGCATCCTCCACCTTTGCTACTCTGCAGATCATATAAGCCAAAATAGTACAATTAATTCCATTGACTAATGGGTGAAATCTTCTCTAAATGTAGTTGTTTACTTTTCCTGTCCTTCTCCATCTGGACCAGACCACCATGAAGACTTCTTCCAACCATGACTGACATGGACATCCTTAGCGGCTTGTTTTTCCTACATCTACGCAAACTTGTCATCCATAGTGGCCTAGGAAAAATAGAACTCCAGACTGTAAATAAGTATATATACAGTAAAAAATACCTCCTTTTCTGCCGCAAAGAGTAATCTTCACACAGATATAATGTCCCCACCCAGTAATAGTGGATCTTTTGGTGCTTCAAACAGCCATAGTGCTCCCACACAGGAAAAGCACCTACTTTGTGCCAGCGCACGGTAATAATGCCCTTTTCTGTTTCCTATGCAATATTTTCCTCTTTTGTGACCCCCACACAGTTATAGTATCCCCCTCCTATCACCTTACAGTAGAAATGCCCCTTATTGTGCTTTGCACTTCCTAAACAGTAATGCCTCCCTTTTTGCTCCTCCAAATAGTAGTAGTCTTGGAGTCCAAAATAAACCCTGAAGCTCACTTAACACCTTGATGAACGTCTGGGTCCTCTTCGTGTCTCTGCTGTCCATGACACGATGCAGGTGGCACAGTGATGTTACTGCAACAGGATGCTGAAGTCCTCACTGTGATTCTGACCTCTCGCATGTCACAGGACTACAGCAACCTACTGCCTATAAAAGCCACCAATGGGGGAAGACTTTCTGGTCCATCATAGATTTCAAGGGGATTCATGTCCTGGGAACACGGATACAGTTTAACGCATTGCTTGCCCTCGGGGCCCCACTGGAGGGCCGCTTCCCATTGGGACCTGGGCCATTGGTTAGTACAGTTTTTCAGTAAGAGTTCCAGCTATGACTTAGATAAGAACATGAAATGTGCAGCCCTGAGATCTCCGTTTCAGCACTGAAGGTAAATGTTTTGTTACTAGACAACTGACAGAGAGGGAAGTGATAGTTTTTCTTGTTTTGGAGGATTATGCAATTCTTCCTGACAAGGTGAAGATGTTGCACATTTGAATGATAATGCAAAACCGGCTCATATTTGCTGCTATAGCAACAGTGGCGTGCTGCTAGCTACGGGAGAGAGCGCGCTGTCATCCTGCCACAGTGCTCATTTCACTTCTTATTCCAATGACTGTAGTTAGGCTTGAAGAATAAATCATTTCTTCAATGTAATTTGTACGTAGAAATAAAATGTAATCTATGAGGTATTATAAAACATTGCTAACCACAAAATTCCATATATACTGTAGCAGAGCTGAGCTTTTCATCTGCTGTTTTATTATGTATCGCAGGTACACCTGTAAATCTGATATTTGATCGGGCCAATTTCAATAAATCTAAAAATGTTTCTATCATAACTCATTCATATCCACTAGTGGATGGGAGAAAATGATCCTCCTTATTGGCTAGGTGTTATGTTTCTTGATTTCGACTAAAACTTCACTGAAAATGGTGGCAATGTGAGCCTATACTGTAGCTTTTTGAGCATTTGTAAGACTAAAGTGGTATGTTTTTATAGGCAACAAAAAAGTAAAAATTTTGATGGCCCATCCTCAGGATCAATATATAGAGGATCAATAAAATATCAGTGGGAATGCATCAGGCCACACCCCTGTTGATCAGTTGGCTAAAACGACATAGCTCCATCCATTGTGTACATGACAGAGCTGGTTACTGCACCACTGCTCTCATTCACTTCAATGGGAGCTTAATAGTTATTTTGTGTATTTCGGATGCAGGAGCTACACTGGGAGAAGCTAATTGGTGGGGGTCATGGGTTTCGGACTTCACCGATTAGATATTGATGGCCTATCCAGAGCATCAGCCATCAACAGGGGCGGATTGGTCATACACACTACAGGGAAATTTCTCGGTGGGCCGATATCCCAGGGGGCCACTCAAGTCCTTCTCTCTGCCTCTGACCAGGTACATAATGAGCTCTCAGCGGTAATTAAAGCTGTGAGCATCAGGTGGACAGTGACCACACAGGGCCTCCTGAATTCAGCTGCTGTGGCCCGCACCTCACCTCCAAAGCCCTCTGCTCCATAGACAACTGGAGGAGGAGGACAGAAGATGGTAGCTATTGTTGGCCACCACAGAGGGCCAGCTTTTGGGGCAATATATTGTGCTACACTATGTTATTTGGTTCTGCTGGGATGGTATTTTGCATTGGTTCTGTTGGACCTGCCTACAACATGGGGCCACTTTAAGTTTTTTTTTCCAGGGCCACTTTAAGTTCCCAGTCCACCGCTGGCCATCAATATAAAAATCCATTAAGGATTAAAACATATTATTAAAGGGGTTATCCAACATCATACAACAGAGTTTGGGCTAGTATGAGACACACCTCTTGCCTCATGATTGGTTCTGGCTGCTGCTCTCTCCCTCCCATTGAAGCTCTGCCTTTTCTGATTGGCTGTTCTATATAATCACAAGTCTATTGCAAGCTAATCAGGAAGTCAGTGCATGGAAAATAGATGTCAGCAATTATTTCAAAGCACATATTACTAAACTACTTGTGAGAGAATAAGATTATTAAGGAAACGGACGCTGGTAAGGTCTCCTGGAAATCTACTTAAAGGGGTTATCCAACATCATACAACCCCCCATGTGCCGGGCCCCTCAGAGGTAATACACTTACCCCACTCCCTGCGCAGCTCCTGGTCCTCGCACCGCCACTGCTGCTTCTCCCTGTACACGGATTAAAACATCCGGTGTCGGGGGGCAGCAGCCAATGGCAGTTGGGGATTGGGACGAGCCTCCCTAGCATCGCGGGTGACTTTAGGGAGGCTCGTCCCCGTCTGTCATTGGCTGCTCTCTTCCGACATCGGATGTTTTCATCTGTATACAGGGAGAAGCAGCAGCGGCGGTGCGGGGACCAGGAGCAGCGCAGGGAGCGGGGTAAGTATATTCCCTCTGAGGGGCCCGGCACATGGGGGGTTGTATGATGTTGGATAACCCCTTTAAGTAGATTTCCAGGAGACCTTACCAGCGTCCGTTTCCTTAATAATCTTATTCTCTCACAAGTAGTTTAGTAATATGTGCTTTGAAATAATTGCTGACATCTATTTTCCATGCACTGACTTCCTGATTAGCTTGCAATAGACTTGTGATTATATAGAACAGCCAATCAGAAAAGGCAGAGCTTCAATGGGAGGGAGAGAGCAGCAGCCAGAACCAATCATGAGGCAAGAGGTGTGTCTCATACTAGCCCAAACTCCCTGTAGATACTGGAGCTAAGCTGTGGTCACAGATCACAGCTCTTCTCTGATAGAGCTGAGCTAAAAAAGAGCCAGCGAGCAAGATCTCAGAAAATGTTATAGCAGATAAACAGCACAGGCATGTACTAACTGTATGGCTGTAAGTACTAACTACTAGCTTATATATTAGATAAATAATATTAAAGGGCATCTGATTGACAGGGCCAAGTGTGATGACATTTTCACTGCCTGACCCTGCCAATTAAAGTGCAGAAGGCACTGCAGTTGCAGAGAGAGCAGAGCCTCTAGGTGTAACAGCAACGCCCCTGCTGATCCTAGAGCCTCATTTGCATATATTTTAACACTTTATTTTTCTCAGCAATGGGGGCACATAGGAACATGGGATCAACCCAGATGCCCTCAGATGCCAAGCGCACATGTAACAGGTAAGCCAGTCTCATAGGTAGAGATCTGCTGCCAGGTGCCCTTTAAGATCATGATTGGATATCCACTTGAATGCAGAGCAATTTTTTTCTATGCTTTCTCATTGCATTCAATAAAAATCCCACAGTTAGTGAGCAGGGATCCTAAACTGGGTTTCATAACCACACTTTCTGTACCGTATATCTCTTGCCCTATAAGGGTACTTTCACACTTTCGGCAAGAGGATTCTGGCAGGCAGTTCCGTCGCTGGAACTGCCTGCCGGATCTGGAAATCTGGACGCAAACAGATGCATTTGTCAGACGGATCCGGATGCGGATCCGTCTGACAAATGCATTGCAATACCGGATCCGTCTTTCCGGTTGTCATCCGGAAAACGGATCTGGTATTTATCCTTTTCACATTTTTAAAGGTCTGCGCATGCGCAGACTGCAAAACCAAATCCAGCATTCCGGAACATTTGGGGACGGATCCGGCATTAATGCATTTCAATGGAAATTGATAATGGATAGAAAACTGCAGCATGCTACGGTATTTTCTCCGGCCAAAAAACGTAAGAGGGACTGAACTGATGCATCCTGAATGGAATGCTCTCCATTCAGAATGCATTAGGATAAAACTGATCATTTTTTTCTGGTATTGAGCCCCTGTGATGGAATTCAATACCGGAAAATAAAAACGCTAGTGTGAAAGTACCCTAAGTATTAATATATCGTGTGTGCCTTCAGCTGGGTTATCTTTTACAGTCCTGACAGGAATGGACAGAGTGAGTCATGTTCTGCATCGTTAACGTTTTGGTAACATAAAGGCGAAATTGATTTTGCACTTAATAGTTGCAAAATATGAGTAATAGCAAAGTCACTTGCCAGCTCTTCCAGTGAAACCAGCAGGAGAAAAAACTCCTGCCCAGTGTGCACGCAGTTATTTCAGGGTCTCCGTGAACAGAAGTCACAACCAATTTATTCAAGAGCGTTGTTTATTGCGCTCCCCTATTCTAGTTGTGTGAAGACCTTGTCACTAAACAGCGGGGTTATTTGGCGGTAGACACCCTTATTAAAGGGAAAATACTCAAAGCTTTGTACATTCTGTTCTGCTTCAGTACAAAGCACTGGGAGTGATGTCACCTAGACTGTAGTAAACAAGCCGTCCATGCACATATACTGCATTGTCCCACCTCATGGTATTTCTGGAGGCTAAACTGGGGGCTGAAGTTATTGACAAGCCTTTTAACGATTCACTGTCCATAATCTGCTGCTCAGAAGACACTATTGTCCTGGCTGTTTGTTCTTTGCCATAGTTTGGGATTGTGATTTTGTTTCTCCTCTTTTTAACTGAATCCCAAATTTGGCAAACAAAAAAAAAATCTGTAATTGCACATAAACTGCATTGTGTGAACAATTCCTTAATCAAATAACATAATCTAACAGTTTTCAATTAACGTGCAGCCTGTATGCTGCATGTGTTATTTTGTGCAATAATTAACATAATGCATCCCCCACATGCTTTTACAGTCCCCGATCCTGTTAGATCCCGCACATGCCCAATTGAAACGTATGTGCATCGGCCTCACTTGTACCTTTAGCGCTGGATAGGAGTGCCTGTGAGAAGAGAGCCGGCGCACGCGCAGAAGGTACAAGTGAGGCCGATGCCCATACGTTTCAATTGGGCATGTTCGGGATCTAACAGGATCGGGGACTGTAAAAGCCGCCCAGCGCAGTGAATAATAATGACCTGGGCGGCGCTAGGAAACGACAGTTGGGGCGCGGCTGGGCACAAAGGTATGAGAAAAACCGCCCCTTGGGCACAAAGGAAGGTGATTGACATATGAATATAAAGTTGATTTTACATGGTTTGAAATGCAGACAGGGGGTACTCTTATATGATTGGAATACACTTTAAAAGACCTATGACTGCATAGGAATATCTAAATATGTTTATAGGGCCTATCAGTGTCCCTTTAAGGTAGCTATCCTATAAGTCAATGCTTACTCTTTTAAACAGTCCTTGTGGCATAACTTGGATAATAGCTAGGCAAGTAATTAATCTGCAGATAGCTATTTCATTTAGATTGCTTCTCATCAGTGCAGAACAGAGAAAACTGGCTTAACTGGGTGAGAGGCCTCCATCCGGATTCTCCTTATGAAGAGCATCTTACGACTGGGGACTTTTTTTTTTTTTTTTTTAAGCTTATTTGCTTCTTACATTAGGCACTCTCCATAAGGTGAAATAGTTCTCCCCACCCCCTGAATCTTGCACTGTACTGCACTGATGAGGAGTAATCACCCTAAAACTAATTTCTGCAGATGAGGTACTGGCTTAGCTATTATTCAAGTTATGCCAGGACTGTTTAAAAGGGTAAGCATTTACTTAGAAGATAGCTGCTTTTGTCTGGCATCATCAGAGGTTCAGCTTTCTTTTCTTTTTAGAACCAGATCTTATTTGCATACCAACATGTGAACATAGCCTTAAATGTGTTCTCAAAGATTTAAAGCAGATCTGTCATCAAACTATGCTGCTATACAGTATGTAGGGAAGGCATAGCACAAGGGCAATCTTTTGTATTAGCCAAAACGGCACTAAAAACTTTGTTATTATGCAAGTAGAAGCAATCAAAGAATACACTGGACACTTTGTTTATGAGTCTAGTGTTTTAATAAAGAAATCACACCCCTACTCATGGTGATTGACAGGCTGCTAGGTATGTAGATGCACTACTGCTGAGTAGGGCAAAGAGAAGCCACTGGGAGCAGTAATAATTAATAATAGGCCAATGTATTTTTGAAAAATAATTCAGTGAGATGCAGCAAACACAAAAATGATCTCTTAATCTATATGGCTTTTATATTATGCTATTGTCACTGATCACTTATACTGTATGTATAGGTCCAGTATGATGGCTCCGTGTTTAGGCGGCTCAGACAGTGTTCAGTTTGTCTCTGAGCATTTGACATAGACAGTCTTATTATTTCATCATGTCTGATTTAGTTAATAAGGCTTCACTTTCAACAGTTTCTGTCAGTGTGCATTAAGGTATTGTAGTAGTGCTTGATGTCAGCAGTGATACTCCAGCATTTTATCATCTACAGTTCACTGAATCCCCTTTCCATTTAACCCAAAAAAATACACATAGACACAAAAATAGTTCTTGTGTGTCTGTCTGTGTGTGTGCGTGGGGAGGGGGGGATCTGTCACATTGTTAAAACTTTATTTTGCCAATTTTTAGTTAAAAAAATAGTCAGAGAAAAACATAGTCCTACAGAGTTATTGTAAAATATTTTTTTTGCAGAATAGAAGTGTGAAAATGGCAGTAAGATACATAAAATGGTTTTCTGGGACTAAGAAACAGAAGACCTATCCTCAGGATAGCTCATCAGTATTAGGTCAATTGTACTCCAGCGGTTGTTTCAAGAAGACCTATTAGGTTCCCCCAGTTGAAGCCGCCCTTTGTGAGCAAGAACGGAGAGCCGCTTGTTTTGGTGGAAATGAGTCGGGTATTACAAGGAAGTCTGTTCATCTGAATAGCTATTATGTAATACTACACTTCCCTTGAAGCCACTCTGTGTGTGTGTGTGGGGGGGGGGGGGGATACAGTATCTGGCTGACAGCTGCTTCCCTGTCAAAATCAGCTGTTTTCCGGATGGGCTGGGGGCTGCAAATTGAAAGGGGTTGTCTTTGATGAGATTATCCATTTTAAGCTGAATAAATCAAATTCTGATAAATTGATATTAATCCAGTCTTTGAATGTATTTCTCTAATTTTCTGATTATGTATTTATTGTTTTTATTGCTAGTTGATATTTTGAATGGAAATTACATGAGCAAAAGGTGGTTTATTATGTTTGCAAAGTAAATCTGAAAAGAGCAAGGAGATTTATAAAACGGTTTAAATGAAAAATAAACAAAAAAAAAACTGGCTTTGTTGCCCATGGCAACCAATCACAGCACAGCTCTCCATTGATAATATGCTCTTGACAAATGAAAGCTGTGCCATGATTGGTTGCCATGGACAACAAGGCCAGTTTATCTTTTAGCCAGTTTTATATATCTGCCATACTGAATGAAAGATGTAGTTTTCTTTGACTATTTCTTTAGATACAAAACACTCAGTTTCAGTTTTGTTTGTGTGATGTTTTGTGGCTCCTGCATGTGAGTCCAGCCTTAGTAGCTAGTCTCTACAACGTAAACGTGGACTGGCATATACTGTTGTAGACAGTATATTTTTTTTAACACTTGGCATGCATTAAGTAAGCAAGTAATTGTTCTCAGATTTTGTAGTACACTGATTTATCTTTGTATTATATTCTGTGACCTTGACAGAGAGAACATTAGGCGAATGCCATATTGTGCAGTGGCTGAGTGCCACATCATGGCCTTCAGCTTTATCTTGTGTGATATTACACAAATGTTACAGTTCGTTCCTTAAATATTCTTTCAAAGATCCTTTCAAGGGAATCTGTCTAAGAGCAGCATAAAATAGTGACCGATATCCTTAGCAAAACCAATAAAAAATAAAACTGATGACAGCAGTGACTTACCTCCAAAGGAAGCAGACCATGCAGCTGGACCCCTGGGGAAAAGGGGGTCCAGCCATGGAGGAAAGGCCCTGTCCCATAGTTACAGTTAATAAAAGAGCCCTTCCTTCTTGTGTCCCTGCCTGGGGCAAAGACCCTGCCTTCTGGATCCACATCATAAGATATGGAATCATAAATCATATATCATTCACAGCGGCTTTTTTCCCACATTAAACCACAATTTATTGTAAAACCCCAGTTCAAAATAAGTGGGGACATTGTAAAATGTAAATAAATGAGAAAAGCAGAATGCAATGATTTTCAAATCTCATAGACCCATATTTTATTGAGAAAAGATCATACAACACATATCCGATGTTGGAAGTGAGGCATTTCACGAAACAAATTAATTAATTTAGAACCTGATGGCAGCGACGCATTTCAAAAAAAGTTAGGAGAGTGCCATGTCTACCATAGTGTAGCATCACCTCATCTTTTATCAATAGTTTTTAAACATCTGGGAGGTGAGGAGAACAATTCTTGGAGTTTTGGGAGACGTATATTGCCCCATTCTTGTCTCATGTAGGATTCTAGCTGCTCAACAGCAGTTGAAAGATGTTTGCTCGCTCATCAGCTGGCTCAATTATACAGGCCAGTTATCACGATAATGGGCCCTAAAAAAATGGTGCCATCTAATAGGATCCTAAGGCTTTCAGCTTTATTTTTTGGAGGTTGGAGGGGTTTTCTACATTTTGGTAAGTGAAAAATATCAGTGCATGTGTCAATATTACTGTACATCTCTGTGTATTCTACTACCTGGGTATACAAAAGTTTTGTAATATGGGTTCTACTTCTCCTCTAGTGATAACTAGATCAATAGGGCCAAGCTAAAGCTAGATGAATAGGAGCAATTTCCAGACCATAAAAATTTGATTCTTCTGTCTCCACAAACACTTAATGACTTGTCAGATATAGATTGCAAAGGGCAGAAATCCCTTACATGTAATGCAGTACATTTCCACTTAGACGAACCTGTCACTTACCTCCTGCTTTTTGCTTTTACTAATGTTCTTATAGTTTGACTCTAGGAGGGTGTGTAGGCTAATATTGGCCTTGAATTAGGATCCTTAAGAGAAACTACTCTTGGCACTTGTCAATAAATAATGAGATATTGGCATATTAATGTGTTTTTCATCTCTTTCCGCAATATAAGTCTTTTTTTTATTTTTTATTACAGGCCACAGTGAATAACTGGAAAACCAAAATGTACAGTATAATAAAATCAACTAAGAGAGCCAAATCTGATACACAGAAATATATGCAATGAACGCTCTATTTGAAAGCTGCTTAACTTCTGAAGGGAATTATATCCGTCCTGCAAGTGTCACCTTAAAGATAATCAAATGTGACTCATTCCTGTGAGATTTCTGCAGCTGAAGGATTGTACGTACAACATCCATTGACCGTCTAGTCAGCAGTGCTGAGCCTAGGAGATACTAGATACTCTTAGATAAAAAAAATCCCCCATTTACCAGTTATGTGGACTAAAGTTGAGCCACTGTCCTAAATGTGAAGAATGGGCCGAACATGATTAGTAAACTGTGAACTGCAATTTTAGATATTCTGGTTTTTAAGGTATTTTCTGGAGAATAATTATTTTTCAGTAACACTAAATACAGTAACAGAGCTAAATCTTCTTATTGGAACTGGATAGTAATAAAATTACAACAATCCTTTCTGAGCAAACATTGGAGGTTGAACATAGAAAGAAGTTCAAGAGTTCAGTTTTATGTGGTGCAGTCCTGACACACCTCTCAGCTCTCAGAATCAGGATCAGCAGTGTGTGAAAGGCGCAGTGTTGAAACAAACCGTATCTGGTGTAATGCCAGAAAAACAACAGTGACACAAGAAAATCAACAGTAAAAGCTCCAAGGTTATGTGACAGCAGTCTGCAGAAACCACGAATATGGATACTGCCTTGTCTATTGCTCCTTACCCCAGTGACTTGAAGGTAAATGATGGAAGCAAAGGGACCTCTACAAGGAGGACATGTGAGTACAGTGTGGCCCCTGGAGATGGGTTGGAGGCAAGCTCTGAAAAACATGCAAACGGCAGTGCAAAAGACTGCTTACCCCACACCAATGGTGGCTACAGTCTTGAGTCTGACACTGTTGTACAGCCTATGCTTAGTTTGGAAATTTCTAGGCAAGTAACCTCTAATGATGCTGAGGACATATCAGTCTCTGAACCACTGAGTGAAGGTAGCATGGCACTGAGTGGAAGTCAGTGGGATATGAACAATGTGTCGGAATTGGAAGAGGATAGTGAAGAAAGAAGTTTATCCGAATCTATCTCAATCAGTGAATATCTACAAGCTCAAGCAAGACAATCTAATGCAGATTTTGGAATCAATAAAACTGAAGGGAATCTGGAGAGAAATATTTTAACTGGTAACACTGAAACCCCTGGTGAACCAGACCTGGTGATTGAGGTGACTGGGGGGCAAAGGATTAAAGCACATAAGTCCATTTTGGCTGAGAAGAGTGATTATTTCAGGGCCCGATCATCAAGAGACATTCTTAAAATTAAGGGTGTAAGTTACCAGACTTTACAGCTGCTCGTGGATTATATTTACAGCTCAAAACTGGAAGTGAAGCAAGAAAATGTGGTGGAGGTGATCAGTGGGGCAAAGTTCCTGCAGATCCCATGTGCCGTGCAGTGTGCCATGGACAGTATGAGGTCCCAGATATCACTCAAGAACTGCTATCAGGTGCTCTATATTGCAAAAAAGCAAAGACTAAATGAGCTCAAGGAAGCTGCTTACAAATTTATGAGTGACCATTTTCTACAGGTTCTTAGAGACCCAAATGTCTATGGCAGACTGACGGGTGCAGAAAGAGACTTAATATTACAACGTAGAATGGATGGAAAGCAGTGTTTGGTGGTGGCCGAAATTAATGATGCTTTCGAACGAATGAGCAGTAGTAGTAGACCTCAAAGCCGAGAGAGCAGTAGACCCCAGAGTCCTTCATCAGTTTTTTCCATTGAAGATGATGGAACTACTTATCAGGTCCAATGCTTCACCGAATCCACAAGGAGATGGCGGTCTTTGACAAAGATTCCAGAGGAGGCAAACACTAAAGGTTGTGGAGTATGTGTTCTGTATAACTATTTGTTCATTGCTGGGGGAATTAAAGGTAGCGGTGAAAAAGCAAAACTTTCTGACCAAGTATTTTGCTACAACCCTTTGACTGACACCTGGGATAAGGTCCGATCACTCTCCCAACCACGCTCACAGTTGAAACTTATTGCTCTAGATGGTTATTTATATGCTATTGGTGGAGAGTGCCTATTCACAGTGGAAAAATATGACCCCCGTCTTGACCGTTGGAGCTCAGTAGCTTCATTACCTAAGGGTGCTTTCGCTGTGGCCCATGAAGCTACAACATGTAATGGTGAGATATATGTATCAGGTGGGACTCTTTTTTACCGTCTACTCAAATATGATCCCAAACATAATGAATGGCAAGAATGTCCTTACAATAACAGCCGCCGAAGGTCTGCTGGTATGGTATCCCACAAAGGCTGCATATACCGATTTGATATCAGTCGTGAGCATGGCCTTAGTGTTTTCACCTATAATTCAATGGCCAGGCACTGGAGTGATGGAGTCAACCTACATCCTGGTCCAGGGCCACCTCCTCCCAGTTTGCCATTTCGTTGCACAGTCATGGGGGGCAACATCTATTGCTTGAACAGAGCTGTAACACTAGGAGTGCCACTGCCACCAGAAGGAACTGGAGGAGAAATGGGTAGTTGTCAACTTGAGCTCTTTCCCTCACCAGAAGAAGCAAAAGGGGTCCTATTTCCGTTTGTTCTCTATTTGCCTGAGAATAGATCCTACCATTAAGACCAAGACTATACTGCGTATGTGTCTTGCTTTATTGGCATGTTTTTAAACGTCTGTCTGTATCATTGTCTGTCTGACACATTTATGCCAGGTTTATTTCCTGAAATGCATGCCTATCACTGTACAAAGATCATGAATACACATATTATATGCATTATTGGAGATTCCCTAGAACCAGCCTACAGACCTTTACCAAGATGAATTTTGCATGTGTTAGTTATTGTTATGTATTTACAGTCTAATGAACCTTGTGATGGGGACGTTTGATATGGTCAAGAAAACAATAAATGGAGATAAACTAACCTGGATTTTAAGAATAGCTGCTAAAATCTAGAGCCAAGTGTTAAAAGAAACTATTATACACTTCAGTTATTACCATATGCTCTAGTGATGATATAACTGTTGACATTGGAGCGTAGATGGGAAACAATGGTGTGATCAATGATAACCATTTAGATGATAGCCTTTGTTTTCCCAAACCTATAGAATGACAATGCCAGCAACAACATTACTGCTCTTATATGTGCTACTATGTTCATAACCCTCAATATTATTATTTGTATAATGTGATGACACTGTGGGTCACAAATACAAACTACTGCAAATTGAATGTATGTCTATGACAACCAGACAACAGCATCCCTTATCCTCGTAACAGGACCCCTACCTTCCATGTACCGTTTATATGCTTGGTATTTTCATGATTTTTGGGCCCACCTTAAAGTGGCACTGTGCTTTAGGAAAACTTTTGATATGTTATTGTGCAAGTGCTCAGACCCCCGCCGATAGCTAGATAGAGGAAAGAGAAGCAATCATTCAACTGCTGTTCAACCATCAACTTTCTTCTATCTAAGGGTACAACCATACATTCAGGTTTCTGCACACAGTTTTGGAAGACAAAATCAGGAGTGGATCATAAAAGGAGAGAAAGTATAAAGGACAAATAGACGTCTCTTTTTGGGTTTTAGCTTCCAAAACTGCATCAAGTAACCTGACTGTGTGGTCGTACCCTAATCTGTATGGCCACCTTTAGACACCAGGGTCCTACTGCTACCTTTTCACTCCTTATTACTGTGCTCCTAATCTAGCTATTTCTCAATTACTATGGGCTGCACCACAGTTTTTTTTTTCTTAGATAACCCGAACCATGTACACCGAACTTGAAAACACAAGTTTGCTCATCCCTAATTATATTGTAAACCATAGATTACTATGATTTTCTGGAACACAAGTTATGTATACATGAAAGTAAATGTTTTATATATTTGCTGTCAATGGCAAATAGATCCAAAAATATGGTTCTGTGTTAATGCATGTTTGCCTCGTATATGCTTTCCCCTTTAAAAAAACTGGTCAGTATATGCATCTGTGGTAGGACACAAACATGGTGTTTTTACTGCCCCTCCTAAATATTTGATCATTTATACAAAGTAACAACTCAATGCTTATTTTATATCCATGTACATGTAACCTACAAAACTAGAATCCATGGAGGCATTCACAATAACTGCAGCTGTGAAATCTAATTCTGCTCATATTATGCTTATAATGAATTGTGACTGATTACTTAACTACATTAGCACCATCATTATTTCACAGAATCTTCATTTTTCTGGCTGTGTACAGGCATATTTGACCCTCTCCTTGGCCATATTTCTGGCATGAGGAATACAGATGGCAACTTCCTGAAATACCATGTTATCTTTGTAGTTAATGTGGCCTTTAAACATTTGTTTTTCCAGTACCATTGCTGTTTCCCTAGAGACTAGCATAACATGTAAAGTTACAATAGGAGGTATTTATCTTTTGTTAGGAAGCTTTAAATGCTTTAGGATAATGGAACCACAATGGAAAAGCTCCCTCCATGGGAGAAAATAATGGAAAGTCAATTTAACATTCCATTACAAAGCAATTTTCTTGTACGCACACTTAATGATACTGGGAAACACAACATAGGTATAGCATAGTAGCATGAATAGTGTCTTCACATTTCACTTAAGCTAGGATTATTCCATGTTATAATGGCGTTTCCATTATTGGATATATACAGTACCTATATATAAATATCAGGATATTGTGCTTTCATCGGAATAGTGATGTGTTTCAAGGGAACCTGTCAGAATCTACATGTCCCCTAAACTGTCCACAGTACCTTACAGCTGATGTCATCTGGTTTCTAATGATGTGCTTGTCCAAGCTGTCCAATGGGCGTGATAACGGTAAAACAACTTTTATGCAGCTGCATTCTGTATGCAAACGAGGATCTTGAAGTCAACGGGGCAGCGGCTTTCACACTTGAAGTCAAGATTGCAGGGCCCCCCTCCTGGCCCTTTGCGTTTGATGGGCTCTTTCATTGATATCTCATGTGTGTGCCAGAGAACATTATCATACAGTGCATACGGCGCATGCATAAGATCTGAAGAAGGAATTGCGCATAAAATAAATGTAAAAGCCCCTCAATCAAAAGCAAGGGGGTGTAGCAAGCTTGACTTCAAGCAGGGTTCCTTTAAAAGGGCAGGATAGGGTCTGTTTAAACTTTGTGTTTTCCTAAGGCCTGATTCAGACAGCTATTCAGATTTCAGACCGCAATATATGGACATATTTGGATGTCCATATGGTGTCCGGGTGCATCCGTTTTTCCCCCCTAAACTGTTCATTTGATGATTTGAGCCTTGAATGGAAAATTACAAGAATGGTGCATGCTCTAAGTTTCTCAGCACAGATGATGACTGGTGCTGATCCAACTGAATAGTGAATTGCACCATTTATTTTAATGCATACATGTGCAGGTATAGTGCAGATAGCACACAGACGGGAAATACAGTGGTTATACACATACTTTATGATTACATTTGGCAAAACTGGCCCATTTTGGAAAGATAGGCCCTAATGTGGATGCGGACCTCTTGACCCTCTAGCACTTGCTGGATGTCAACATGTCAACATGCCCGATCCTTTGTTCCCACAGGAGAGAAAGCATTGCATGGTATCTGTAGGTGTCTTATTCTCCTCTCCACAATGAAATTAACATGACATTTGCTGTGGATACCACAATGTAAAGGTTTTTTTTTCTGCTTTGAATGTATTGCAGTATTGCACACTAAGTTTAGTGGACATCCAATGTACAACTGTGGTCCTCCAGAGGAAGACCTGCATGCAAATCAGTTTTAGCAAACAGGGGGGTCTGAATTTCTTAGATTCAACTTGTAAAACAACTTGCTATAAGCATTGATTGAATTATGATGCAATACAGGAGTGTTATTATATTGAGAAAAATTATATGATAGGCAGCTATTGAGGCACGTAGACCCTTTACCAGAATGTGCTATTGGAAAGGTTATGGGATCTATACATCCAACCTATAACTGTCAGTGTCTATAACCAATTCTGCATGTCATTCTTAATGCATTCCTTTTAGTAATTTGACACATCAAGAAGGTGAAACAGAAAAGAATGCTGTTCGAGTTTTAACAGAACTAAGTCTTTGAAAATCTCTGTTTTCCTGCACAAACCAGCTTTTTATTCTGCTATGCTGTAGGCAATCCACAGTTCATGTAATGCATAACTTAATGGTTGAGTAGCACACTCAACGCTTTCAGATTGCAGCTAAGAATATTTGATGATTTGAAGAGAATCTCCTTGCATACAGTTCTCTTTCTGAGCCAGTGAATGCAGTCATTTATATTTTATACAGCTGATTATGATTATCAAATTTATACATGATATAAATTGTGTTTTGTATTCTGCATAATGAGTTGGATGTATTTTATGATATAGCACTGCTACCCAGTGTGATATATGGCCTTCTTCTGATTCAACACAATAATCGGGGATCTCGGGAATTGTGAAGATGAAAGCTGGATTATTTTAAGTCTTCTAAAAGTCTTTTCTTTGATGACAAAAAAAAAATCATCTGATTGTATTTGTATTCATATATCACTTTTAGGCACAGTGGCCCATATTTACTAATCCTGTAGATCAGTGTTCCTCAACTCCAGTCCTCAGGGCCCACCTGCCCGTCATGATTTGAGAATATCCCACAGAACGAATACCTGTGGTAAGTCCTGATGCACGGACATTAATTACATCACCTGCTCAATACTAAGGAAATCCTGAAAGCATGACCGCCAGTTGGGCCCTGAGGACTGGAGTTAAGGAACTCTGCTGTAGATTACATAAATCTAGACAGACTGTCTAGACCTGTATCAGATTTATCAAAGGGCCCAGGCTGGATGATAAATATGGTGCAAAGATAGACTCTTTTCTTTGACTCTGTTGTACTATTGGTTGGGTGACTTTGACACATTTTTAAGCCACAGTTGTTGCACAATTTTGGTGCAAAATGGCACATCTTAGGCCCCTCTCCATTTCCTGCAGGTTAATCCAATAGCTTCTGAGCAGAAAGTGATTTTCAAGAAGGAAGCATTGATTTGGCAACTTTTGTACAGCTCCAAAAAATATTAAGGGGGTTAAATGGGTTCTCCGGGAATTAAGAAAATGAAAATATATAAATATTACTTTATTATAAATATATTGCCAAATACCTTTCATTAGTTATAACTAATGGCTCGTTTTGTCTAGGAAGCAATGATTAGGAGAAACAAAATGGCCGCCGTCCTGACAATTTACTTCACAACACTGAATTAATGAAGAAAGGGATTTTATGTGTTCAGTTGGCTTAAAAACTCAACAGAAGACCCCAAGTGGGCTACATACAGTGAACATACAATTTTTGGTTAACAATTAAAAATAAGTATATCATTTTTCTATAACAGTTTCTAAACTAAAGTTCCCGACCTTGGCTTACAAGAATTTGGGGGACATTTATTTATACAAGTCTTCAGTCCCACAGCACTACCAGAGGAGGCACCAAAGCCTCTACATAAGTTTGGCGCTTGGTCCAACAGGCCGTGTGACAGCCTTACATCTAGACCAGCTCCCTTGCAGGCATAGATTTAAGCAATTTTCCAAAGCAAAAAACAGGTAGAGAAAGGATAAGTGAACCTGCTTCACCACCCACTTGAAAAGTGGCGTGAGCGTGGAAAAGTCTCAAATTTTGCTGCAAAAGTGGGATGCAACAAAATCAGCATTTTTAATATGCCACAAAGGGGCGTAGATGAGTCAATAAATGTCCCCTTATATTTCTGAAGTATTTGGTCTTTTTTAGGGTTTAATAAATGGAAACTGTTAGTCCAAAAAGAGCATCTATGATCAAGCACTGACAATAATCCACAAGGAAAAGACCATGTACAAGAAAAGTGAGAAGTGAATGAAAGCACTAAAAACTGTACAACATGTAGGGAACACCTACCATATTTTTCGCCCTATAAGACGCCCCCCCCCTTCCCCCCAAAGTAGGAGGAAAATGGCAGTGCTTCTTATGGGGCGAAGGCTGCCATTTTTACACTGATACACCGCCGACTGCAAGCTGCACAGTGCGGCCGGTGTGTGTATCAGCGAGGGGGGAGGAGGGGCTGGGGGCTGACCTTTAGTTTTGTAATGGCAGCGGGGCCTGGTGCAGTCACTGTATTCTATTGCACTGGGCCCCGCTCACTGTACTAATGCTATCTACTGTAACTGCAGGCATGCAATGGTTAACTATAGATATGTTCGATCCAGTGTTGAGCAGCCTGTTCTTACGATCATAGCAGGCTGGAGGCAGGAGGCTGGGCGGGCACTGGCAGCGTAACTTCCTACGTCACGTGCCTGCTCCACCCACTTTATGAATGAAGTAGGCGGCGCAGGCACGTGACATAGGAAGTTACGCTGCAGTGCCCTCCCGCCCTGCCTCCAGCCTGCTATGATCGTAAGTACAGGAGGCTCAGCACTGGGTCAAACATATGTATAGTTAACCATTGCATGCCTGCAGTTACAGTAGATACCATTAGTACAGTGAGCGGGGCCCGGTGCAATGGAATACAATGACTGCAATGGGCCCCCACTGCCATTTAAAAACTAGTGTAGATGCCAGCCCCCACCCCCTGTATTGGGAGTCATTCACAGTGGCTGACACTGTTATGGGGGAGATCTGTGGATGTCAAGTAGCATAAGATGCTATTTATCTGTCATCCACAGATGCCCCCATAACAGTGCCATGCACAGACCCCCATAACAGTGTCAGCCACATACCCCTATAACAGGGCCATCCACAGACCCCCATAATAGGTGTCATTCACAGACCCCCATAATAGGCGTCATTCACAGACCCCCATAACAGTGCCATCCACAGACCGCCATAATTGTGTCATTCACAGGCTACCATTAGTTCAAAGCCCACCAAAAGCACACCTTTTGGTTCAATTTTTTTTTCTTATTTTCCTCCTTAAAAACCTAGGTGCGTCTTCTGGGCTGGTGCGTCTTATAGGGTGAAAATACGGTAAGTCATTTTTGGTCTAAAGAGAGTTTGATCTACCATTTTATTGAGAACTGAAGCTGTAGTACTGACATGAGCCAAACTAGAGAAGACAAAAAGATGCTAGAAAAAAAGTTTATACAAGTAAGATATATAGTCTTTAAGCTTATGTGGTAGTAATGACCTTTATCTAATACAGAACCAAATATACTGGCACCTTCACAAGGCAAATGCTCTCTTCTGATTTATTATGTAATGTACTGTGTATAAGCATAACTTACAATATAGAATACTGTTTATATGTACAAGTATCTTCTACCACTCTGCGCCCTTTCAGTGGCACGGTAAAGGAGAGAGCAGTACCTGCTGTAATTTCTTCCTGTTGTTGCTCCATCTGGCTCCTCTTAGTGCATGTAGTATGCCTATGGAAATGAGAAGGTTATGACTTGAGCTTTCGTACTGGCAACAGTTGGCAGTTGTAAAATATCTCAAAAACTACTCTATAGTTGAGATTTAAAATGGACAAATATTTTTTTACTCAACTGCCTCTACATCTGACACTATGAATAATAAGGCATGGTTACACCTCCAGTCTCTGAGGTTCAAAAGCGAAAGGATTCAACACAAGGTAGTAGAACACACAGATGTTTTACCGCCATCAATGCCAAGGCAAAATAGTTGGCACTTACTCCGTATTGCTATTCATGTATTTAGTATTTCTGTATATACTGTAGCATTACTATGTGAATACTTTTGCTCTGAAGTGTTCGTTGTATATGTCCGTCCTGCTAACATCTCATAGCTTTGTTGCTCTGGTTTACAGAAATGCATTTATTGTTCAACAGAATTTTTTATGCTCCAATGCACATTTTTTTTTAAATGAAAATTTAGTACTATGTTAGTTAAATAAAACTGGAAATATTTAGGTATTTCGATAATTATTTAATTTAAGTCTATTCTTGGATAATTTCCATTGTTCTGGCCATTCTCGGCTTGTTTTGTATTTCTACTGTTCCGTGAAGCTGCACAATGCTATGCATTTATTACCAGTTGAGCATTTTAATATGCATTGTATATCCTCTTTGTACCTGCTTTTGCACTTATTAACTTTTCCTTGAAAAAAATTAGTCTTTTCTGCTAATTTCCAACCTTAGGGGTTTTAAAAGCTAAGTCTTTGTAACTGACAGCTAAGCTGTTTTAGCCATTAAAGAAGCCACACATTTGCACATTAGTTTACTACATTCCAAGAATTGCTAAACTCAATATTACTTTAATATGCGGATTATTGTGATCAATATGTATACGACTTGCTAAACATGAACTTTAGCAACTCTGGAAATTGTTTCTGCGCTTTTTTTCTCTGTATCTTGAATTTGATGGAATTCTGTGTTATTACAAATAAATTAAAGATGATCTTGTACTATTAAAAACAGTGTTCTAATAGAAGTCTCAGGTCCCTTTTTCACGTATTCATTGAAGGTTTGACACATGAACGTTTTTAAACGAGGTTTACAGCTGCAGTAAATTCCTTCAGTCCAGTTGGGGGCCTCAGTTGCCTTCATTAATGAAGCTAAGGGCTGAAATAAAAAGTTCTTAGAAGGGTTCCTCTGAAGATTGCAGAACCTATTGCTACCTTTCTGCTGACTATATGTGTCCTGAAGCACAGAATATTTTCACAGCAGAATATCAATACATGTTGTCTCTCTTTTGACAAATCACAAGGACAAGTAGAAGACCCATCAAAAGTGGTTCCAACTGATTAGTTAATGGTTACAAGGCCATATTCCTGTTTGCAGTACAGACAGAATTTACTGATTCAAGTCTACTGATTATGGCAGTTTGTGGTAATAATCCTAATGTTTGTTCTGTCTATAGTTTTTAATTAATGTTACATGCCTCCCATCTAGGGGAATAACTAGAGTGTTATTGGTCCCAGGGAAAATTTCGGAACCTATGCCCCCTCCAACCACCACCACCGGCAATTTGCTTGGATGCTCAAGACCCGATGATGTAGCTAGGATCTATATATGCCCCCTCCTCAAAAATAAAATATCTATTTATGTATATGATAATAATACATCCATGCATTAATACCACTTTTCAAGTAAATACTGTTAATGAACAAAGCCCAGTAAAGAAAGACCAAAGTAACAACACAATGTGACTGAATAACACCATATGGAAATCAAATAGAAACACTATACTAAAACCAAAATTATCACTATATAAAAAATACCAGTTTTACACAGGCACTGTATAGACCAAACCTATAAGTGCTTACAGTACAGTAGAGTATCCAGTGATATCCTCCCAGATTGGAATCTTTCACTTTCAGTTTTCTTCCCCATACAGCCCAGACTGCCATGAAGACTTCTTCCAGCTCAACTTGTGTCTGCAGAGTGTAATGCAAAGACATCTTTGACTCTTCACTTTTCCAGCACCATGAGTAGTTATGCCCGTTTGTGTCCTATACAAAAGTAATGCCCCTTTTTGTGTCCCCATACAATTGTAATGCCCTCCTTTGTGCCCCTAGACAATAATAATGCACAACTTTTTGTGGCCCCATACAATATAAATGTCCTCCTCTATGGCCCTACATAATATAATAATACTCTCCCCATTTACATCAATAAAATAAAATAAAACTCACTCCCAAAAGAGAGGAAAGAAGGTCATTTTTCTCAAACTTTGGCTGGCCTAGTAACCTCCATATTTTTTCTTGAGTGCTATACACCATTCACTGTGACTATTCAATACATAATTAGTGCCATGTATTTTTTAAAGTCTACTGTTGCCCTGAGTTCCATACTCTATATAATGCCATACAGGGCCAGTCAGTGTATAGAGTGCAATAGTTTGCCCAAATAGTTATCTAGTGTCACACAGTGTTACACTAAGCCCACATAAAACCATACAGTGCCCCCATACTGAGAACTCATGCTATGAGGACCATACTTTGGGCACATAATGCCCACTCATTGTTCTAGAGAAAGAGGGAATACACAAACAGGCAGCACTTCATATGCCGTACTGTTGGATGCTTTCTGTAATGGCAAATGGTAAGTATTTTACTCACTTATATACACAGAATTAATGGTGCCCTGTGTCGGTCTTCGCTTGTACTTTTGCCTGCGTCCTGACTGGTGGCTGGAGAGATAGCAGAAGAAAATGAAGAAAGAAGCAGGGTGAATCTTCAGTGGTGCTGTATCCAGAGCAGTAAACCACAGGCTACGTATACTAATTAATATTTATTGTAAAACAATGCGTTTCAGAGGCAAATTGCCTCCTTTGTCAGGCCAGTTATATAATATTTGAGGTCATCCCTTTATTTAAGTGGCATGTGTTGCTTTCCTGCTAATTAAAACCAGATACTGAAACATTTTTCAATCTGTTTTTTATTCTTTGATTGTAGATTTTAAAATTTTATTTTCACTACATGATTATTGCAGTAGCCATCCTGCCATCCTGCTTTTATCAACATTTAGAGATAGGCTTTATAGCAGCCACATGGAAGCAGTCAATGTGCAGGGAGGGTGAGTAGATACATTGTGACCATCCTATTTTGTGAAATATGGATTCCTTGTTATCTATCAAGAGGTGTTATCTTTTATTGTATATCTGCCTGTGATCATAGTGCAAAAGACTGCTGAGAAGTGATGTCCATAGAGCAGAAAGTGTCAGCCTGTTAGCAAACTTAGAAGCAAATTATCCAACTATATCACTATATAATGCCTGAATAGTAAAGGGGGTCATGGTGGTCTCAAGAAGGTCATCTAGTGCAGTAAAGGAGTTATTTGTTACTAACCCATCCATGTGTCAGCAATGTAATAGGAAGATGAATGAGATCAGACTGGCTCAAGATGACCACGCTAATCAGCTTCCCTTTCCTTCCCTCTACGTGACTGCAGATTAGTACAGAGCAGGAGACGGAGAGGACTTTGCGGCTATGATGTAACAGACCCTCAGTTTTCTCCATTTCTGGGTAGAGCACTCAGTGTAAATGAGCGTTCTATCTGACTAGTGGAAATGATGGAGCAGAATGTGGGGAATTGCATGGGATTTTGATGCCTTTTTACCCTTTTTTGGTTTTCTCAACATTTTAAATAAAAAATGTTGGAGAAGGTGGGAGCAGCGCAGCCCTACCACAAATCTACAGCAGACATCATTTCATTTTGTGGGGCATGGACAGCCAATGTTGCACCCAAACTATTAAGAGGTGTGAGCACTTCTTACCCCAGCACAAATTGCTCCCAATTTTTTCCACCACACTCTCATAGGGTTTCTTGTAAAGGTCTTATGCCACCTCATAAAACCAGCCATACTTTTTGATGGCTTGTAATATTCTTATAACTAACAGTAGGGGGTGCACTATCTCATATGCGTGACTATATGTGCTGTTGTATCGTTTCTCTAAGTCTCTGTCTTTTAGCACATAGAAAGAACAAAAAAATAAATGCAATAAGAATAAAATACTAAAGAGCTCTATTCTGGAAGGCAGCACACAAAGCAGATGGTATAATTATGTGATTAATCTTTCTGTTTAACTAGTGATTAGTCTTTTTCGTTAACATGCAGTTTTATTGGTTATAAAATAATGTTTTTGTGACTAATGCACAGCCAGAAATTAAAACTGCTACAATATGATAGTGGAGATGAGTCACAGCAAATCTGCTTCATTCTGCACCATTTGAAAGTGAGATTTTTTAGAAATGTACTTTCTATTTCATTTTACTGTAGCCAAAGCAGAGATAGTCAACCAGTACTGTACAAAAGCATAGTAGTCTGTAAATTGTGTAAAAATCTAGTAAAGTGGATTGTAATTTTAGTAGGAATGTTTGGCAGTGTGTATATCAAGCTCAGAACAACTGAATCTACGTGGTGGGTCATTATGTCTCAGCTTGTGCAATTATCACATGCAGGTCACAATGAAATGAAATAAAAAAAAAAAAGGAATTTAAAGTTGTTAAAACGATTGCGGTTGGATGGTAGCCCGGTTCATTTCAACTACTTTAGTACTGTTTGAATGGTTAGGCCATCAATATTTGATTGGCAGGGTTTGAACAACCTAACCCCCCATGATCAGCTATTCTGCAGTAGCTCTGGTGCCAGAAGTCGGTGCCGGAACTACTCAGATCTGTCGTTGTGTAATGGGCACAGCTGGTTACTGCAGCGCAGCTTCTATTCACTTCAACAGGAGCAGTGCTGCAGTACCCAGCTCTGTCCACTACACAGTGCACATGTGTAGTTCCAGTTTGCTTTTTAGAGCTAGAGCTACTGCAGGACCGTTGATTGGTGGGGGTATGGGATTTGGGACCCATCAATGTTAAAGCATTTCCCTTTTTGACTCACAATATCTTTAGGACTTATCTCTTCCATTTATATGGGTGGGCAGCAGTTCATTAAGCACCCAGGACTGCATTGCAGTCATCTCTTGCTAACCCCTTGTTCCCCTGCATAGAAAATTTCCCCCCACATCAGTGGCGTGCCTAAGATGTTTGGCACCCAGGGTGGGTCCTTTCTCTGGCACCCTTCCCCCCATACTTGTGCCACCTCACAGTAACATTGCCCTTATTTTACAACCTTTACAGTAATTATGCCCCTATATGTGCCACCTAATAATATCCACATTGTGCCCCCTCACGGTAGTTATGCCCATATTGTGCCCCCCCATGGTAGTTATGCCCACACTGTGCCCCCTCACAGTATTTATGCCCTTATTATAGAACCTTTACAGTAGATTTGTGCCCCCTTAAAGTACTTATCGCTTCATTGTGCTCCCCTCACAGTAGTTATGCCCTCTCTGTGCCCCTTTCACAGTAGTAATGCCCTATCTGTGCCCCCTTCACAGTGGTAATGTCCTGTTTATCCCCTGCACAATAGTTATGCCCTCCCTGTGCTACTTCAGAGTAGTTATTCCCTCACTGTGCCCCCATAACAGTTATACCCCTTCAAAGTGGTAATGCCCATTGTGCCACTTTATAGTAGTAATGCCCACTCTGTGCCCCATAACAGTTATGCCCCTTCACAGGAGTAATGCCCTGTGTACCCCCTTCACAGAAGTAATGCCCTCTTTGCGCCCTTCAAAGTAGTAATGCCCTCTGTTCCTCCTTCACAGTAGTAATGCCCTCTGTGTCTTCACAGTAGTAATGCCCATTGTGCCCCCTTCATAGTAATAATGCCCATTGTGCCCCTTTCATAGTAGTAATGCCCATTATGCCTCCTTCATAGTAATAATGCCCATTGTGCCCCTTTATAGTAATCTTCTCTGTGCCTCCTTTACAGTAGTAATGCCCTCTGTGCCCCCTTCATAGTAATAATGTCCATTGTGCCCCATTCATAGTAGTAATACCCATTATACCCCCTTCATAGTAATAATGTCCATTGTGCCCCCTTCATAGTAATAATGCCCATTGTGCCCCTTCATAGTAGTTATGCCCTCTGTGTCCCCTTCATAAATCAGTATGGTACATAATGGAATTTCCTTTTCCACTGTCTAGAGGGATCTATATATTTCTATGAATTTAGAAGCAGGGATAAATGAATGAAAAGTTTATGGACCACTTCACCTGCTGAGATCACTTTGCAGGAACTGGGTGGAGGAAGGGAGCAAGGAAACTACTGGGCATGCTAGTCCACCACTGAATGCAGGAGAAAGTGGACTGATGAGAAACAGCAGGGGGCTCTCCCAGAGAGGAAAAACAACATTTTTATTGCATGCCTATTGCAGTAATGTTTTATTTTAAATGCCCTATTCTATGCATATTAATTATTTTCATGGACTAACCTATTTAACTTGAAAGTATATTTTTGAGTTTGAGAAGAATCATTAAACATGCTCATTGGATTGCCATACAAGAGATAAGTAAGAGAAATATGATTAGAATAAACTACCTCAATAGAGCGCCAGAGGACTGGGAATAACCACTACCAGTAAAAAGAAAAATACTATTTAACCATAGGAAAATAATTATGGACCCACTGGTTGTTTAATGAAGGAGAGCTCCATGACATTGACTACTGTAGACCCAAGGACAATCTGGTAGAAGGGTAATGTCTCAGTCATCACCACAGGAAGGCTGCTCTCTACAGAAAACCAACTCTCAAGACACTTGCACCAAGGAAGCCTGTCAGGTGAAAACCCTCAGCTGTCTGACAAATAGACATGCGCACTCCACTACTAGGGGTGTATATTTAGATCTCTACATTTGTTTTGGTCAAGTTCAGACAGGTTAGGCATGTACCTGGATTTATGCATGTTGCATTCCTATGAATAGGACAGTCTCAGACATTTCACACAAAAAAATAAAAATAAATGGTGTGTGAATCCCACCTTAAACAACTTTGTGGTTGTATTTATTTAAAATACCCTACCTTTTTGTGTCTATGGCTCCTACTTAAACCTATATACTTCCATGGTAAGGTGC
Organism: Bufo gargarizans; assembly: GCF_014858855.1. Classification (NCBI taxonomy): domain Eukaryota; kingdom Metazoa; phylum Chordata; class Amphibia; order Anura; family Bufonidae; genus Bufo; species Bufo gargarizans. Next base: position 220,370,706 of record NC_058083.1, read on the forward strand.
AACAATCCTAAACAACAAAATCGAGTCTACGAGTCTCTGAAGTAGAAATTTCAATCAAAACAAGACAGCTCACCACTCTTTAGTGAAAAACGCTTGCACGGGAAGGGATCATACCTAATTCCAAAATAAGATAAATTCCAGTAGGCGTACTATATCCAAGGTATGCTTTATTTTATCATATAATTAATCCATATAACAGGACGCGTTTCGGCCTTTATAGGTCTAGTCACGTGACATCTAGTCTAGTAGCATTTATAGGTCTAGTCACGTGACATCACCAATCAATTCAAACAGGAAATTACATCATTATAGTATCAAAATAGTATCAAAAAATATATAAATGGTATATATGGCCCCGCCCATACGCAAAGAATATCGTCAATGAACTTTTTCCACACCAGTGTATACACCAGAGTATACAAAGTGCTTTTCAAACGACGACTATATTTTTAGCGTATGGGCGGGGCCACTCACACCCCTCCACCAGCTGTTTGAACATCTGAATTAGGGTTGGGTGATATACCGGTATCACGATATACCGCGGTATTAAAAAAACGGCGATATGGCGATATCCCTGTTTCCTAAATACCGCTGTATATTTCGTGACGTCATCGCTTTAAAAACTGCGTCCGCGGCTGCCCTCCCCCATCATTATCTACCAGTTTCTTCCAGCAGCGGCTCCTCCTGCTTGCTCCGAATGTGCTGTCTCCGCCCACCGACCGACGTCTCACGTTGGAATCAGGTGACGCCCCCAGGCTGAGTTGAGCAGCGCAGTACAGCAGCGACTGATGAGTCGGCTCAGTCTCCAGTGAACCGAAGGTCAGGAGGGACTTACAATGTATAGTTATTGCTGCTGCCCCCCACAAGCCCCATACTGTATGTAATGTCTCCTTTTGTGGCTGCTGCCAGCTGCCCCCATACTGTAATGTCTCCTTGCGGCTGCGCTGCTGCCCCCAATACTGTAATGTCTCCTTGTGGCTGCGCTGCTGCCCCCATACTGTAATGTCTCCTTGTGGCTGCTGCTCTCATCATCATGTCTTCTTGTGGCCACCCATACAGTATAATGTCTCCTTTTGGCCCCCATACAGTAAAATGTCACATCTCCTTGTGGCCCCCCATACAGTATAACGTCCCCTTGTGTCCCCCCCATACAGTATAACGTCCCCTTGTGTCCCCCCATACAGTATAACGTCCCCTTGTGTGTCCCCCATACAGTATAACATCCCCTTGTGTGTCCCCCATACAGTATGGTGTCCCCCATACAGTATAACGTCTCCTTGTGGCTGCTCCCATACAGTATAATGTCTCCTTGTGGCTGCCCCCATACAGTATAATGTCTCCTTGTGGCCCCCCATACAGTATAACGTCTCCTTGTGGCCCCCCATACAGTATAACGTCTCCTTGTGTTTTTTTCTTTAAAACAGGTATTTATCGCTATATATATTGTTATCGCGATAAATTTTTTAATATCGTTATAGTCTGGATATTTTTGATATCGTCCAACCCTAATCTGAATGGGGTTTGGGAGGAGTTGAAGTTTACAATAACCTATGATCAGAAACCCCCACGTCTCATTTTGCCAACTGAATCAATAACCTGGAATCGAAGCTGGTTAACAGAATGTCCACGCTCCAAGAAATGTTTAGCTACAGGCTTGTCCACTTGGGCCCTTCTAATATTGCTCTTATGGGAATTGATCCGTTCACGGGCCTCCATCGTGGTCTCACCTATGTAGATGAGACCACACGGGCACGTGATCATATACACCACATCATGGGATCTACATGTAAAGATTTCTTTAATTTTGTAGATTTTACCACTGTAGGCAAAGGTATCTCCTTTCACCATATTGCCACAGTTGCAGCAGCCAAGGCAGGGATAACATCCTAACTTCCTTGGCACCAGATACCTTTGTCCATCACCTTGGGAGTCCCCAATTTCTGTCTTCACCAACTTATCCCGTAAGTTGGCACCTCTTTTGTACGCCATCATGGGGAAACTTTCAAACTCAACAATTGTAGGTAACCCTTTCTGCAGAATATGCCACTCCTTATGTATGATGCGTGTAATATCTCCACTAAGGGCACCATAAGTGGATACAAAGGGGATACATTTCTGATCCCTGTCTCTCTTCCTCCCTTGGAGCATGGACTCTAGGTCACATCCAGGAATTGTAATTCCTACAAAAGAGGTGTCAACTTACGGGATAAGTTGGTGAAGACAGAAATTGGGGACGCCCAAGGTGATGGACAAAGGTATCTGGCGCCAAGGAAGTTAGGATGTTATCCCTGCCTTGGCTGCTGCAACCGTGGCAATATGGTGAAAGGAGATACCTTTGCTTATCCCTACAGTGGTAAAATCTACAAAATTAAAGAAATTTTTACATGTAGATCCCGTGATGTGGTGTATATGATCACGTGCCCGTGTGGTCTCATCTACATAGGTGAGACCACGATGGAGGCCCGTGAACAGATCAATTCCCTTAAGAGCAATATTAGAAGGGCCCAAGTGGATAAGCCTGTAGCTAAACATTTCTTGGAGAGTGGACATTTGGTTAACCAGCTTCGATTCCGGATTATTGATTCAGTTGGCAAAATAAGACGTGGGGGGTGACAGGGATCGTATCCTACGTAGAAAGGAACTGAAGTGGATCTTTGAATTGAAGGCACTCCAGCCTTTTGGGATGAATATGGAGTTTTATGTGGGGAACTTATAGGTGATCCAAGTGACGCTAAGATGAATTTGTACCCTGTATAGTGATTTTTTAATTGATAACAGTTTTTTACACTAATTTTATATTCACTTATGTTTACTGTGTTTTATACATTGAACACTGCCTCATGATCCACCTGATTGAGGAACTGGCCCCCCTCTGTAAGTAAGAGTGCATATATGATCGCTTGCCTTTTTAAGATATAGAAATGAGGGCGGGTGGCTCTCTGCGCATCCTTAGCAACGGCGTGCTGCCTGGGTGAGGAGTGGGAGGAGACTCGGCATCACTGATGATCGCTTGGGCGTGTTAGTCTGCGATCATGTGACGATTGACTGACACGTGAGAGAATGGCCCCTCCTCCCCGGACATGCGCACCGGCTGCCGAAGGACGCGCTGTACGCGTGCACCATAGAGGTATGTGTTCTATTAGGTTTTATGCTCCATATGGGAGAACACTGATATATAGGATAAGCAGATTTATATGTATATATTAAGGTCACACTGTGAACAATTACTATAGTGTGCAATTATATAATTTGCCACGTCCGAATGTGTATGCGTGGCTTACACTTTTTAAACAGGATCTTTTGGATACCATTGGTTAAGAACACCAGTTCTTTTCTTTTGGACACATCTCACTTTTTACAAGTGATTAGGGATTTGGAAAACATCCCTGAGGATTGTTGGCTGGTGACTATAGACGTGGTTAGTCTATACACATCAATTGAGCACCAAAAAGGTATAGCAGCAATAGCATCTAAGTTACAGCAGAGTCATTACTCTATTGATTTTTGCTTGATTTGTTGAACTTCATGTCCTTCATGAAAACTATTTCCTTTTTGGTGACCAATTCTATGCGCAGCAGCGTGGGACAGCGATGGGCACGAATGTGGCCCCACCCTACACAAATATATATAAAAAAATTTTGCAATATGGAGTGGCTCTACTACTCCGTAGGATAGAGAGGTGCTCAATATCTAGGTGTGAACTCCAAACACCAGAAAGTTAAAAATTATTCAATATTGGAGATATGGCACTCAATATCTGGAAAGTTTGCTCAAAACAAATCACTTTATTGATGCAATTGATCTTATTAAAATGGTTAAAATGTCATACAAAATACGTAAATTGTACATAAATTAAATAGCATAAAGGTAAAACGTCACACTTGACAATATAAAAAATCACTTATAGTGTATATGTACACACATCAGACAGCGAATGGGTATTTGTCCATATTGTAATTGAATGAATCCAGAGAATTAAATTCCCAACACTATAATACTGAATATGTTGTTGCTCAATAGTTTTCAATGAGAATTAATCGAAAGTCACCATTAATTCGATATAATATAATCGCCGATTTTCATTATTATGGTGCAATCGCAGGATTTTCCGATTTAATTGTGAAATTTTTCCGAATATTTAGGAAAGTCACAGTTCATGAGATTTATCGGATTAAAGTTCGGGAGTTGTTAGCTCTAGGTGGCGTCCCACCTTTTTTCAAGCTATTTTATTCCCTTACCTCCACTTCTCAATATGGCTTATTCAATCGCCATTTCCTCAACGTCCCAAATATACGATTTCTCCTTACTTACAATTCTGTTGTAAATCAGAGTGTGTCACTCTGAGGAGTTTTTGAACTTGATATAGGACGAGTTGATCACTTAGGAGGTTATTGATGAGGGAGGTGTGACTGTAGATCTCCTTGCGTACGCCAAAAATGGTGGTAATGTGGGGTCCAGATTCCTCCCAGGGAGAGGGGTTACCCTCTGGAGATTCTAACAACAGCAATAAGTGCTAGTGAGATACGAACTTCACCAAAAAATAATAGTGAGCGCATAGCGCTCATTCATCAATAGCATCCTTTGAATCATCAACCTGATAATGTGGTGCGCAAACATTGGCACATTTTGGAGAAGGCGTATCCAACTATAGTGGAGTTCAAGAACCCACCACTTATATGCAATAGACATAATCCCAGTTTGAGGGATCATCTCGTACACTCGGACATTTGTATGACAGAGAAGGCTCCATTGCAGAGTACACTTACCCACCAGAAGGGAGGCACATTCCCTTGTCTCCACTGCATGCCATGCAGCAATGTGCAGAAGGGCCAGTATTTTCAGCATCCCGCACTGGAAAATCCTACAAGATTAAAGGTTATTACACCTGTAAAACAATGAACGTTGTTTACTTAATAAAGTGCCCGTGCGGCATGTTGTATATAGGGGAAACAATGCAGAAAGTAAAGAATTGAATTAACAAACATCGACAATTAGGAAGAAAAATCTATTCCCTATACCGTTTCATTTTCATAATCATAATTATTCTATAGCACAAGTCATTGAGTGGGTACATTAACCAAGGAGAGGAGGGCATCTGAAGAGGCTACTACTCAAAAGGGAGGCGTTCTGGATACATACCCTTGATACTTTACATCCTAAGGGTCTCAATAGGGATTATGAAGTGATGTGCTTTAATATGTTTTATTGCAGACTACTACAAAGCGATCGTGAGTGGAAGATCTTTTACTGTTGTAATATTCGCAAGGGTACCATTTATATATTTTTTGATACTATTTTGATACTATAATTATGTCATTTCCTGTTTGAATTGATTGGTGACGTCATGTGACTAGACCTATAAATGCTACATTCTATCAGTTGTTAATGTGCAATTGAGGAAGGCTGGACGGGCCGAAACGCGTCCTGTTATATGGATTAATTATATGATGAAATAAAGCATACCTTGGATACAGAAACAAGTACACCTGCTGGGATTTATCTTATTCATGAAGTAGAAATGTCTTAATCTTTATTAATGCTTTATACAGGTGTTAAAATGGTGCACATAGGATAAAGTGACGAACACATAATGGGAACAATATTGCATAGTAAAAATCATGGTTTATAGTTCACTCTAACCCAAATAGGTCAGAGTGGGGGTCTCCATAGTCCTGGGTCCATATCCCGTAGGAAGGAGGCTAGCCCTCAGGTTTCTACTGCAGACCCAGTCATGGTTCAGTCCGTCACTTGTCTGGCACAAAGCCAACACATCACATAATCCAAAGAACACCATCCCCACAATGAAACATAGTGGTGGCAGCATCATGCTGTGGGGATATTTTTCAGCAGCCGGGACTGGGAAACTGGTCAGAGTTGAGGGAAAGATAGACAGGGATATTCTTGAGCAAAACCTGTACCACTCTGTGCATTATTTGAGGCTATGACGGAGGTTCACCTTCCAGCTGTACAATGCCCCCAAACACACGGCTAAAGCAACACTTGAGTGGTTTAGGGGAAACATATAAATGTGTTGGAATGGCCGAGTCACAGCCCAGATCTCAATCCAATAGAAAATCTGTGGTCAGACTTAAAGATTGCTGTTCACATGTGCAACCCATCCAACTAGAAGGAGCTGAAGCAGTTTTGCAAGGAGGAATGGGCAAAAATCCCAGTGGTAAGATGTGGCAGGCTCATAGAGACTTATCCAAAGCGACTTGGAGCTGTGATTGCTGCAAAAGTTGGCTCTACAAAGTACTGACTTTAGGGGGTGAATAGTTATGCACATTTACCTTTTCTGTTATTTTGTCCTATTTGTTGTATTCTTTACGATTAACCAATTTAAAAAAAGGTCTAAGTTGTGGGCATGTTCTACAAATTAAATTATGCAAATCCTCAAACAATCCATGTTAATTCCAGGATGTGAGACAACAAAAAAAGAACGAAGTCAAGGGGGGTGAATACTTTTGCTTTGCACTGTATACATTACAGAGTGTTGGCAAAACATACAAAAGTTATTTACACATCTACCTGAGCATTTTTCGTCCCGGATTCTTTTTATAAACTGGGGGTGTCTGCGTTTCGTGTCTGACCATTTTCTAATAATGGCCAAACGGCGGAGTTTGAGACCCATTTTGCGCCAGATCTGAAATGCCAGCTCCTGCACAATTTGCTGCCCCAATATCCGCTGCAAGATAAAAATGCAAGCATATAATCCCAATTTTTAACACTAATAGTATTGAAAATAATTTACTTAAGTAAACTGCAAAAAAGTATTTAAGTCTTTGAAGTGGAAATATTAGATTTAGGCCGCCTGCACACGGTAGGGTTGCCACCTTTTCTTCAAGCCAAACTCGAACACTTTAGCACCTCACAGCAATTTTTTGGTAAATTCACTTTTTTGTAGGCGGCGTACCTTCCGGACCAATCAGGAGGCTGGGACGCGAGTCATGACATACTGCCCAGCTTGCTGATTGGCTAGGAAGCCTGCTTCACTTGTTTCTAGGCAGCCTGGCTTCCTAACCAATCAGGAAGCCAGTAAGCGGATGATAACCCACCTCCCGGCTTCCTGATTGGAAAGGAAGTCAGCTGTATGCTCCCTTGGCACTGCCAGTCAGAGGGACATCTCCCTCCGACCGGAAGTTCCAATATCAGGAAAGGTATCGGAGCATTTGGGCGAGTACAAGTACTCGCCAAAATATTCTGTATTGGTAGCGATATTAGTATCGGTAGTTCGGCAGTACATCTATAGTGCAAATCCATTTTATTGATACCTGTCATTGAAACGACAAGTGCATTTCTGGGCCTGATGAAGGGGACCCTGCACGGCCCCAAAAGCACTTGCCGATTGGACGACAACTATCAATAAAATGGATTTTGCACTAACATGAAATTTGAATGTCTGTATTTGGATGATATGTAGTATTGCACATAAAAGATACCCCCACAAAACATGTCACACTGGTTACCTGTGGAATTTTTTTATGGGGGCATGTTTTATGTGCAATACTAACAAGTGCCGTGCGTGCCCACTGCCCCCTTCCAATTCATATTTTTTATTAAAAACTGTCTTCAAATGTTTTAAATACCTTTTTTACTGACTGTCTTTCTCCCAGTCCCAGATGAAAAAAAGAAGAGTCTGCTGCTGGGCTGCCTGAAGTGGAGCAGCTCCATGAGCAGGCGACTGCCAGAGAATTATTTCTCCTCTCCCAGACTCCCATGCTCCCTCCCTTTCTGATTTCACTTCCTCTAGTACTGACTAGCAGAGAGAAGGAGAGGGAGGGAGAGGATTGCTTCTTTAGAGAGCTGCCTTCACACACAAACTCCTGCTGGTTCTGTACAGGAGTCAGTTGGCCACAATTTCTTGTAGTCTGTTATTTATTAATAGGGGGTTTATAGAAATATCACCAGGAAAATGGCTGCATCGTAAGGACCTTTATCCTGCATTCTGCAGAATGGGGCTGGGACTTATTCACACTCATGTTTACTTTGACAGATCTGGATCAATTGAAAAATTTTGGCAATTGGCAACAACGTAAAATAGTTTATTTGAGGAGTGAGTCTAGCTTGCAGTATGCAGTTGCAGCACCCTCCAGTCCAGACTCCAGCCTCTCCAGGTCACAGGCACTGCCACTCCTATTCCTTAATCCTTCCTGCACAGTCACAACAGACTCACAGGGGCTGCCAGCCTGCCAGTGCTGCGGATCGCTCAGCGGATTGCAGCGCCGGCAGTGTGACAGGCTCAGTCAGCTGACCTCCTCCTCCGCTGCTGACTGACAGTCCTGTCCCACCTCATTGCCAGCGCCGCTGACTCTGACATCACGGATTCACGCCAGCCGCTCACTCACCGCCCGCAACGCCACCAGCTGTCATGACAGGTGAGGGCACTGGGCAGGCAAGCGTAGAAGTCAGAGAAGACGTCTCTGCATGAATCTAACTGTGCCCGGGTCTGAGAAAGCCTTGTACCCGGGCACAGGATTACAAACCCGGACTGTCCGGGTCAATCCCGTACGGGTGGCAACCCTAGCACATGGGCATGTTTTTTCACAACTACGGACCGTACAAACCTGGCCTGCCGTCCTGCAGAGTGGACGAACGCACGGCATAATTGGTTGCTATGACGCCGTGCGCTTCTGGCCACCACCGCTGTACTGTAATACACTTGTATGATCTATACAAGTGTATTACTGTACAGCGGTGGTGGCAAGAAGCGCATGGCGTCATAGCGAGTTAGCAACCAATGACGCCGTGTGCTCATCCACTCTGCAGGACAGCAGCCTGGGTTTTTACGGTCCGTAGTTGTGAAAAAACACGTGCTTGTGCATGCGGCCTTACTGTTACGGTTAGAAGATGGGATTGTATTACGACTGTATGTGGGTGGGGTCTGAGCTATCAGATATTGTCCAGCTAAGCAGAGATGTACCTGTCTAGCGAAGTGACAGTGCGGTATGGGGTGTACAGCTGGTTCGCCTCCCCGAGATGCACAGTGGGTAACTCTAAATGAACCAGCAAATACTGGCGGTCTGACAAAGAAAGCTTCTCCTGAGTCCTGACAAACAGGATACAAACTATAATCTATAGACTCTGAGTGTGTGTGTGCGGTATATAGTGTGTGTCTGTGTGTGTGTGGTATATAATGTGTGTGTGGTATATAGTGTATGTGTGTGGTATATAGTGTGTGTGTGCGGTATATAGTGTGTGTGGTATATAGTGTGTGTGTGCGGTATATAGTGTGTGTGTGCGGTATATAGTGTGTGTGGTATATAGTGTGTGTGTGCGGTATATAGTGTGTGTGTGCGGTATATAGTGTGTGTGTGTGGTATGTAGTGTGTGTGTGTGCGGTATATAGTGTGTGTGTGGTATATAGTGTGTGTGTTTGTGGTATATAGTGTCTGTGTGTGTGGTATATAGTGTGTGTGTGTGGTATATAGTGTGTGTGTGGTATATAGTGTGCGGCATGACAATGAATGTGTATGTGAAATCTATTTCTCTGCTTTCCATACAAATATGCTACTAACATAGTGGGTGTGATGTCACAGGAATACTTAGTGCAACAATCACTAATATCTAGTGAGACCTTATAAAATGTGAATTTTTGTGCACTTAAGAAAAATTTGAATCGCAGAAGGTTGCACTGGCGATTTATTTTATAACACTCTTTATGCATATAAAGCGATTGTTCAGAAATGCAGGTGAAATGTAATCAAATACACTACTTTAATGTAAGATTACTTACAGTCACCAGGAGTTCTTCCTCTTCGTCGCTAAACTTGGTTCCAACCATCGCATCCATTTCATTTCTAGTCGGTGCAGACCAGTTGCTGTAGGCCACGCCTTCCTAGCGCATGTGCTCTTGTGATTAATACTTTGCCCAAATTTTGCATATAAAAAAAAAATGCTTGTAGATCGCAGATTCGCTTAATACTTCTGGTATGTCAATGTCCATGTTGTGGGACTATGTGTGCACATCTAGTAAGTATTTTGTGGCTGCAAATATGACCTGGAGGTTTTTCAGGTTCGCCTGCCATTAAAATGAATGGTACCTGCTGCGAACCTGTGGTTTGCGAACATTTGATCGTGTTCTGCGATCGAGTTCGCGAACCGTCCCAGCAGATGTTCGTCCATCACTAATGTTGAGTAGCCATACTAACCAGGGTCAAGAAACAGAGAGGCAAAGCATGAAAGCCAAAACAGTATCCAATAGCAATAACAGAAACAAAAAAAGACAAAGTTACAGAGAAGTAAAGTTACTAAACAGTCCGAGGACAAGCACAACAAGCAAGGGGAAGACAACGAGTAATCGGGTAAACGAGCCAGGTCAAAAACACAAGAATATTTACAAAATGCATAGTAATCTAGCACACACAGGAACTTGGTTAAAATATAATACCCGGCATGTGGCAATCTTAGGGCAGAATTTAAGTGGCGCACAGATCTCACGATTGGCTCTTTCTGTTTCTCTGCATCAGAACAGATGGACTTGCCTTTCCTAAAGATGTAGCAAGCTTTTAAATAATTCCTGGTGCGTTGACACAAAAGTTTATCATACTGGCTTAGAGTTACATTGTGCAAAGCTTGTTACACTGTCAGGTTATCCAAGTTACATTGTTGGGTTAACGGGTTAACCTGCTGATGTAGACCATTGCTAGATCTGTGTTTTTGCCTGGCTTCTGGAGCAGAGATTTTCATTAGTTTAGTTAGATTGTGTTTATTTATAACTGTGACACTGAGCAATTTTTATTGGTTATTGGTTCAGGTTCCAAAAACATAATGGGTATTATTATACAAAATAAGCTACGAGCATCAAATACTTACAATACAATATAGTTAAATGATTCATTAGTATTTTTGGCATTATTGTACATCTAAATGTGGAGAATTTAGCCCCTCACAGTCACTTCTCTCCATTGTTATGCTCATTAGGATAAGGTTCTTGAGTTAATTTTAGTTAACTATATAGACAAACAAAATAATAGCCGGAAATATTGCAGCTTCTATACTTTGACACAAATTCTACCGCAGATTATCCAATATTCAAAGTGTGGAAAATGTATTCATTAAAATGTAACCTTTACTAGGTCAGATAAAATAAGCTGGTGCAGCACTATAAATCAAAAATAAACAGAAAATTATAGCCCCACTATAATATCAGTGGCACTAAAATAGGTATGTAAAAATGCCCTATAACAGGGAGCGCATACGTTCTTACCCGTCCTGTAGTGTTGGTATCACACTTTGACGTCATACATATACTGGGCCTGTAGAAATGATGATTCCTTGTAGAATTTTTTAACCAATTTTGATTGGTTGTGAATGTAACCAAGTCAGCCAACTTAAAAGGGCTTATTTTCCTTTTCTGTATATCCTATGAGGTATTTTAGTGGATCACTGGAGGCATGCCTGTCATGCATGTTTCAAATAAGTGCAGGTATATATAGAAGGCTTTGTGTAAAATGGGTTTGTACAGCAGCATTACAAATTCAGTATGTGCAGTAGTCACACAGGGGGTCATTTACTAACTCATATACTACAGTTTTCTGGCGTATAACGGTCACAATCTGTGACTTTTTCGTGCTCATGCCAGGTCTATAAAAGGGGATGTGGTGTGGGCGGGGAAGGGGGCAGGCTGACAGGCTTGTCTCATTTTCCACGCCTGTTTTAGCAAGGAAGCTGGCGTAGATTTAGACCGGTGGCCGGTGCCTCTACATAACTTTGGTGAATCCACCTCGGGCACAGGGGTTATTAAGACCAGCGTCTAAAACGCCGGTGTTAATAAATGACCCCCTTTTATAAGGAAGGATCACAAAATCAAATATACTTGCAGACCTAAAACCCTTAAAGGGAACCTGTCACCAGGATTTTGTGTATAGAGCTGAGGACCTGGGTTGCTAGATGGCCGCTAGCACATCCGCAATACCCAGTCCCCATAGCTCTGTGTGCTTTTATTGTGTAAAAAAACTAACAGATTTTATAGATATGTAAATTAACCTTAGATGAGTCCTGTCTCCTCCATGCTTGAGAGATGAGTCCAGCGTTCTCTGACTCTGAGCCCAGCACCGCCCCGCATCCTATGAATGTCCTCCTTGCTCCCCGACGTCACAAAGTTAGAGCGCCATAATCTCGCGATGCACAAGCTAGCGCATGCGCAGTTCATTCCCTGAGGCTGCTGTCAGCACAGGGAGGGAACACTATACCGACACTGCGCAGGCGCTAGCTTGTGCATCGCAAGATTATGGCGCTCTAGCTTTGTGACATTGGGGAGCAAGGAGGAGATTCGGAGTATGTGGGGCTGTGCTGGGCTCCTTCACAGTGGGCGTGGCTGGGCTACGGAAACGTAAGTAGCCTCATTTACATATATATATAAAATCGTTTTTTTTACGCAATAAAAGCACACAGAGCTATGGGGACTGGGTATTGTGGATGTGCTAGCGGCCATCTAGCAGCCCATGTCCTTAGCTCTATACACAAAATCCCGGTGACAGGTTCCCTTTAACTCATCAGACAAGTGAGAAGGTCTGCAGAATGAAATAACAAATGTTTGATTCAGTAGTTTGTGGCTGACACACGGCAAGTCTTTCCTATGTAGTTACAATGTGTGAGGGTGGGAACATAATGACAGTTACTGAAGAAACTGCCTAACAGACCGTGTGAGAATCATGACGCAACATTCAAGGACAAACGCCAGATGAATTGTATAAGTAACAATGATTTATTTTCATCTAAACTAACAACTTCTGAGCCAGGTACATGGTGAATCATTTCACATTCTGACAAGCCAATCTTGTTTTTTTCCCATACAACACCAAGTCTTCATTGCATTAGCAATTCTCTTAGCAGTTTCATTATAATAAAATCACGGCTGAAGTTGATTCTGCATTGCAGAGAGCATTGTATATGTATGAGGTCTCCTTGTTCAAGGGATGTGGAATTGAATGCATTTTGTGGCTGAAGAGGGAATGGAGTAGTGATGAATGTGGAATATCTGATGTAGAAGTATTTCAGATTTGATTGAAATATGTATTTCTTTCAAGTAGTCAGTGATACTTTTGCTTTTTACGGCTGTTGTTGAGCAAATGAGCAAGATGTTAGAAAGAGGCACAGAGGAAGCTACAAAGTGTTAGAGGAGGGACCTTAGTGAATCAAAGGAAATAGGTTTGTAATGAAACATCAAGTGGGCTTTCTTCAATAGATAGTCATTCAAAATGTAGCAGAAAGCATGAAAATAGTGATCAAAAGCCATATATTGGCACTTTATGACACGTACATGAACTGGATTTTTCCATGGCACTTTTTTGGATCATGTCTTTACAATATGTAGTTATTTTATCATGCACAAAATTGACTTTGAGAATAATGATGCTATTTTTGGATTAATTGGTTGTAATTTGCGTACACTGTGATGTCACTTCCTGTTTTGGTCCTATTTAAAGAGGCCATGTTTGTATGTCACAATATGCTTGAAAAGGTGGGAGCTGAAACATCACATGTTTATGGATACGAGAATAAATCAATGGTTTTTCAGTATTTAGGATGGAGTGCTGTGATCTCTTCTAGAATTTATTCCTTTGACCTGTGGATCTGGGTCTGGATTGCGAGTGTGTATATATATATATATATATATATATATATATTAGCAGAAGGACTCAGCTTTGCATGGGTATATTCCATCTATTTCATTTAATGTTTCTGTGTGTCGTTAAAAGATATCGACAGTATCCCCCATAACAGTGACCTCTACAGCACCCGCCCCTTTAACAGTGAACTCCACAGTCCCCCACCACTTAACACTGACCCCCCACAGTGCCCCGCCACTTTAAAATGGGACCTCCACAGCAGCTCATCCCCTTAACTTTGACCTTCACAGCAGCCATCCCCTTTAACAGTGAGTTTCACAGCACCCCACTCCCTTGACAGTGACCTCCTCAGGGGCCTGCCCCCATAACAGTGACCTATACAGCACCCTGCCCCTTAACACTGACCTCCATAGGGGACCGTCCCCTTTTCTGTTACCTCCACTGTTCCCTGCCCCTTAACAGAGACCTCCATAGCACCCGTCTGTATAACAGTGACTGCCACAGTACCCAGTTCGCTTAACAGTGACCTCCACAGTACCCGGCTCCCTTAACAATGACCTCACAGTACGCTTCCCCTTTTAACAGTGACTTCCACAGTACCCCGCTCCCTTAACAATGACCTCCACAGTGAACGCCCCTTTAACAGTGACCTCCACAGTGCCCGCCCCTTTAACAGTGAGCTCCACAGCAGCTGCCTTTTTAATAGTGGCCCCTGCCTCTTAACAGTGACCTCCACAGCAGCTGCCCCTTTAATAGTGGCCTCTGTCCCCTAACAGTGACCTCCACAGCTCCCACCCCCCTTAAGGCTAGGGTTACACGTCGACATGTGTCGCACAACATTTTTTATAATGATAGTCTATTGTGTTGCACTGCGACATGCGACATACTGCGACATGACACTCGTACAAAATCCATCCAAGATGGATTTTTCTGTCACGTCACAGTCGCAGCATGTCGCAGTGCAACACCATAGACTATCATTATAAAAATTGTCATGTGACATCAATGTCGCAATATAGTTGTGCCCTATGTGTCGTGAAACATATTGTCAGGCAACACATGTCGTTGTGTAGCCCTAGCCTAAAGCTGACCTATAGCAGTGAAGAAAAATGGCTGGGTTGTTATGGAAACCTGGAGTAAAATTGTGTGTATGTGCAGACTAAGTGTCTGAGAGCTTCTATTGGCTGATAAGGGACATGTGACCGTTTGTATGGCAGTTGGGATTTTAAGAGAAAGACTTTCAGGCTTATATTGGCTAATGCAGGTCATTTTTGGGGAATATCTTAGGAACGGTACAGTCCTAGAGGGCTGAGACAGTGTGCTGTTCGCATCCACACTTCCGTTCCACGGCCCCGAACTTCAGGTCCGTGGATCCACAAAAAAATAGAACAAGTCCTATTCTTGTCTGCAATAGCACATGGCCAGTGTCAGTGTTTTGTGGATCCGCAATTTGTGGATCTGTAAAACACTTACGGACGTGTGAATGGAACCATATATTTATATATATATATCCATAAGAAAACTGTGGCAGCACTCCCTTGAGAACTTGTATAGAATATAGGGTGCCCGCGATGGTCCCTTGATTCAGGACGGCAGACAGCAAAAAAAGGTTCGCAGCACTCCTTGAAAGATAAAATGTGCTCTTTTATTCACACATATCAAGTGACAACATTTCGGTTCTCTCACAGAACCTTTCTCAGGTTTCCCAGGCTATGAGCTGTGCGCTACGATTGGCCAGCGCTGCAGCAAGGGACAACCCTAATACAAAATCTCCGCCCAGTACAAAAGAAGGAGCTGCAGACACCGGAGCCTATACCGAACGGAGCGGTGCCCAGACATACTAGCAAGTGCAGGGGGACCCCTGGGCGCCGCTCTGCCCACTGATATAGTTAGTTTTTAAACTAGTGAAAGGTCCTCTTTAATGTGTGTGTCGTTAAAACATATCAACACTATCCAGTATAACAGTGACATCTAGAGCACCCCACCCCAAAAACAGTGACGTTCACAGCATACCATCCCCTTGACAGTGACCTCCACAGTGGCCCGCCCCCTTAACAGTGGCTTTTATTGGATTGGGGGCGTGTCTTTTTGAACAGCTAATTTCTAAGACAGCAGCACTGTACTGTCTGAGTGTGAGCTGCAGGGAGAAAGTCACCCTCCCTCCCACCTCTGCAGCTGACAGAAGTTAATTTTTACCTTAATTTTTTCAATTCCTGTTGGCTGAGGAGTGGATGGGGCGTGGCCTAACCTGAACGGGGCGTGGCTATGCGCTGCCTAGAAGTTGATTTTTAACCTCATTTTTTCAATCTCAGTCGGCTGAGGAGTGAGAGGGCGCGTGGCCTAAACGGATCGGGGGCGTGTTATTTTGAGCAGCTCACTCTAAGACAGCAGCACTGTGCTGTCTGAGTGTAAGGTGCAGGGAGAAAGTAACCCTCCCTCCCACCCCTGCAGCTGACAGAAGTTGATATTTACCTTCATTTTTTTCAATCCCCGTTGGCTCATGAGTGGAGGGGCGTGGCCTAACCAGATCAGGGCGTGGTTTAGCAGGACCTGGAGGCGGGCTTTCAAGTTTTTTGAGGGTGGACACATTGTGGAAGGGGGCGTGTCTGGGATCCTTCCTGCAAGAGTGACGCCCCTCTGGGCACCTTACTGGCTCATTTGCATACTAAATAAACTGGATTTTCAGAGGATAAAAACATCTATTGCTGGAACAAAGGCACATCTTCTAATAAGGTACTAAGTGCTATTAGGCCATGGCTTTACTTCAATAGCAATTATCCTTGTGACAGATTTCCTGTAGGAGCAGTGGAAATAAATGGCTAGGTTGTTTTGGAAACCTGGAGTAAAACTGTGTTTGTGGAGGCTGGAGGACCTGCGAGCTTCTATTGGCTGATAAGGGTCATGTGACCAAGTTTGTATTGGCTAATGCATTTTTTGGGGAATATCTCAGGAAAGGTAAATCCTAGAAAGCTGAGACCTGGTCGAAAACATTCCCGGACACCTGATGTACCTGTGTGCAAAATTTCGTGATTGTAAATGCAACGGTGCGGATTCCTTTAGCGGACATACATACACATACACTCAGCTTTATATATTAGATTTATTAGATCATTTGCAGGCATTTAAAGGCATATCGCCGGTCAATAATGATTTTGCTACTTAGAGAAAAACATGTGATTTATACAAACATGAGTGCGCTGATTCCAAATATGAACTCAGAATTTACCTGACAAGTCTAGATTTTAACCCTTTAAGGACTATGGGATTTTCCATTTTTGTGTTTTCATTTTTCACTCCCCACCTTCCCATTGTCCTAACTTTTTTATTTTTTCATTCACATAGCCTTATGAGGGCTTATTTTTTGCGGGACAAGTTTTACTTTCTAATGGCACCATTTACGGTTGCATACCATGTAGTAGGAAGCAGGAAAAATGAATGCATTATATTGGAGTTATTCCAATGGACATGTCCAGACCTGTTTGGACGCTCTCAGGCTGATGTCAGCAATAAGTATATAAGCCAAGCTGGACAGATTTTGATAAAGTGATCTGTTATAGTGCTATCAGTTTTGAAACTTAAAGGATAACTGTCACACTTAGACCCTAATTTCAATTTTCATATACAGTATGTAGTTACTAATGACATGATATTCCAGAATCAGTTACTATTAGACTGACTTACCCTATTTTTTAATAAGATTCAGCCCTTAGCAACCAGTCTGCATAAAACTGCAATTTCACTATTCAGTTAAGATGGCCGCCACTGCCCTCACCCTGAGGCTAATCCCGCCTGCCCTCACTAGCCAGTAACAATAGCCCCCCAAAAGTGTCAGTAACCAGAGCCCTCCCCCTAAAGGGTTAATCTCCTGCAGCACAAAGGGGTCCTCTTACCACATGTTGCTGTCATTTCACACTGAGCAGACGGCAGATCTCCCTTCCCTTGTCTGCGCTGCTTCAACTCTACTTCTCCAGCTCTGCTGAGTGAGGGAGCGTCTGCCAAGCGCAGGGACAGGGAGAAGTGCACACAGCCCAGGCACTGTTATTAGCTGCTGGGGAGGACCTGGCTTTAATCATTTACTTACAGTCCCTGCCTGTCAGTAATCTGACCTTGCACGCTGCCTGCTTCTGCGTCCTCCGTCCTTCAACACATAGACGGACCTGCATAGCAACCCTATTTTAAGCACAGATAAAAATAGGCAGTACACGGAACAAAACTGTGGAATTAAGGGGTAATTGAATACACAGTGAAAAGTTGAAATAGGGCCACCAAGGTGATATTAATCACCACAATCCAATACTCCAAAAAATAATACAACAGTTATACTTTAAAGGGAACCTGTCACGTGGATATTTGATTATCATCTAACTTATTATATACAATCATTAACTACTAAAAAGTGCCTTAGATGTATTCACTTACTGGTGTGACAGATGGTTACCTCATAATATACACACAAAGATGCTGCGTGCTAATGAGCTGATTTCAGTCCAGCGTGATGTCAGCGAGTCCAGCGTTTTTATAATTCAGAGCTATAGCCACTCCCCTGCCCACCTGCTGCTGATTCATATGGAAAATAACTGTCAATCAGCAGCAGGTAGGCGGGAAGAGTCAGGAGCTCATGAATATTCAGGACTCATCATTATGAGCTGGAGCTTTTCAATACAAGATGTTGGCAGATTGACTGGGTCAATTAAAGAAAGTGACCCAGCATTTTGTTAAGAGAATCAGTTACTTATTTATGTTGCCCTTAGTTAGGATACCATAAAACTGGTGACAGGTTCCCTTTAAGATGGATAATTGCAAATGTGTTAACGATCCAGACAATTTCTGCTACATATGTGGCAAATACACCACTTATGATCAGCGCAAGAATCTGACAAAGCGAGTGTGTCTTGCAGCTTGGGATGCATTTGTGCTAGTAGTTCAGAACTTCCTTGGGAACAGACAAGCTGCAAACTATGCTGAATTAGTAGACAACATGCTTATAGCATATGAACAACTTGGCTGCTTAAAGTCATTGAAAGTGCATTTCTTACATTCCCATCTTGACTTTTCCCACCCAATTTGGGACACGTAAGTGACAAACACGGAGAGCGGTTCCATAAAGATATTTCTACAATGGAGAGCAGGTATCAAGGCCGCTGGAATCCCAACATGATGGGGGACTACTGCTGGTTTTTGCAATGGGAAAATATGACCGTTCACAAACGCAAAAGCAGATGACTGAAGCACTTTTAACAGTACTGGGCCTTGCTCAATAAGACTTTTAAACTGAAAAACGAGACGTTTTGAAATGTTGTTATTCCCTTACATTTTCATACACTGTTTACTACGCAAACTTTGATGTAGGAGTTAAACTCGTTCTGTTCAAAATGATTCAATGCTTTCCAAGTGCTTAATTAATTTAGGCATACTTATGCATGGCAAAATTTAGTGACGTGTTACAAGAATTCTGACTTCGGATTTGTAATCTGCACACTCGATTTAGTATAGGACAAATGGTTTTTGCCCAGTAGCAGACGAAAAGTGTTTTTTGTTGCATGGTGTTCTAGTTATTGTACATTAAAGAACTGTTCCTATACAAAGACACTGCTGTATTGTGCCCAGTGTTTGTAGTGTCACATGTCAGATCAGACGCCTGGTGGTGGAGTCTATAATTAGTGATATCATCCAATCATGGACCTTTAACCCTTAGGATGCTGTGGTCAATTGCAACCACTACATCGGAACAAGCAATTTCTGGGAACGCTGCTCTCTAGGAATGTATTGTATTGAATTAAAACAGGGATCGAACCCTGAAAAAGTGAAGTCCCAAAGTGGGACAAATATAAAAAGTTAAATAAAGTAAAAAAAAAAAGCGTCCTTTTTCCAAAATAAAGTGGGGAAAAAAAGAAAAGTAGATATATTACGTATTGCTGCATTCGTATAGACCGGCTCTATAAAAATATCACATGACAAAAAAGCCAGGTGAATACTGTCAAAAAAGTTAAATAAAAACTGTGCTAAAAAAACTATTTTTTGTCACCTAACACAAAAAGTGTAATACCAAGCGATCAAAAAGTCATACGCACCCCAAAATCATACCAATCAAACCTTTATCTCATCCCGCAAAACATGATACCCTACCTAGGACAATCAGCCAAAAAAAAAAAAAAAACTATGGCTCTCAGAATATGGAAACACTAAAACATGATTTTTTTGTTAAAAAATGCTGTTATTGTGTGAAACTTTAATAAATAAAAAAGTATACATATTAGTTATCACAGCGTCCTTAATAACCTACTGTATAAGAATATCACATGACCTAACCCCTCAGATGAACACCGTAAAAAAAAAAAAAAAAATGTAAAAAAGCTATTTTTTGTCATCTTACAACACAAAAAGTGTAATACCAATCGATCAAAAAGTCATACGCACCCCATAATCATACCAATTAAACCTACATCTCATCCCGCAAAACATGAGACCCTACCTAAGACAATCGGCCAAAAAATAAAAAAAACTATGGCTCTCAGAATATGGAGACACTAAAACATGATTTTTTTGGTTTAAAAAATGCTGTTATTGTGTGAAACTTTAATAAATAAATAAAAGTATACATATTAGTTATCACCGCGTCAGTAATAAGCTGCTGTATAAAAATATACATGACCTAACCCCTCAGATGAACACCGTAAAAAAATACAATAAAAACTGTGTAAAAAAAAAAAGCCATTTTTTGTCACCTTACAACACAAAATGTGTAATTGGTCCGCACCCCTATACGGGGAGGGGATTTTATTTCAATATTAAATAAAAGGGAGGTAGAGTGGATGTTTTTATTAAACACCATTCAACCCCAGGGACTTAATATTGAATGTGATGTGAATGCCTGCATAGTTTAAAATCCTTTAAATGATGAATAATAGGTCCGCGTTGTCTATGATAGGGAGATGTAGGTCCCAAACACGATTGTACTAGGTTTTAGATCTTATTTTAGTAACTATCTATTTATTTACTTTTCTAGCCCGTCTGTATGCGGGGGAGGATAGTATATACAGACGTGGACAAAATTGTTGGTACCCTTTGGTCAATGAAAGAAAAAGTCACAATGGTCACAGAAATAACTTTAATCTGACAAAAGTAATAATAAATTAAAATTCTATAAATGTTAACCAATGAAAGTCAGACATTGTTTTTCAACCATGCTTCAACAGAATTATGTAAAAAAATAAACTCATGAAACAGGCATGGACAAAAATGATGGTACCCCTAACTTAATATTTTGTTGCGCAACCTTTTGAGGCAATCACTGCAATCAAACGCTTCCTGTAACTGTCAATGAGACATCTGCACCTCTCAGCAGGTATTTTGGCCCACTCCTCATGAGCAAACTGCTCCAGTTGTGTCCGGTTTGAAGGGTGCCTTTTCCAGACTGCATGTTTCAGCTCCTTCCAAAGATGCTCAATAGGATTGAGGTCAGGGCTCATAGAAGGCCACTTTAGAATAGTCCAATTTTTTCCTCTTAGCCATTCTTGGGTGTTTTTAGCGGTGTGTTTTGGGTCATTGTCCTGTTGCAAGACCCATGACCTGCGACTGAGACCAAGCTTTCTGACACTGGCTAGTACATTTCTCTCTAGAATTCCTTGATAGTCTTGAGATTTCATTGTACCCTGCACAGATTCAAGACACCCTGTGCCAGACGCAGCAAAGCAGCCCCAGAACATAACAGAGCCTCCTCCATGTTTCACAGTAGGGACAGTGTTCTTTTCTTGATATGCTTCATTTTTTCGTCTGTGAACATACAGCTGATGTGCCTTGGCAAAAACTTCGATTTTTGTCTCATCTGTCCACAGGACATTCTCCCAGAAGCTTTGTGGCTTGTCAACATGTAGTTTGGCATATTCCAGTCTTGCTTTTTTATGATTCGTTTTCAACAATGGTGTCCTCCTTGGTCGTCTCCCATGTAGTCCACTTTGGCTCAAACAACGACGGATGGTGCGATCTGACACTGATGTTCCTTGAGCATGAAGTTCACCTTGAATCTCTTTAGAAGTCTTTCTAGGCTCTTTTGTTACCATTCGGATTATCCGTCTCTTAGATTTGTCATCAATTTTCCTCCTGCGGCCACGTCCAGGGAGGTTGGCTACAGTCCCATGGATCTTAAACTTATGAATAATATGTGCAACTGTACTCACAGGAACATCTAGTTGCTTGGAGATGGTCTTATAGCCTTTACCTTTAACATGCTTGTCTATAATTTTCTTTCTGATCTCTTGAGACAGCTCTTTCCTTTGCTTCCTCTGGTCCATGTCGAGTGTGGTACACACCATATCACCAAACAACACAGTGATTACCTGGAGCCATATATATAGGCCCAATGGCTAATTACAAGGTTGTAGACACCTGTGATGCTAATTAGTGGACACACCTTGAATTAACATGTCCCTTTGGTCACATTATGTTCTGTGTTTTCTAGGGGTACCATCATTTTTGTCCATGCCTGTTTCATGAGTTTATTTTTTTACATAATTCTGTTGAAGCATGGTTGAAAAACAATGTCTGACTTTCATTGGTTAACATTTATAGAATTTTAATTTATTATTACTTTTGTCAGATTAAAGTTATTTCTGTGACCATTGTGACTTTTTCTTTCATTGACCAAAGGGTACCAACAATTTTGTCCACGTCTGTATGTGTGTATATATATATTTTAGAAGAAATTGTTATTTGAAAAGGCTCATGACGCCCAACAGGGGAGGATCCCTGGATCCTTTATTTTCAGCTGCATCCACTTAGGAATACACGCCCCAGACGAAGCATCATGGCGAAACCCGGGTCGGGCATTGTGTACTTGTTTTAACTTGCTCCAAAACTTGCGTTCTTTGTGAGTATAATAAATCCTTTTTATTCAACACTGTGGTACGTACTTCACTATTGGTTGACATCTTTTCTCCGAGACCTTGAAGAGTGTGGAGTTCGGTGATATCCTGCCAAAGTGGTGCTTATTTTGGGATCTTGCTTGTGCTTGTGCAAGATTTCACATAAGTGGTAAAGCACCCTGTCCGTCCGTGTGGTTTAGTGAACGACATCCAAGGTGTGCAGCTCCTGGGTGGATGACAGCGCTGAGCCTGCTTTTTACGCCTAATACCATCTGAGTCTTGTGAGTATAACCTGTTATCAGGTGACACTCCTTTTGAGAAGTTACTACACCATAGTGCGGTTTCCATTTTATTTCAGATTTCCACACCGCAGCTGTGTTTGATGTGTATGGATGAACCTATTTGACTGAAGATTTCCATAGACAATAGACCACAAATAATCTTTGGACTTTGATTATTAGGCATACTCTCCTGCAGTGCAATCCTTTTTCCCTATTAAAATGTGTAATACCAAGTGATCAAAAAGTCATACACACCCCAAAATCATACTAATCTATCCGTCATCTCATCCAGCAAAAAATGAGACCCTACATAAGACAGTCGCCCAAAAAAAAAAACCCAAAAAACTATAGCTTTCAAAATATGGAGACACTAAAAAATATTTTTTTTCCAAAAATGCTTTATTATGTAAAACTGAAACAAATCATATGCACCCTAAAATAGTACCAACAAAACTGCCACCTTATCCTGTAGTTTCCAAAATGGGGTCATTTTTTGGAGTTTCTACTCTAGGGTTGCATCAGGGGGTCTTCAAATGTGACATGGCCCTTCAAAAACCATATGGCATTCATTTCCTTCTGCGCCCTGCCGTGTACCCATACAGCAGTTTACGATCACAAATGGGGTGTTTCTGTAATCTACAGAATCAGGGTAATATATATTGAGTTTTGTTTGGTTGTTCACCCTTGCTTTGTTACTGAAAAAAACAAATGGATTCAAATGGAAAATCTGCCAAAAAAGTGAAATTTTAAAATTTAATCTCCATTTTCCTTTAATTGTTGTGGAACACCTAAAGGGTTAACAAAGTTTGTAAAATAGGTTTTGAATACCTTGAGGGGCGTAGTTTCTAAAATGGGATCATTTTTGAGTGGTTTCTATTATGTAAGTCTCACAAAGTGACTTCAGACCTGAACTGGTCCTTAAAAACTGGGTTTTGGAAATTTTCTGAAAAATTCTAAACTTCTAAGCCTTCTAATGTCCCCAAAAAATAAAATGGCATTCACAAAATGATCTAAACATGAAGTAGACATAAGGGATATGCTAAGTAATAACTATTTTTGGAGGTATTACTGTCTGTTATAAAAGTAGAGAAATAGAAATTTTGAAATTTGCTAATTTTTCCCAATTTTTGGTCATTTTATATATTTTTTTTAGATAAAAATGAAAATTTTGATTAAATTTTACCACTGTCATAAAGTACAATATGTGACGAGAAAACAATCTCAGAATGGCCTGGATAAGTCAAAGCGTTTAAAGTTATCACCACATAAAGTGACACATGTCAGATTTGCTAAAAATGGCCTGGTCTTGAAGGTAAAAACTAGCTTGGTCTTGAATGGGTTAAGTATTTGAGTTTATTATTATTATTATACCCACTGTGGGGGCATCTACTGAGGGCACTAGAGACATTTTGTACTGGCACACATAAGGGGTAGAGTTGAGCGGACACCTGGATGTTCGGGTTCGAGAAGTTCGGCTGAACTTCCCGAAAATGTTCGGGTTCGGGATCCGAACCCGATCCGAACTTCGTCCCGAACCCGAACCCCATTGAAGTCAATGGGGAACCGAACTTTTCGGCACTAAAAAGGCTGTAAAACAGCCCAGGAAAGGGCTAGAGGGCTGCAAAAGGCAGCAACATGTAGGTAAATCCCCTGCAAACAAATGTGGATAGGGAAATGAATTAAAATAAAAATTAAATAAATAAAAATTAACCAAAATCAATTGGAGAGAGGTCCCATAGCAGAGAATCTGGCTTCACATCACCCACCACTGGAACAGTCCATTCTCAGATATTTAGGCCCCGGCACCCAAGCAGAGGAGCGAGGTCCCGTAACAGACAATCTGGCTTCATGTCAGCAGAGAATCAGTCTTCATATCATAGCAGAGAATCAGGCTTCACGTCAGACACCAATGCAACAGTCCATTGTCAGATATTTAGGCCCAGCACCCAGGCAGAGGAGAGAGGTCCCGTAACAGACAATCTGGCTTCATGTCAGCAGAGAATCAGTCTTCATGTCATAGCAGAGAATCAGGTTTCACGTCACCCACCACTGCAACAGTCCATTTTCATAAATTTAGGCCCAGCACCCAGGCAGAGGAGAGAGGTCCCATAACAGACAATCTGGCTTCATGTCAGCAGAGAATCAGTCTTCATGTCATAGCAGAGAATCAGGCTTCACGTCACCCACCACTGCAACAGTCCATTTTCATAAATTTAGGCCCAGCACCCAGGCAGAGGAGAGAGGTCCCGTAACAGACAATCTGGCTTCATGTCAGCAGAGAATCAGTCTTCATATCATAGCAGAGAATCAGGCTTCACGTCAGCCACCAATGCAACAGTCCATTTTCATAAATTTAGGCCCAGCACCCAGGCAGAGGAGAGAGGTCCCGTAACAGAGAATCTGGCTTCATGTCAGCAGAGAATCAGTCTTCATGTAATAGCAGAGAATCAGGCTTCACGTCACCCACCACTGTAACAGTCCATTTTCATAAATTTAGGCCCAGCACCCAGGCAGAGGAGAGAGGTCCCGTAACAGACAATCTGGCTTCATGTCAGCAGAGAATCAGTCTTCATATCATAGCAGAGAATCAGGCTTCACGTCACCCACCACTGCAACAGTCCATTTTCATAAATTTAGGCCCAGCACCCAGGCAGAGGAGAGAGGTCCCGTAACAGACAATCTGGCTTCATGTCAGCAGAGAATCAGTCTTCATATCATAGCAGAGAATCAGGCTTTACGTCAGCCACCAATGCAACAGTCCATTTTCATAAATTTAGGCCCAGCACCCAGGCAGAGGAGAGAGATCCCGTAACAGAGAATCTGGCTTCATGTCAGCAGAGAATCAGTCTTCATATCATAGCAGAGAATCAGGCTTCACGTCACCCACCACTGCAACAGTCCATTGTCAGATATTTAGGCCCAGCACCTAGGCAGAGGAGAGAGGTCCCGTAACAGACAATCTGGCTTCATGTCAGCAGAGAATCAGTCTTCATATCATAGCAGAGAATCAGGCTTCACGTCACCCACCACTGCAACAGTCCATTGTCAGATATTTAGGCCCAGCACCCAGGCAGAGGAGAGAGGTCCCGTAACAGAGGATCTGGCTTCATGTCAGCAGAGAATTAGTCTGCATGTCATAGCAGAAAATCAGGCTTCACGTCAGCCACCACTGCAACAGTCCATTGTCAGATATTTAGGCCCAGCACCCAGGCAGAGGAGAGAGGTCCCGTAACAGAGGATCTGGCTTCATGTCAGCAGAGAATTAGTCTGCATGTCATAGCAGAGAATCAGGCTTCACGTCACCCAACATTGGAACAGTCCATTGGCATATATTTAGGCCCCGGCACCCAGACAGAGGAGAGGTTCATTCAACTTTGGGTAGCCTCGCAATATAATGGTAAAATGAAAATAAAAATAGGATTGAATGAGGAAGTGCCCTGGAGTACAATAATATATGGTTAAGGGGAGGTAGTTAATGTCTAATGTGGACAAGGGACGGACAGGTCCTGTGGGATCCATGCCTGGTTCATTTTTATGAACGTCAGCTTGTCCACATTGGCTGTAGACAGGCGGCTGCGTTTGTCTGTAATGACGCCCCCTGCCGTGCTGAATACACGTTCAGACAAAACGCTGGCCGCCGGGCAGGCCAGCACCTCCAAGGCATAAAAGGCTAGCTCTGGCCACGTGGACAATTTAGAGACCCAGAAGTTGAATGGGGCCGAACCATCAGTCAGTACATGGAGGGGTGTGCACACGTACTGTTCCACCATGTTAGTGAAATGTTGCCTCCTGCTAACACGTTGCGTATCAGGTGGTGGTGCAGTTAGCTGTGGCGTGTTGACAAAACTTTTCCACATCTCTGCCATGCTAACCCTTCCCTCAGAGGAGCTGGCCGTGACACAGCTGCCTTGGCGACCTCTTGCTCCTCCTCTGCCTTGGCCTTGGGCTTCCACTTGTTCCCCTGTGACATTTGGGAATGCTCTCAGTAGCGCGTCTACCAACGTGCGCTTGTACTCGCGCATCTTCCTATCACGCTCCAGTGCAGGAAGTAAGGTGGGCACATTGTCTTTGTAGCGTGGATCCAGCAGGGTGGCAACCCAGTAGTCCGCACACGTTAAAATGTGGGCAACTCTGCTGTCGTTGCGCAGGCACTGCAGCATGTAGTCGCTCATGTGTGCCAGGCTGCCCAGGGGTAAGGACAAGCTGTCCTCTGTGGGAGGCATATTGTCATCGTCCTGCCTTTCCCCCCAGCCACGCACCAGTGATGGGCCCGAGCTGCATTGGGTGCCACCCCGCTGTGACCATGCTTCATCCTCATCCTCCTCCACCTCCTCCTCATCCTCATCCTCCTCGTCCTCCAGTAGTGGGCCCTGGCTGGCCACACTTGTACCTGGCCACTGCTGTTGCAAAAAACCTCCCTCTGAGTCACTTCGAAGAGACTGGCCTGAAAGTGCTAAAAATGACCCCTCTTCCTCCTCCTCCTCCTCCTCCTCCTGGGCCACCTCCTCTTCCATCATCACCCTAAGTGTTTTCTCAAGGAGACATAGAAGTGGTATTGTAACGCTGATAACGGCGTCATCGCCACTGGCCATGTTGGTGGAGTACTCGAAACAGCGCAACAGGGCACACAGGTCTCGCATGGAGGCCCAGTCATTGGTGGTGAAGTGGTGCTGTTCCGCAGTGCGACTGACCCGTGCGTGCTGCAGCTGAAACTCCACTATGGCCTGCTGCTGCTCGCACAGTCTGTCCAGCATGTGCAAGGTGGAATTCCACCTGGTGGGCACGTCGCATATGAGGCGGTGAGCGGGAAGGCCGTAGTTACGCTGTAGCGCAGACAGGCGAGCAGCGGCAGGATGTGAACGCCGGAAGCGCGAACAGACGGCCCGCACTTTATGCAGCAGCTCTGACATGTCGGGGTAGTTGTGAATGAACTTCTGCACCACCAAATTCAGCACATGCGCCAGGCAAGGGATGTGCGTCAAACCGGCTAGTCCCAGAGCTGCAACGAGATTTCGCCCATTATCGCACACCACCAGGCCGGGCTTGAGGCTCACCGGCAGCAACCACTCGTCGGTCTGTTGTTCTATACCCCGCCACAACTCCTGTGCGGTGTGGGGCCTGTCCCCCAAACATATGAGTTTCAGAATGGCCTGCTGACGTTTACCCCGGGCTGTGCTGAAGTTGGTGGTGAAGGTGTGTGGCTGACTGGATGAGCAGGTGGAAGAAGAGGAGGAGGAAGCCAAGAAGGAGGAGGTGGCAACAGGAGGCAAAGAATGTTGCCCTGCGATCCTTGGCGGCGGAAGGACGTGCGCCAAACAGCTCTCCGCCTGGGGCCCAGCTGCCACTACATTTACCCAGTGTGCAGTTAGGGAGATATAGCGTCCCTGGCCGTGCTTACTGGTCCACGTATCTGTGGTTAGGTGGACCTTGCTACAGATGGCGTTGCGCAGTGCACACTTGATTTTATCGGATACTTGGTTGTGCAGGGAAGGCACGGCTCTCTTGGAGAAGTAGTGGCGGCTGGGAACAACATACTGTGGGACAGCAAGCGACATGAGCTGTTTGAAGCTGTCTGTGTCCACCAGCCTAAATTACAGCATTTCATAGGCCAGTAGTTTAGAAATGCTGGCATTCAGGGCCAGGGATCGAGGGTGGCTAGGTGGGAATTTGCGCTTTCTCTCAAATGTTTGTGAGATGGAGAGCTGAACGCTGCCGTGTGACATGGTTGAGACCCTTGGTGATGGAGGTGGTGGGGGTGTTGGTGGTACATCCCCTGTTTGCTGGGCGGCAGGTGCCAACGTTCCTCCAGAGGCGGAGGAAGAGGCCGAGGCGGCAGCAGCAGAAGAGGTAGCGGGGGAGCCTGAGCGACTTCCTTGTTTTTAAGGTGTTTACTCCACTGCAGTTCATGCTTTGCATGCAGGTGCCTGGTCATGCAGGTTGTGCTAAGGTTCAGAACGTTAATGCCTCGCTTCAGGCTCTGATGGCACAGCGTGCAAACCACTCGGGTCTTGTCAGCAGCACATTGTTTGAAGAAGTGCCATGCCAGGGAACTCCTTGAAGCTGCCTTTGGGGTGCTCGGTCCAAGATGGCGGCGGTCAGTAGCAGGCGGAGTCTCTTGGCGGCGGGTGTTCTGCTTTTGCCCACTGCTCCCTCTTTTGCTACGCTGTTGGCTCGGTCTCACCACTGCTTCTTCCTCCGAACTGTGAAAGTCAGTGGCACGACCTTCATTCCATGTGGGGTCTAGGACCTCATCGTCCCCTGCATCGTCTTCCACCCAGTCTTGATCCCTGACCTCCTGTTCAGTCTGCACAGTGCAGAAAGACGCAGCAGTTGGCACCTGTGTTTCGTCATCATCATAGACTTGCTGAGGTGGTATTCCCATGTCCTCATCATCAGGAAACATAAGTGGTTGTGCGTCAGTGCATTCTATGTCTTCCACCACTGGGGAAGGGCTAGGTGGATGCCCTTGGGAAACCCTGCCAGCAGAGTCTTCAAACAGCATAAGAGACTGCTGCATAACTTGAGGCTCAGACAGTTTCCCTGATATGCATGGGGGTGATGTGACAGACTGATGGGGTTGGTTTTCAGGCGCCATCTATGCGCTTTCTGCAGAAGGCTGGGTGGGAGATAATGTGAACGTGCTGGATCCACTGTCGGACACCCAATTGACTAATGCCTGTACCTGCTCAGGCCTTACCATCCTTAGAACGGCATTGGGCCCCACCATATATCGCTGTAAATTCTGGCGGCTACTGGGACCTGAGGTAGTTGGTACACTAGGACGTGTGGATGTGGCAGAACGGCCACGTCCTCTCCCAGCACCAGAGGGTCCACTAACACCACCACGACCATGTCCACGTCCGCGTCCCTTACTAGATGTTTTCCTCATTGTTATCGTTCACCACAACAACAAAAATATTATTTGGCCCAATGTATTGTATTCAAATTCAGCTGAATATAAATTTGAGGCCTAGTATTTAGGCGCTGGGTGACAGGTATGGGTTTACTGACAGAATTAGACTTGGAAATGCACAGTAGCGTGTGTGTGAAGTTATTCAGAATGACCCTATGTGCACCTTGAATATTATATACCCTTTTAGGGATAGATTTCAAATAGCTCTGATACAGCAGAAGCCACTAAATTAGGAAATTGCTAAATTGGGAATTGGATTTCAACCCAGAACAAAAAATGTGCTTTGACGGACACTAAATAACTTGCCCAGCCAGAACAGTACAGCAGTAACGACAGATTTAGCGGGATATAAATTTGAGGCCTAGTATTTAGGCGCTGGGTGACAGGTATAGATTTACTGACAGAATTAGACTTGGAAATGCAGAGTAGCGTGTGTGTGAAGTTATTCTGAATGACCCTATGTGCACCTTGAATATTATATACCTTTTTAGGAATAGATTTCAAATAGCTCTGATACAGCAGAAACCACTAAATTAGGAAATTGCTAAATTGGGAATTGTATTTCAACCCAGAACAAAAAATGTGCTTTGACGGACACTAAATAACTTGCCCAGCCAGAACAGTACAGCAGTAACAACAGATTTAGCGGGATATAAATTTGAGGCCTAGTATTTAGGCGCTGGGTGACAGGTATAGATTTACTGACAGAATTAGACTTGGAAATGCACAGTAGCGTGTGTGTGAAGTTATTCAGAATGACCCTATGTGCACCTTGAATCTGATATACCCTTTTAGGGATGTATTTAAAGTAGGCCTGATACAGCAGAAACCACTAAATTAGGAAATTGCTAAATTGGGAATTGTATTTCAACCCAGAACAAAAAATGTGCTTTGACGGACACTAAATAACTTGCCCAGCCAGAACAGTACAGCAGTAACGACAGATTTAGCGGGATATAAATTTGAGGCCTAGTATTTAGGCGCTGGGTGACAGGTATACGTTTACTGACAGAATTAGACTGGGATATGGCCAAAAAATAACCACACTATTGATGGTTAAATGCACTTGGTGTGACAGCTTGACCAACCAAACTACTGAGGGTTAAATGCACTTGGTGACAGGCGCAGCTTGCCCCTGATGTAGTATATGGCCAAAAAATAAACAGACTATTGCTGGTTAAATGCACTTGGTGTGACAGCTTGACCAACCACACTACTGAGGGTTAAATGCACTTGGTGACAGGCGCAGCTTGCCCCTGATGTAGTATATGGCCAAAAAATAAACAGACTATAGCTGGTTAAATGCACTTGGTGTGACAGCTTCACCCTGATGTAGGCTTTAGCCAAAAAACAACCACACCATTGAGGGTTAAATGCACTTGGTGACAGGCGCAGCTTGCCCCTGATGTAGTATATGGCCAAAAAATAAACAGACTATTGCTGGTTAAATGCACTTGGTGTGACAGCTTCACCCTGATGTAGGCTTTAGCCAAAAAACAACCACACCATTGAGGGTTAAATGCACTTGGTGACAGGCGCAGCTTGCCCCTGATGTAGTATATGGCCAAAAAATAAACAGACTATTGCTGGTTAAATGCACTTGGTGTGACAGCTTCACCCTGATGTAGGCTTTAGCCAAAAAACAACCACACCATTGAGGGTTAAATGCACTTGGTGACAGGCGCAGCTTGCCCCTGATGTAGTATATGGCCAAAAAATAAACAGACTATTGCTGGTTAAATGCACTTGGTGTGACAGCTTCACCCTGATGTAGGCTTTAGCCAAAAAACAACCACACCATTAAGGGTTAAATGCACTTGGTCGCAGCTTGTGCTGGCACACCACAAGACACAAAATGGCCGCCGATCACCCCAGAAAAAAGTGACTGACAAACGGTCTGGGCAGCCTAAAAACAGTGAGCAATTGAGTATCAGCAGCTCAATGATCCACAGCTGCAGATCGATCACTGGATGGAGTCTTTTGGAGGAGTTAATCAGCCTAATCTCGCCCTACTGTCGCAGCTGCAACCTCTCCCTACGCTAATCAGAGCAGAGTGACGGGCGGCGCTATGTGACTCCAGCTTAAATAGAGGCTGGGTCACATGGTGCTCTGGCCAATCACAGCCATGCCAATAGTAGGCATGGCTGTGACGGCCTCTTGGGGCAAGTAGTATGACGCTTGTTGATTGGCTGCTTTGGAGCCTTTCAAAAAGTGCCAAGAAAGCGACGAACACCGAACCCGAACCCGGACTTTTACGAAAATGTCCGGGTTCGGGTCCGTGTCACGGACACCCCAAAATTCGGTACGAACCCGAACTATACAGTTCGGGTTCGCTCATGCCTAATAAGGGGTCATGTTCTTGTCTATGGGGACATTGACTTTACTGGGGGCACTAAGAGGGGGCATTTTTGTACTGCACACAGAAGGGGGCATTATTTCTACTGGAACACATTTTAAGATGGCATTTTTTTGACCGGCATGCATTATAAGGGGTCATTTTTTTCACTGGCACATAATATAAAGGGGCATTTTTGCAGTAGCATGCATTATGAGGGGGTATTTTTTTGCTGGTGCACATTATAAGAGGGTATTTTTTGCATTGGCATGCATTATAAGGGGGTATTTTTTGTACTAGGGCACATTATAAGGGGGTATTTTTTCTATTGGTGGTGCACATTAAAAGGGGGTATTTTTTTCTTTCCACTGGCATGCATTATAAAAGTATTTTTTGCACTAGCCTGCATTATAAGGGGGGATTGTTTGCGCTAGCACACATTATAAGGGGGCATTTTTGGCACTAGCACACATTATAAGGGGGCATTTTTTGCACTAGTGCACATTGTAAAGGGGTATTTTTTGTGCTGGCACACATTATAAGGAGGTATTTTTGTACTAGCGCACATTACGAAGGGATATTTTTTGTACTGGTGCACCTTATAAGGAGGTATTTTTTGTACTGGTGAACATTATAAGGGGGTATTTTTGTACTAACACATATTAGGGGCATTGTTCTACTGGAACACATCATAAGGAGAATTATTACTACTGGAGGACTACGGGTAACGTGATTACTAGTATGGGCACAGTGGGGGCATTATTACTATTGGGGGCACTGTTAATGTATTGTTAACACTAACTGCACTCTGACAGACAATTATTTCTATTGGTGGGACTTTTGGGGGCGCTCTTATTGTGGGGGCCCAGTAGTTTAGCATAATAATTTTTGGGGGACATTATGCTTACACTATTAGTGTCAATGACTCTATTTGCTGGGTGCAGTTATTTTTGGGGGCATTGTGTGCCAATAATTATTTACACCACAATGTCTGTGTGGTAATAGTATTTTCAGGGGGACTAGTTCTGCAGTATAGTATTTGAACACACAGCGTGCACTGGATGGGATGTTCAGAAGGAGGGAGGATGATGGAAAAGTAGGAAACTAAGTATGTTAAAATCTGCAGAGAGAAAAGATGGCTGAAATAAATCTTCATGGCGGCCTGGTCTGAATGGAGAAGATGAGGAAAGAGAACGTCTACATCTCAGGAGACATTACTGGATGTAAGAGGTATGTGGCACTGTATTACCCTGTATGATTTGTTGCACTGTATGTAATGTTTTCCAAGTATGGTTTTAAACACAGACACACACAAGTGAGTTGAATGCAATAAACCTGCAGTGTGTGTCCCTTTCTGACCTCTGCTCCTCTGACAGGATCATACAGCATTAAGCCTCATGCAGATGTCTGTGGAACACGGTCTGTGAGAGACCGGACTGGCATTGCAGGAGCTCATGGCGTCATTGGTTGCCATGATGCCGTGCGCTCCTGGCATGCCAGTCCGGTATCTCACGGATCATATTCCACGGACGTCTGCATGAGGCTTTATACTGATTTATAATGCTGTGTAACCCTTGGAGTCTTAAAATCGCACTGACAGCATTGATGCTATACAGGCTTCCCCTTTTGGCCTGGAAATGGTCATACAGATACTGGGTATTCTCCTGTGGTTTGTGAATCCAAGCTGTTTCAATTTGAACCCATAGTTCAGCAAAGGTGGTTGTTGGCTGCTGTTCATGGGAGATCCGTTGCCCCATTTAGTAACAGACATTCTTGATGGGGGAGAGCAAACTCTGATACAACCATCAATGGCAAACAATGGTATTCTGTGATCAAACTAGGTTCTACCTAACTAGGTACTAATGATGAGTTCACAGGAGGGCTGGAACGCCTACTGCCAATATGCATAGTGCGGAGACACACAGGACCAACCCAGCTGGCCCATTCTGTTTTTTGTCATTATGAATGCAATAAAATGATTCTTTATGCTAGAAACTGGACAACCTATTAACCTAGTTTATATGACTGACTGATTTGCAAATTTTCTGTTCTCAGGTTCCGAAAACATAATGGGTATTATTATACAAAATAAGCTACAAGCATCAAATACTTACAATTAGGGTTGAGCAAGCCCGAACTGCAAAGTTCAGGTTTGTACCGAACTTTGCGAGTTTGGGTACCTGAACCCAGTTCAGTGTTCGGGTGATTTTGTTATTTTCCATTATAACATGGTTATAACGGAAAATAATAGCATTCTTAAGGTAGAATGCTAAATAAAATGGCCATTGAGGGGTTAAATAATAATAAAAAAAACTCACCTCATCCACTTGATCGTGCAGCCGGTATCCTCTTCTTTCTTCAGGACCTGCAAAAGGACCTGCAATGACATCACCGCGCTCACCATTTGGTGATCACAGGTCCTTTTGCAGGTCCTGAAGAAAGAAGAGGATACCGGCTGTGCGAACAAGTGGATGAGGTCAGTTTTTTAAATTATTTTTAACCGCTCAATGGCCATTTTATTTAGCATTCTATCTTAAGAATGCTATTATTTTCCGTTATAACCGAAAATATATTCTTAATATTGCTCTAACTTCGTCTTTTAGAATATTCGTAATATTCTAAAAGATGAAGTTAGAGCAATATTACGAATATTCTAAAAGACGAAGTTAGAGCAATATTACGAATATTCATAAAATACACATATAGATTGTAATTTAGCTAATATACTGCTATAGTAATTTTTTTAATAGTGTACATATTTTACAAAAAATTAGAGAATAAAAAAAGAATTATAGCACTATATTAGCTAAATTACAATCTATATGTGTATTTTACGAAATTTCGTAATATTGCTCTAACTTCGTCTTTTAGAATATTGCGAATATTCTAAAAGACGAAGTTAGAGCAATATTACGAAATTTCGTAAAATACACATATTAGCCTAGCCATAGTCAATTAGTCATAGGAACATTGCCTTATACTATCATAAGAAAAAAAATCGCAATACGCGATTAATTAAATCGCATATTATTCGCGATAATTGGAATAATTACGAATATTCGATTCAATCAAATATTCGCGAAATATCGCAAAATCGAATATGGCACCTCCCGCTCATCACTAAAGAGAGACAGTTTTCTTTATATCGCCCAGAAAGCATTGCCCTAAAACTAATCATTTGTATCTCTGTGTTCAGTTTTGAGTCCTTTTTGATGAATTATTTTTAAATAAAATTGCAGAGAAAAGTAACCGCTTTGTAAAATCACAGCAAATGCCTTTTTTGCCTTTTTTTTAAATTCACCTACTGCATTTTAATAATAATACTATTTATTTATATAGCGCCACCATATTCTGCATCTCGTTACAAATTCAGAGGGTTCATGTAAAAAACAAAAGACATAACAAGGTAACTAGCTAATATACCTAATATATGAGGAATTGGGGGTGACACAGTTGATTGTGATATCTAGTAGTCAAGTCATTATTAGTGTAGGCCGATTTAATTTGGGTGTGGGATTATTAGAACATTGAGTTTGGGCCTGAGTAGTTGGTGGCGGAGAGTTTACTTGTGGAACAGTCATTTTAGGAAGCTTGATAAGCCTGCCTGAAGGTAGGGAAGTTAGGAATTGACCTAATATTCCAGGGCAGAGTATTCCAGAAAGTAGGTGCAGCTCGAGAAATGTCTCGAAGATGGGAGTGAGAGGTACACATTATGGTGGATTTTAATCTTAGGTCACTAACAGAATAGAGAGCACGAGTAGGGTGGTAGACTATGATGAGGGAGGAGATATATGGAGGTACAGCACTGTGTAGAGCTTTGTGGGTGAGGTTTGAACTGTATTCTGTGGAGGATGGGCAACCAATGAAGTGACTGGCACAGGCTAGTAGCATCAGTGTAGCGAGTAGATAGATAGATGAGCCTGCCTGCAGCATTTAGGACAGACTGAAGGGGGGAGAGTTTAGTGAGAGGGAGACTGATTAGTATTGAGTTTCAGTAGTCGAGAAGCGAATGAATCAAGGCAACAACAAGAGTTTTTGCCGTTTCCACTGTAAGAAAAAGGCAGATTCTGGTTATATACTTGTGCAGATGACAAGAGCGTGCAAGTGATTGGATATGGGGAAGGAAAGATCCGAGTCAAACGTAGCCCCAAGACAGTTGCACAGGAGTTATGATAGTACCCCAGACCGAAATTGAAATATCAAGTTTAGGTGGGTTAGTAGATGTGGGAAAGACAAGAAGTGAGAGAGAGGTTATAAATTGTAGTTAGGTGAGTATTGACAGCCGTGGAGAGGGACTGGAGGAGGTGTGAGGGAATAGGTTGTGGATCAAGAAGAAGAGAGAAGCCTGGAGACTTCTTCATCTGTTATAACATCAAAAGAGGAAAGAGAGCATGTGGAAATGTGGGAGGGAGGGAGGATTGAAATTGGTTGGGGACTGGGAGATTATTTCCTACCGGATATTGCCAATCTTGTCTCTGAAGTAAGTGGCCATGTCATCAGCGAAGAGGTCAGTGACGGGTCCTGGAACATTAGAGCTTAGAAGGGAATGAAAAGATTCAAAGAGTCGTTTTGGGTTATTTGAGAGTGAGGAGATGAGAAAGGGGAAGTACTTTTGTTTGGCAATGTTGAGGGCTGAATTGTATGTTTTAAGCATACATTTATAATGGAGGAAGTCTGCTGATATTCGCGATTTTCTTTATAAGCATTCTGCACATCTTGAGCACTGCTGGAGAAAATGTATTTAAGGTGTTTGCTAGGGTTGCTGTGTTCTGTCAGGAGGATCAGATTTATATTGAAGCTGCTTCATCTAGGGTGGTTTTGATGGTATGGTTGTAATGATTGGCAGCCAGGTCTAGACAGGAGAGGGAAAAGATTGGGGTAGGAGCTAACTGTAGGGTGTCAATAGGTTGCTGGCAGTTAATGGTATGTAGGTTTCTACAAATGTGAAAAGTAGTATTGTCATGATAAGAGTGAAAGGTCTTAATAGTAAATGAAAAAAGATTGTGGTAAGAAAGTGGGAAGGATGAGTGTGAGGAATATGGATTATTATTTCATGTCAGCCATGTTTCCACACCAGCCATCAGCTGTCAGCTAGCAGAGTTAGTGAACTTCACAGGAGGGCCCTGCTTCAAAGCCCCAGCCATATGGCAGAAAACTTCTTGCAGGTCACCTTTGTTTACAGTTTCACACCCCATTCAGACAGCATGGATCCTGCAGGAAAACAGGGGGTCTAAGCTATTCTCCAGTTCAATCAAATCTAGCAGACAGCATGGAACCGACGACTTATAAGGAATTATGAATCACCCAGCCATCACAGGCGCAAACCGGATACATATTTGTGTTCTGGTGGCTATGATGAACATGCCCATGTCATGCCCTTAGTTTGGTGGTGGGATGCCAGGGAAGGGAGATATACATATCTCCCCACATAAAACCCAATAATGGTACCATGCTTGGACTCTACTGGTAGCCGGAACCCAGGCGGATCCGTTGGTCCCAGAACCATCTCCCTGTGACCTTCTGGCCTGGAGCTATGAATCCTAAAGGGTTTTGTGAGTAATTTGCTGCCAGCCCAGCATAGGAAGGGTGGACCCCTCCCAAAGGCCGGGAGGGACCAGCTACAGGTTGAAAGGCTTGTGCCAGCAAGCGGGCGTGTCTTTTCTCTGAAGGAGGGTCACATCGTGCCATGTGTTTAGAGGGATCTGAAACCAGCTGACATCACTGCCCTCCATGTGAATACAGCAAAGGACTAAACAGAACGCAAAGGAACATTCATCTACCCGGTAACTGACTGTAACAGACTGTGCTCTGTGTAATCTTGTGTGTACCATATTACCTGTGTTTGTAACCTCAGACCACTGTATATATTCTGTGTGTATAGTGTTATATCTAGTGTGCCCTTAAGGCGATTAAATATATAATTTAATCTTGTGCTGTCTTGTATCTCGATCACAAATCCCCACGTCCATGTTTCGGCCTAGTTATAAGCCACCATAGGTTGGTTTCTCACCCTATATAATCCTATTAGCGGACCAGGCTTATATCAAAAGAGAAGCTAGTGGCATATTACCCGGGCTGAGAAGGCGCTGTTTCACTGCGGCAGTGAAAAGGCTCTCTCAGCTTGTTGCCTCTCTGTGCCCGCATGGACAGGAGGTGTCTGTGTAAACTGTACCAAGCTGACCTTACATGCTCCTCCAGGAGGTCGTAACGTCACGTCTTGGTAACCAGGGACCATACTGCGTCTTGTAGGCTTGACGTAGTTGACATCAAGCGGGCACGAGGGGTGGTATCCCTCACATATTGGAGGCTGAAAAGTGTGATTGAGATAATAGTGTGTGTGAGTGTGAGACCCATACTCCCAGACATTAAAGACTACCAGCAGTAGCTTTTGCCGCTGGAGTCTTACGATCAGCTCAACACTAGACAGTGTGAGTGCAAATACAATAAGGTGTGTGTGTGAATCAGGTTGCAGTCTTTGTCAGTGATCACCAGTTGCAATGATGGCCAGCATCACAAGAAGTAAGGCTAAGGAGATGGCCGAGGCTATGAATGATGGCGGGGAGGATGCAGTAAAGTTAGGGGGCCGAGAGGAGGTGGAAGACGACTTTATTAAAGGCGAGGGGGAGCACAGCCAAAGCTCCCCAAGGAGCCAGTTGCCGGAGGTGAGGTGCGCGGTGGGCCTGACTCCACCTGCCCATCCCCCCAGCCAGGCAGGCTGGGCCGCTCTCCTACAGGCTGCCCTAGACAGACTCCAGGCCGGAGACCAGGCCTCCTATGAGATCCTTATGGCAGCTGCAGAACATCGCGAACGATCAGAGTCTGCAGAACGAGAATGTCGTGAGCAAGCTGCAGAACGACGCGCACAAGCAGCGGCTGCAGAACGACGCGAGCAGGCCGAGCTTGAGCATCAGCTGCGAGTGCTCCAGCTCCAACTCCAGCAGCACTCCTCAGCCCGATGTGAGTCTCCAGAGATCTGGATTCCCAAACTGAAGGTGGAGGACTTTCCCCTGCTGGACAAAGATGGGGATTTGGACACTTTCTTGTTGGCATTTGAGACGGCCTGCCATCAGTACCAGCTGCCGGAGGACCAGTGCATCAGATTCTTCATGCCACGTCTCAGGGGAAAAGCCCCTGAAATCTTCGGGTACCTGCCCAGCGAGACCATCCTGAGCTATAAGGACATCAAGCAGGCTCTGGTAAGGCAGTACAACCTGAACCCTGAGACGTACCGGAAAAAACACCAAAGTTTGCAGCAGGGTTCTACCCAGAGCTGGGCGATCACATGTGGGCCTTGCTGAGAGCGGTCGACCAATGGACCACAGGATTGGAGCTCACCACCGTCCAGCAGCTGAAGGAGCTCATTTCCACAGAGCAGTTCTTGTTGAACTACCCGGAGGATCTACAGCAGTACCTCCGCGACTGGAAGCCTCCGCAACAGCAGTCCTGGCCGATTAATACACCAACAACAGGACTTCAGAGTCCCGGAAACCTGTCGGCTGGAGAGTTGGTAAGCCTCACGCTGCACCTGCTACCCCTGCCCCTAGGCCCAAGTGGGCACCAGCCCCTGCTACACTTTCCACGTCAGTGGGGGAACCCTGACTTTGCCACCTGTGTAAGCAGCCAGGACACTTTAAAGCCATTTGTCCCCAGCGCCCAAGGGACCCGTCCCAGTCATCAACCAGGAAACCGTCCACTGTGTTGTGTGTGGGTGGGACTGGTGGGAGATCCCTTGACAATTTTCAACCGATCACCGTGGGCCAGGCCGTGGCCATGGGACTTAGAGACACCGGCGGTGAGATGACTCTGGTACGGCCTGAACTGGTGGCACCCCATGATGTATTGCCCGGTAGATCCCTTACTGTCTCCGTGATTGGAGGAGTAGAACTGTTGCTGCCCGTCGCCAAGGTCTATTTGGACTGGGGCGCCGGTTGAGGAGTAAGGGAGGTGGGGGTATCCTCAAATATACCTGCCAGTGTTTTGCTGGGGATGGACCTGGGGTGGCTTGTGTCTAAGTATGTGGCTGCTGACACCCCAAGATCCGATCCCCCAGAATGTGATGCCATGTCCACCCCTGTTGATACTGTGAATGTGCCTAACATGCCTGTTGATTTGGATGTGGGGGATGTAATGTGTGCCTCTCCCCTCAAGGGGGAGGGGGTCATTCACTCCAGCTGTGCTGAGGCCCCAGGGTGCAGCCAGCAAGCATGCTGGGATCTGTTGTCCTCAGGTGTAGCTACTGAGGGGACAAGCAGGGGGCAGAGAGCTGCAGAGGAGAGTGCAAATGAGGTCAGGGCTGTCCCAGGAGAGGTAGGGCTCCCAGGTAAATCCTCAGTGCAGGGTTCCTCCACAACTGGGATGTCCGAGGGCCAGGTTAGTCCGTTTGGACTGGTGACTTGGTTGGAAGCCAAGGGGAAGCAGTGGCACTACCAGCGGTGGCTGCGGCCATAACTGCTGTCACGCGCAGTGGGAGTACTAGGGCCCTAGGGGCCCCTCAGGGGTCTGATGGCTTTTTCCCTTCCGACCAAGTGGCTGCCGAGTCAGATGGAGGCCAGGAGACAGGTCCCAGGGACCTGACAGAGGACGTGGCAGTCTCATCTATTCTGGCCACGTCCGGTCAGGGTGTTTCAGGTGGCATTAGTGGCTGACGCCAGCCTGAACCCTCTCGGGGAGCAAGCGGCATTGCCTCCCTCGGACTCGGACCTCGAGCGGGTGGTCTGGGACCAAAGATGGCTGTGCCCGGTCATGGTCCAGCAGGGCTCACTGGAGGAGTGGCCTAGGGACCGGCAGTTAGTAGAACTGACAGGGGACGTGGCAGTCTCATCTATTCTGAACACGTCCCACCAGGGGTTTCAGGTGGCGTTAGGGGCTAGCGCCAGCTTGAAAGTTCTCACGGAGTAGGTGGCATGGCCTCCCTTGGACTTAGACCTCCAGAGGGCGGTCTGGGACCAAGGAAGGTTGTGCCAGGAAACGGTCCAGCAGGGCTCACCGGAGGCATGGCCTAGGGACCGACAATTCGTGGTACCTTATCCGTTCAGGGTGGAGTTTTTGTTACAGTGAAAATACTCTCTCAGCTTGTTGTCTCTCTGTGCCCGCGTGGACAGGAGATATCTGTGTAAACTGTGCCAAGCTGACCTTACATGCTCCTCCAGGAGGACATAGCATCACCGTCTTGGTAACCAAGGACCATACCGCGTCTCATGAGCTCGACATAGTTGATGTCAAGCGGGCATGAGGGGTGGTATCCCTCACAATGAGTTAGTAAAGTTTGAGACTGAGCTGTGACGGAAGAAGGCTAGATCAAGTGTATTGCCCTGTCCGTGCGTGGCAGAGGAAGTAAGTTGTGATAGGCCAAGAGAGGAGGTTATAGAGAGGCTGATGGGAATATAGGATCATTAATGTGAATATATTTTTTTTTTCATATGGTTTTGTGAAAAAAGGCACTGCAATAGTTAGCTCACTTTTTTAGCAAAGCCCTGCCACATTCAGACATATACATGTATATTTCCCATGCATACTGCATATGATGACTATTGATTCTACATTCAAGCATTCTTCTCATGTAATTCTGCTGACACCTAGTGTTGAAACTTTAAAATGCATCTTTCTGTCTCTCTTGTCACAAGAAGGGTGTGGAGGCCTCCGGTAATTCCTAAGACTTTGGTTATTATATTGTCACTCGGACAGTGATTCCATGCTCATTTTGGACCAAGGCTGGCCATAGAGAGCAGATAGCCCTATACAGGAACAGTTTGAGATAGCCCAACAGCCACATAATGCAAAACATTTAGTGACATGCCAGTTTTTCATGTGAATCATATTCCATCATTAGTTATCAGCCATAGCGATAACGAGCTAAGTCCTTTATATGCAATCTAGTGGAAAGCAGAATGTGAGGTTATTTTCTTTTTAATATGGTGGTGGACCCCTTACCCGCATGGCCCCTGTGTATCTGTTCAAACATGCATGCTTCCACAACATGCATATTCCACCCTAGTCTTGATATATGTTAGCAAACAAAGTGTCTAATGTTATTACTTTACTACTGATATAAATTAACAGATTTAAGTTAGTCTTAGTTTTATTAAATAATAAAATCTTCATTACAACAAAATACATGATTCCTATAAAACAATGTTCTTCTACTAAAGCAGTGACTCTGTAACTTGTGACTCTCCAGCTGTTTTGAGACTACAGCTCGCAGTATGCTCTGACAGCTGGTGCATTTAGGATACACTGTTATACAATAGCTGGAGATCCACAAATTGCAGGACACTGTAAATACATGTATGGAAGTGGCTGTCTGGGATTAAGTGCATATGTAATAGATGTTTAAAAGGACTTCCCATTTCAGGTTGAATTTTATGGTACATTGTACAGACGTGTCCACCCTTCATTTTTAATGATTTTTCTTCTCTAACTTTCAGTTCGTTATGATGCTAATTCAGTACAACATTGTGACATGCCAGCAACATCCTCAACAAGCTGTAATCCACATCACAGCCACTGGGTGGCCAAAAATAAACATACACACACAGGATAGACATTTCCCGATAGAGTATCACAAAATCATGTTTTTTTTTTTTTTTTAAAGCTGGTCATCTCTCATCACACATGGGACATGTCAAAGAGGAAAGGTAAAGAAGGAAATATCTGTAACCATGCTCAGTATATAAAAAATAAATAGCAAGACACCTACAGATAAGGGATTGTTCACATCTGCATTGGAAGACTTTAGTCCAGCAAAAAAAAAAGCTGGATCCGGAACGGATGTTCGGATCTGTTCGTCTCAGTTATGTGCTGTTATTTCCATTAAATATTTAGAGGTGATGTTAACTTTTAAATGAGCTATTTTATTAAAATTCGTCTGACTCTAGTTAAAAGCACTCTGAATGTTTCTCTGTATTTCTTTCTCTCCTTTCTTAGAATCAAAAGTCGCCCACATTTTTTCTCAAGAAATTCTGGTGAATCCAATTTTTAAAAAAAATTTGGATAAAAAAAATAGATTTGCTCATCTCTACATAAAAAGAAAGAATAAGGCATCATGCACACTACCATATGTGTTTTGCAGTCTGCAAACCACAGATCCGCAAAATACAGATACTAGGAATGGGCATGCAGCATTTTTCTCGGCCCCAATAGTACTAATGCCTATTCTTATCTGCAAAACCTACAAGAATAGAACATGTTCTATAATTTGTGGGATGGACACATGGATGCAGACAGCACACAGATGACATCCGTGTGCTGTTCGCATTTTATGCGGTCCTATAGAAATAACTGGGTCCGTGTCCAAACCACAAAAAATGCAGATCGGATGTGGACCAGAACTATGGTAATGTGAATTGAAAGATTTTATGGCATAGACTGTATAATAAAGTATTATATCATATTAATATGCCCATTGTGTAGAAGACTGCTAACAAACATATACATTTTTCTATTCTTACAAAATTAGCTTGTTGTTTGTTAAAACATTTCTTGCACTATGTGGGTGATGAGCCAGGTGGTGGCGCTGTTGCTATTATTATCTATTGTTTTATGAAAGTATAGTAAAGAAATGTCGCATTGCCTGGCAGCAACTCTTTAAAATGTAGTTTGGACTGAAGGGCCACGTTCTGAGATTAAGTTCTGTTTTGTGCATACATTTTAACTAATTTATGAAGTATAAAGTGTTTTTTTAAGGTGAAGATTATCTTGCTAAAATTGATTTTTTATGTCTTTGATAAAATATTTGGGCATAGAATTAAATTTTACAGGTTTATTTTTAACAAAGTACTGCATATTTGCAGCAGTCTGCTGGACAAACCTAATACAAGGAGTATATTTAATAGCCATCCGATACAGATAGGTGAAAGACTGTTTAGTGATTAATAGTTTATTTTATAATAATTATGATAATAAAAATTATTTAAACATACACAAGACATGGGCAAATTATGTGATTTGGGATAACCTAAAGCGTAAAAAGCTGTACTAGCTGTAGACCATTAAAGAGGTTGTGCATAATGTTTAACTTCCCATATAGCAGTGATGGAGAACCTTTTACAGACTGTGCCCAAACTATAACCCAAAACCCACATATTTATTGCAAAGTGCCAACACAGCAATTTAACCTGAATACTGCAGTCCAATATAGTATATCTTCCATGTACGTTATCATGCAGCTATTAGCGTTGGTTGAGCACCAAAGTGCTTGGGTGCTCGAGTAGAACACCTCAGGATGCTCGGGTGCTCTACCGAGCACAATGGACCCTCTAAAATATTATGGGTGAGGGCCTGCTGCTGAGCTGACCCTTTAAAACATTAGGAGTGAGGACAGCCTAATAAGCATGTTTATATGATGGAGTAGGAGGAGGAGGACGAGAAAAGGGAGATTGAACCATATACCCTTTTTAGTGGTGGAAGGGGTACATGGGAGTACAGTGCATTCAATACACCATAAAAGCCACATTTAGAGTGCCTTTATGTTATGCCGCTTTCCTCTGATGGAGTAGAGAAGTCAGGGGCAATCTAGGCCTTGTTCATTTTATAACAGTCAACCGGTCAGCATTTTCAGTTGATAGACAGATGCGCTTATCAGTTATTATGCCCCCAGCAGCACTAAATACATGCTCTGAGAAAACGCTGGCAGCGGGGCAGCCCAGCACCTCCAAGGTGTAGAGCGCCAGTTCGTGCCACGTGTCCAGCTTGGAAACCCAATAGTTGTAAGGCACTCAGGGATCACTGAGGATGCTAAAACTGTCTGCTACATACTCCTTCACCATCTTCCAAAATGTTT
This sequence comes from Bufo gargarizans, assembly GCF_014858855.1. Classification (NCBI taxonomy): domain Eukaryota; kingdom Metazoa; phylum Chordata; class Amphibia; order Anura; family Bufonidae; genus Bufo; species Bufo gargarizans. The sequence continues at coordinate 220,415,445 of NC_058083.1, forward strand.
CCCTCCTTGTGACACTAGGCCGCGCAACAGGTTGAGGGTGCTAGCAGGGTGTCATAAAACTTTCCCAGGCCTTGGAGAGTGTTGCCCTTGTTATCACAATTCATGCAATTCTCATCTTCTTTGTGTGGTGACAAATGAATTAGAAGTACAAGTATGCACGTGCTATACTGCTTTCATAATGAGACCAGACACACAAAGTTGGTTTCATGGAAAAGCACTTCCTCATCCCCCTGAACCAGAACAAGAGAGAGCTTTATTCAAGTTACAATCACTTAAATAGCAGACATGACATCACAAAAAGAGACTATTGGCTCCTTAACTTGATAGGAGTGGTTTCAGCAACTTCAACTCTGAGTTCATAGGTAGATTTGAAAATGGCAAGCTAACTCCCCCCTTCCCCCTCCCCCAGTGACCTTAAGACAAAGGAATGCACACATGGCTCATACATCTGGTTTGCGGCCATCTTATGGACAAAAATGTGTACTACAGAATGTTCACATTATATATATAGAGAGAAATAAAGCCTATCTCTCACACCCTGCCTCTGTTGGAACTGCTGTGTGTTCTCCTCGTCTCCCCTCCTCGGTTGGCCAAGGAACCACGTACTCTGCAGCCAACGTTGTCAGCTGCAAATTTTTGGAGGTCGAGAAGGGTTAACAACCAGTAATCGATGTTGGCCAAAATGCATACAACGCCAGGGTCATGGGAAAGGCAGCCTAACATAAAGCCAGCCATGTGTGCCAGAGTCCCAACAGACAAAACTTTGCTGTCCTCTTCAGAAGGATGACTCTCAATCTCCTCATCCTCTTCCTCCTCTTCTACCCATCCACGCTGAACAGATGAAATAAAACTTTCATGGGTACTACCCTCTGTAGCGGAGGCAACCGTCTCCTGCTCTTCTTTCTCCTCATCATCCAATTTGTGCTGAGAAGACGAACTGAGGGTGGTCTGGCTATCACCCTGTGTACTTTCTTCCCCCATTTCCACCTCTTCCACATACAAAGCCTCCGCCTTAATTGTGAGCAGCGAGCATTTGAGTAGACATAGAAGTGGGATGATTACGCTGATAATAGCGTTATCGCCACTCACCATCTGTGTTGATTCCTCAAAGTTGCGTAAAACCTCACAGAGGTCAGACATCAATGCCCACTTGTCGCTTGTGAAAAGCGGAAGCTAACTGGAAAGGAGACGACCATGTTGCAGCTGGTATTCAACTACTGCCCTCTGCTGCTCACAAAGCCTGGGAAACATGTGGAACTTCGAGTTCTAGTGAATGCTCATGTTGCACAACAGTTCGTGAGCTGGCAACTGCAAGCACAGCTGCAGCGTCGACAGACCGGCGGGAGCTGTCGATGACTTGCTGAAATGGGCACACATGCCGCGCACTTTCACCAGTAGCTCAGACAAATTGGGGTAGGTTTTGAGAAACCGCTGAGCCACTAGGTTGAACACGTGGGCTAGGCATGGTATGTGTGTGAGCTTGCCGAGCTCCAAAGCCGCCACCAAGTTACGGCCATTATCAGACACAATCATGCCTGGTTCTAAGTTGAGTGGCGAGAGCCACAGCTCAGTCTGGTCTCTTATCTCCTGCCACAGCTCTGCAGCGGTATGCTGTTTGTCACCTAAGCAGATCAGTTTAAGCATTGCCTGTTGACGCTTCCCCACTACAGTGCTACACTGCTTCCAGCTACTGACTGATGGCTGACTGGTGCTGCAAGATGATAATTCAGAGGTGGAAGTGGAAGGAGGCAGAGGAGGAGAAGGGGGGTTGAAGGGGGGATGAGACTCGAGCCGAACACCGCGATGTGCCGAGCATTGTAATGCTCGAGTAAAATTAATGTTCAGCCGAGCATGCTCGCCCAACACTGGTAGCTATAATAGCCTACATTCAATGCGCTGCCTGTGCCGTTCATAGTGCGCCCTGTGTAGCTGGCCAGCTAAGACCTGTCCTAGGTTGCTAATATAGCTTATATGTTTATACAGCTAAACCTGTCAATAACCTTAATACAGTTCCTATGTTTGTGTGTTAAATACAAGGGCAGAGTTTTTTGCAGTGACTTCATGTTTGGATGTTACATAACTGTTATATATATTGTGTTCACAGAAGCAGAAAAGATAATATGCCTTTAAGGGTCCATTCACACATCCGTGGTGTATTGCGGATCTGTAGTACACCCGGCCGGCACCCCCCATAGAACTGCCTATTCAAATAGGACATTTTCTATTTTTATGCGGAGCCGCGGCCTGGAAGTTCGGGGCCGAAGCCTGGTGGTTCTCCGCATCCATTCCTGCCCCATTGGGAATGAATGGGTCCGCACCTGTTCCCGATATTGCAGAACGGATGCGGACCCATTTGCGGACGTCTGAACAGACCCTAAAATTCATTATAATAATGTAAGGTAAGCTAAATGACACAGCAGAAACAACAGAAAGCATAGAGTTAAACTGTTGTTGCTGGGCAGGAGTCTAGATTAATCCTAGCCAGCCTCACACAGCCCAGGAGTTTTGACCAATTACAGCCAGCCTCACACACAGCTTGTGTGGGAAATTCCCCTTGCAGGAGCTGCTGGAATCATTATTTACCAGAGAGAGAAGCTGAACAGACATTCACTCAACTAAGAGCTGTGTTTTATGGAAGCAGAGATGCCAAAATAGGTATTTTAAACAGTTATATAATGTTCCTACTGTTAATATGGTGATTTGAACTTTATACTGAACCAGCTATATGTGTGTTTACTTACAGTTCCACCAATTGCAAACTGCAAAGTTTACAATCCAAATTCAAATTCCATATTGCAATCCAAATTGCATACAACCATACCAAACATATCATACTCAACCAATCTGCAAATAGTTTCTGCTAAATGCATATTGAAAATTGCAATCAAATTCAGCAAGTGAACTATTAGTTAGACCTCAGATATACCTCTCAGAGAGATCATAAAGTGCTTAAATAACTTAAAGTAAGAGGACAGATACTCAAGAGAGAAATATATCCACCATTTTATGTTGAATGACAAGATTGAACAGTTGAACCACCATCTTATGCATACCGCCATCTTGTGATATCTATTAAACACGTGTTATGTACATGGACTATCTGCTGAGGAGGTCGCAGTGTTATATATGAAGAAATGTTGAAGTCAATAAAGAAGTTATTTTAAGCATTTGGTGTGCTCTTTAAACCTACTGTTTCCATAGAACGGCGCTAGAGAAATTACAGTCTGGTTAGACTAAAAGTCAGAGATATCAAAATTCTTCTCCCATGTTGGTACACCTTAGACTTTTTCCAGGGCGTCGGTGCCAACAGAGAGGGCTCTGAGTGCCACCTCTGGCACCTGTGCGATAGGTTTGCCACCACTGCCCTATAGGATAGGGTTTAGGTGTCTGATCAGTGGGGGTCTTAGTGCTGGAATCCCCACAAATGACAAGATTGGGGTCCAGTGTTTATCTGCATGAATGTTGATTACTGAAGAAAAGCAGAGTTTATCGCCTGGCAATCTCTGTCAGTCCCATAGAAGTGAATGGAGTGCTCATGCTCATATGCCGCTTCATTCATTTTTGGAGACACAGGACCCCTGTGTATGTTATTAGTAGGGGTCCCAGTGGTCAGATCCCAATTGATCAGATACTAATTAACTATCCTGTGAATATAGGATAACTTTAAAACTTAAGATAAGTCTTTTAAATAAAAATGTTAGTCATCACTGCCTCAGGGGTTAATGCGTCTTTTTGTATAAAGCCTATATGTCTGCTGCAAAGTGAGTTCACAGGCCGTAGTAGTCTTGTTCGGTGGGGCTGTTCCACCCTCCCAATTGGGAGCAGTAGAGTTGTACAGCGAAAGACAGTGAAGTGAGCAGAATGAGAATTTAGGGAGGGGTTTTAATTGGTGTACACTGCGTTTTTAGTTCCCTTTTTAATAAAGTATGCATTTTCTAGCATAGCACCTCATTTTATATGGGTATGTTTCTGTATTTTATTGATATTTTTAAGGTGATGGTTTGTGTTTATCTTTTTTTTTTTTTAGAGTAGAAGCAGAGAACAGCCCTGGGAAGTAACTAGCCAGAGAGAAGCAAAAGATGTAGAGAGAAAGTTTTAAAGAGGCTCTGTCAGCACGATCAACTCTATTAATCCATCATGCTGAATAAAATGATACCTTTCTCTTGTCTGTATGTTAAACAGCTGCAGAGATATCTGTGTTTTTATACACATATGTAAATTAGGAAGTTGGAGCACCAGTAGGCCAGTGAAATATGGAACAAGACTTTCTTAAGGAGTTGAAAAAGTAGGAATGTGGAATGACAGATTACAATCACTTTCGCTAATCTTCACTTTAAGGGATTGTCTCACTTCAGCAAATTACATTTATCTTGTAGAGAAAGTTAATGCAAGGTACTTACAAAAGTATTGTGATTGTCCATTTTGCCTCCTTTATTTTTCCATCACATTATAAACTGCTCCTTTCCATGGTTACGACCACCCTGTAATCCAGCAGTGGTGACCGTGCATGCACACTATAGGAAAAAGAGTCAGTCTCTCTGGTGGCCGGGACTGTGGGAGCGCACATAGTCCGGTTCTCTTTCCTATAGCACGCAAGCATGGTCACCGTTGCCAAGTGAGACATCCCCTTTAAAAGCCCATTATATTAATGGATGGTTTATCCCATAATAACAGTTTTAGTATTTTGTTCCTCTGCCTAATTTACTTACTCTGATAAGTCACACACTGCTAGACTGTGTTGGCAGTAGGCTAGAGTCATATATAAAATCTGAAAGTGGCCTCTGCTATTCTTTAAGAGAACCTCCCTGAAAAGTCAAAATATATTTACTCCCAAATCTCTTCAGTTTGGCTTAAAAAATTAATTGGATGACATTCTTCATATTTATAAGTATAATATTAAGAGAGAAGAAGACTAATGCAACAGTTAGAATGCATCTGATCAAACCTCTGGGACTAAGTCATTAATGCAAATTTATGTATAGCACTGTAATTCTGAGAAATCCCTCTGCTTTTCTTCCAAAGTTTTGTGAAAGTATTTATCTTAGTTGGAATATATAAAACCATAAGCCAGAAGCTCGTCTTTTACCTTTTATCGTCTTTTCATGTGGCCCCCACTCAAAGGCAAAATAACAGTTGAAATGGATATTTTATTTTCAGGCAAAAAAGTAATTATTCAGAGAGTGCCCTCTTCTGATTATTTGCAAAAATATATTTTCCCTTTTTTTTTAGATAACTATATGGCAAAACACTTGAAAACGGCTACAAACAAAGCATGGAAACTGTCTACAAACAAAGCATTGTCTGCAGCTTGTGTTACAATATAATGTCCTATTGGCCAGATGTAGCATTTGACCATGGTGTTTTTGAAAAAACTGATGTATATTTACACACAGGATGCAGGTTATCCCATATCAACATTTATGGCATATCGCTAGGTTATGCCACAACTGTCAAATAGGTGCGGGTTCCACCTCTGGAATCTACTCCTTTCACCAGTATGGGGTCTTGAAGTGTATGGGGCCAACCTCCATTCACCACTATAGGAGTTACAAAAATAGCTGTGTGCCCTCACTTGGCTATTTTTTCGAAAGTATCATAGCAGTGAATGGAGAGGATACCACACGTTTATGGTGGGCTCTCCTTCACTTCGGAGTCCTATGGGACACACACCTATCTGATGATACTGATGAACAAGTCAGTGCTATATAGGCAAGTAAACTAAAATATATCCTAGTGATATACCATAGATGTTGAGATGGGACAAACCTCCTAAGTAATCAGCGTTGTTTTCCAACTATATTTTAAATTCAAAATAAAAATAAAAAAGTAACATTTTTGGGAGGGTTTTTTCCATTATTAAAGAATAAAGAAAAATAGGGAGGGTCACTTGCTGACTATCAGGAATCGGTGCTCTAATCCAGAAATGTCTCACCCAGGCATATGGTTACATAAATGTAGTAGGGGATTGGCACTCTATCTCCGGAATCACCTTGAGCCAGGGAATTTTTGATAAGATAAAATTTCTATTTATTATTGGGTGTCAACTTTATAGGATACAAGAGGCAATAAAATAACACTTATAAATAAGAAAATATAAAAACTATTAAACAGTATGATGCTCTAGGAGTATACGTCTGTTGAAAAAGTCATCTAGAATCTTTCAGAGTCATTCAGATGTTGGACTGTATATACAATAATCCCCAAATACAGGTGTTGAAGTGAATAAAATACTCAATGCATACTCCAGTGCTGAATAAATCATCCAGTGCCTTATCTTCAAGAGTCCTTAAATTATGAGCATCAATCGATTGATGTAAGTCCTTAAGACAAGTGCATACACTATATATTCTAATCATTTCACTATGGAGCTGCTTTTCAGACAAAAACCTCTAGGTCAGCCTTTTTATTGCTGAATATACAACAGTTCTTTCTTCACATGCACTTACGGTTAGCTGCTGAGGGATCGGTGTCTCACGCCAGCCGTGGTGTTCCACGTGTCTTTCGGCATGGAGCGATCTTACCTCAGATGTTGTATCCGTCGGGTCTTGTGCACTAGTGAGTGATGTACTCGGCTGGATACCGTGATGTCTGTGATCAGCGTACCACGTGGTCTATGTTGGCCAATTAGTCTGTCCTTTTGCTTTTAGCTGGAAATGTTGCGGAGCGCTCCGTGTAGCTTAAGGTCTCATAGATTGCTATTTATTGTAACATCTATGTATGGGGGGGTCTACAATCAGAAAAATTTAAATTCAGCAATAAGAAGGCTGACTTAGAAGTTTTTGTCTGAAAAACAGCTCCATAGTGGAACTATTAGAATATATACTGTATGCACTTATCCTAAGGACTTAAATAAATGTTTACATCAATCGACCGATGCTCAAAATTTAAGGGCTCTTGAAGATAAGGCACTGGATGCTTTATTCAGCACTGGAGTATTCATTGAGTATTTTATTCACTTCAACACCTGTATTAGGGGACTACTGTATATACAGTCCAACATGTGAATGACTCTAAAAGATTCTAGATGACTTTTATTACTGTTTAATAGTTTTTTTTATTTTTTTATTTATAAGTGTTATTTTATTGCCTCTTTTATCTTTTAAAGTAGACACCCAATAATAAATAGAAATTTTATCTTATCAATAATTCCCTGGCTCAAGGTGATTCCGGAGATAGAGTGCCAATCCGCTACTATATTTTTCCATTTTTAATGTGTCTGTTAGGGAGTTAGCCTCATCCATTGCAGACTGGGTAACACTGTAACAATTCAACATTTAAACACATGGAAAATATTTCAATCCAATATGGAATAAAATATGAAGAAATGGACCTCCGCGTTCTTTATAAAGAGGCTCTTCTGTACGAGGACTTGAATTATATCCAGCAATAGAAAGTAGATTACTCTATGCGTGTGAGTGATGTGTTACTGAAAATGGAATCCTATATATAGTACTCATAGATGATTGTCACACACACTCGTTGCCATAGACAATGATGACTGTAAAACGTTTTATTGTCTGCCAGTGAAGGGTGATAGTGTTGTAAATACAGGTTGTAACTCCACTGATTTACTGGTTTCTCCGACTTAACCAGCCGTTATATGCCAGTTCTAGCAATGCATACCGTATGTATCAAATCCATTCCTACAATGATTTATGACATCTAGTTGACAGGCACTAATATGATCATATTGTCTGTAATACATGTTGTGACATAGCACTCTGCCCATTCATAGGCTAGTAAACCAAGTCATTTCTATACACACTGGATCCAGGATCCTACCTACTGTTCTGATGGAAAGCAATCCTGAATTTAGTTATTTATTATATTATACTATTGGTACTCGCCTGAACCAGTAATAACAGTAGAAGTGAATTCTCTGTCAGATTGACTAGCTAAAATGAGGAGTGGAGGGATTCCCTTGTCTTCACCCGTGTTTTCAAACTGGGCTTTGGTCTTCACTGTTGGACACCTGCCATGTCAGGGTCATCAAAATAGCTTCCAATAAATGCTCTGCCTGCTATAAAGGGAACATGCTTGCTGGTTACTGCAGGGCTCCTATAACTGGGGGCAGGGCCAAAGCTAAAAGCTTGTGGGCACTGGTGCAAGAGTTCAGCTTCAGCCCCCCTTGACTCAGTACTAAGTGGCCAGGGGCAGGGAAGCACAGAACCTTCGTGCTTCCTGAGGCAAAAATTTAAATGTCTCCCCCCATGCCAAATTCTTGACTTAACTACTTCCCTCCAGCCAGAGGTAGAACTTGACCAGCCTGCACTTTCTATAATACAGGTGTCTTCTTATGCACCACAAGGGTCTTTGGGCCCCCTCAGGCTCCTGGGCCTGGTAGCTACTGCTACCTCTGCACCCCCTATAGCTACACCCCTGACTGGGGGAGCAGAGCAGGAGACTCGGTGAGCGTCGTCCTCTGTAGTGAAGGAAAGCGCTAATTTATGAATAGGAGGCAGAATGGAGGGCTATGTCGCCACTTAAAGGTTTTTTTTTTTCTGAAAAAGTTCCTGCAGCATGGCCCCTGAAACAGAAGTTTTACACTTACCTGATCCACTCCATTCCGGTCCTCTGTGCTGCCCTCTTCTGTCTCCATCTTCCGGTCCCGGCACGGTCCACATCCGGCTGGCTATAAGCACGGTCACACTGCTCCAGCTAATGACTGCCTTCAGCGATGAAATGCTGCTTGTGGCCATATTAATGCTGTATGCGTCCCTACATAAAAGTGTGCAAAGTGATCCAAAATAAGAAAAGTCATAAGTGCCCAGACACTCTAGAGAAAGCTCATAACTAGTGTTAAGCTTGAAGTGGACTTCAAACAGAATTTCAGGATAAATTCGATTCGCAGCAAAGCCGAATTTCCTCTTACTTCGTAATAGCGAATGGATTTAATCTGAAATAGTGTGAAAAACAAACCCCCCCAAAAAAATCATACTTACCTGATCCATTTGTTCGCGACGGGCCGGCCACCACCATCTTGCTTGAAGATCTCGCATAAAATCCCACGCTTGTTGATGTAAGACGCCATCACGCCGGCTGTGCGAGATTTCGCGCCAGATCTTCAAGCAAGAGGGCGGCTGTCAGCCCGTTGCAAGCAAATGGATCAGGTAAGTATGTTTTTTTTTTTTACATTTTATTTTACACTCTGCTATTTATATCCGATGCCGCGATCATGTAAGAATGCGACATCTGAGGTGTTCAATGATGGGGAGCGGTGCAATGTCATTGCACTCACTACTTACAAAGAAATGCGGTTTGTAACAAAGTAATTTGTCACAAAGCTAATTTTTTTTTACATTTTCTAATAATTCGCACATCTCATCTCTACTTATAACATCCGAAATTGTAATGAAACATGACATTCAATGTAAGGCATAAAGCAGCAATAATACAGTAAAGTACAGAGCATCCATGCTTTAGAACCCACGCAACCAGCCCCATGCATATCACTGGAGACTCCTGAGGAAGCTGGTTCCCCTGGATGCTACAGACTACATTATGGGCATTCAGATGCTTGTCCCAACAAGCCACAGTTTTTTTCCACAGATGCCTTCAGCTGCCAAGTGCGCATGCAAACGGTCCACCAGTTTCATAGATACAAATCTGCTGACAGGTGCCCTTTAAAGAGAACCTATAATGTGCCCTATCTAAGAACAGGATATGATAAACCATTATATCATAGAGCTCGGCATCTCTCCCTATATCCTACTCTCAGATAGCATACATCACGTAACAGCTTTGCTTTTAGCTCCAGTACCTGGAGCATGTACAGACATTGGTGGGCGTTCCCTGTGAAGCATTCTCTCGCTCCCCTCACCCTCTCAATGCCCTAGCCCGCGTGCCGGTGCCATACCACCCCTCCCTTGCTCACACTGACATGGCTGAGATGGCTGCTGATATTTAGCATGCTGTGTGTGAAGAACGCTCGCCACCTCTGGCAAGTTCCCTCCACAGTGCTTAGGAGCAAGAAGAAGGAGGAGCAGAGGAAGGTTAAGCGTATGTAAATGTGGGAACAGAGAAAACATCGGCAAATTTACTAATGTAGCTGCACCTAAAATCTGTCTAAAAGTTGTGCAAATTGGTACAATTTGGTGCAACTAGGGTTTTCTACTCTTTTTTCTGACTTGCTTGAAAAGAGGTGGGGCTTACCAAAAAGGGTGGAGCTTTGTGAGAAAGGGTTCTGGAATAAAATTCTGTCTCAAAGTTAGAGTGGGTTCCCCTGATATATACTTTGGCAAAAAAAAGGACACAAAAGTGTAGCACACTATGCCTTTCCAGTCCAGTAAAAAAAATGTATACGTTAACCTGTACGTTTTTTTTACACTAGTACTCTTTGGTAAATCGATTCCACTGTATGGCATCTGCCAGAGATGTCCGTTTAATGTATATGTTTTTTGAAGACGTTAAAGGGATGTTATAAAAATGTGAAGAGAACACCACCTTAGTTGGTATAGAGTCAGGAAAACGTATCTATCCCTGCACCACATTTATCATCCAGCCTGAGCTCCTGTGATAAATCTGGTGCAGGTCTGGACAGCCGGGCTAAGTATAGGATTAGTAAATCTGGTCCATGCGGTTTGTTTGACTGTAGCCATAATTATGCAGCTGCAGCTACATAGTGCACAAGGAGCTGCATAGACATCGGCCCAGATTTACTAATCTGAAAGATGACAAAAGCTTAGGGCTGTATTAGATCAGCACATTACATACACTGATCTCCTCCACAATATGGGCAGGAGTGATCACTCATGCCATCGCTTGTCCCCATACAGACTCATTATTTGCTGGCAGCAGATTGTGATTACAGACGTGGACAAAATTGTTGGTACCCTTTGGTCAATGAAAGAAAAAGTCACAATGGTCACAGAAATAACTTTAATCTGACAAAAGTAATAATAAATTAAAATTCTATAAATGTTAACCAATGAAAGTCAGACATTGTTTTTCAACCATGCTTCAACAGAATTATGTAAAAAAATAAACTCATGAAACAGGCATGGACAAAAATGATGGTACCCCTAACTTAATATTTTGTTGCGCAACCTTTTGAGGCAATCACTGCAATCAAACGCTTCCTGTAACTGTCAATGAGACATCTGCACCTCTCAGCAGGTATTTTGGCCCACTCCTCATGAGCAAACTGCTCCAGTTGTGTCCGGTTTGAAGGGTGCCTTTTCCAGACTGCATGTTTCAGCTCCTTCCAAAGATGCTCAATAGGATTGAGGTCAGGGCTCATAGAAGGCCACTTTAGAATAGTCCAATTTTTTCCTCTTAGCCATTCTTGGGTGTTTTTAGCGGTGTGTTTTGGGTCATTGTCCTGTTGCAAGACCCATGACCTGCGACTGAGACCAAGCTTTCTGACACTGGCTAGTACATTTCTCTCTAGAATTCCTTGATAGTCTTGAGATTTCATTGTACCCTGCACAGATTCAAGACACCCTGTGCCAGACGCAGCAAAGCAGCCCCAGAACATAACAGAGCCTCCTCCATGTTTCACAGTAGGGACAGTGTTCTTTTCTTGATATGCTTCATTTTTTCGTCTGTGAACATACAGCTGATGTGCCTTGGCAAAAACTTCGATTTTTGTCTCATCTGTCCACAGGACATTCTCCCAGAAGCTTTGTGGCTTGTCAACATGTAGTTTGGCATATTCCAGTCTTGCTTTTTTATGATTCGTTTTCAACAATGGTGTCCTCCTTGGTCGTCTCCCATGTAGTCCACTTTGGCTCAAACAACGACGGATGGTGCGATCTGACACTGATGTTCCTTGAGCATGAAGTTCACCTTGAATCTCTTTAGAAGTCTTTCTAGGCTCTTTTGTTACCATTCGGATTATCCGTCTCTTAGATTTGTCATCAATTTTCCTCCTGCGGCCACGTCCAGGGAGGTTGGCTACAGTCCCATGGATCTTAAACTTATGAATAATATGTGCAACTGTACTCACAGGAACATCTAGTTGCTTGGAGATGGTCTTATAGCCTTTACCTTTAACATGCTTGTCTATAATTTTCTTTCTGATCTCTTGAGACAGCTCTTTCCTTTGCTTCCTCTGGTCCATGTCGAGTGTGGTACACACCATATCACCAAACAACACAGTGATTACCTGGAGCCATATATATAGGCCCAATGGCTGATTACAAGGTTGTAGACACCTGTGATGCTAATTAGTGGACACACCTTGAATTAACATGTCCCTTTGGTCACATTATGTTCTGTGTTTTCTAGGGGTACCATCATTTTTGTCCATGCCTGTTTCATGAGTTTATTTTTTTACATAATTCTGTTGAAGCATGGTTGAAAAACAATGTCTGACTTTCATTGGTTAACATTTATAGAATTTTAATTTATTATTACTTTTGTCAGATTAAAGTTATTTCTGTGACCATTGTGACTTTTTCTTTCATTGACCAAAGGGTACCAACAATTTTGTCCACGTCTGTATACACCATGATCTGCCGCTGGCAAACAATGAATTTTGTGCCTGCAGCATTCCTATGAACACTTGTTAGCCTAGTGGTTGTTTGTTGGTTGTGGGTGGCTTGGCTGTAATCCCGCACCTCTCAGAATTGTCTTCAAGGCTGAAGGTAGGCTGAAGGTAGCAGTTCACTCTGCTGTCTAGAACCTCAACGATTTAGTTGAGGGAAGTTGAAGTATTTCTCTCTGGGGAATCATGAGCAGGAGCTCTGCAGTCAGCTTCCTCTTCTATCTGTCTCTGGATAGGAACTCCTGCTCTTGGCCGGGAGCAGGACCAGCCAAATCCTACCAAGAGGGGAGGAATGGGGTGGTTAGCTCTTTTTCTTGCCAACCTTTGTCAACCATTCCTTGCTGGTAATTACAGCCAGAAGCAAACAATAGAATGTATAATGTAACAATATACAATTTATAGTACCCCTCTTACTTTGTATGCAAAAGTGAATAGATGACTGTGTATATGAAACTGAACATCTGTGCGTAAGGTTGTCACCTGAGGATGATTGACTCCTGGATTACACTGCATCCAGTAACGCTCTTTACCACCACGTGTGGTGCTCCTGCCTATCACAGGGACCTTCAGGGTTGCACAAGGGAACCGCAGTAAGGAATAGCAATTACTGGTTGGCTGTCCAGTCTCTTCTTCGGTGTGCCCTAGCCCCTTCTCCCTGTGTGCCCCTCAATGATGGATAATATGACTGCCCAACCCTCCCATTATGTTAGAAGCTGTTTTTTTGATCCTGTGACATGACTCCTGTTGCTCTGCTGCTCAGCTCTGAAGCTTCAATCTGGTGATTACCCTGCGCACAGGACCTCAGAAGAGTCCCTAAAATAGTTTACCTGTGTCATATTAGCTGACAGCAGATGGGTAAATGGAGAACAGGTGATGATGGCAGCCAGACCCTACTATCAGTGGAAGCTGAGGACCAAAAACTACGAGAGGGTCCCATATATCCTGAGGGCAAGCTTTATATCTGTGGAGAAAGGTGCCTGTGTAATGTGCAGTACACTCCTGAGGTGTAGATGATGATGGTAGTGGCCCTGATGGGATGTGTGTCACGTGTACTGCCTCATACCTGCTCCCTGGGTCTTTGTGCAGTGGGAAGGTAATTTAAAAACTCAGACCAGGAGTTACACCGCTCCCCGTCATTGTACCCCTCAGAAGCAGCGTTCATAGCTGATCACGGCATCTGACAGTAATAACACAGTGTAAAATAAAATAAAATATAAAATTAAAAATATAAAAAAAAAAATCATACCTCATCCATTTGATCCTGAAGATACAGTGCAAAATCTTGCTCGACCTGTGATGATGTCATTACGTTGGCCGTCATGGTGACGTCATACGTCACTGCGCACCGGATTTCGTGCAAGATCTTCAAGCAAGATGGCGGCTGCCGGCTCGTCGCGATCAAATAAATGAGGCAAGTATGATTTATTTTTTATTTTTTACCGCCATTCTATGATTTATTTTTTATTTTTTACCGCCATTCAGGGAAAATCGATTCGCTACTAGAAATCGAATACTGTAAATTTTCCCTGAAATTCGGATTGAAGTCCACTTTTTGGGACTTCGATTCGCTCAGCACTAGTGATACTGTCTGATGAGCCACTGTATCTAGTCCTTTATGTGATACTGCCTTCTGAGTTGATGTATCTAAACCTATCATGTGTGATAATAGCTACTATATAAGTTATTCATATGTGATACAGTATAGTACAGTAATATTGTCACTGATTAGGGCCCACAGACATAAATTTGCTTGGGGCGCCAGAGACGCCAAGTCTGCTCCTGTCTGCATCTGGATGACACAGCTATGTTAATTGCATGCATGCTTCTTCTCCTCCTGTCAGTGGACTCTTATGATTAGGTATCTCAGAAGCAGAATCTTTATTCTACTTGGCAGTTTGAATTACGTTCACAAAGTACAATTTGCCCGGTTCAATCTAAAAGCTGAAACACAAATTCTGAATATAAAACCGGCCTCAGCTCATCTTGGATCAGACTGAGCAATGTGCCCGTTGCTCTTAGCCTTGTATTGATGCAGTTCTTCTGTGTGGCTTGCTACTGAATTACATGTCTTGATGGAAGACTAGTTTCCAGCCGTTGTCCTGAATAATACGTGTCCATTAATCATTTGAGGAAAATTCTGCAGATCTTTAGGGTCATGATGAGCCGGAAGGATTGTGGGAATTCTTATCTGGAGCACGTATACATACTAACAAATACTTTTTGGTACGCTGTCCAATGTTAATATTACACACCTCTCACCAGAGATAAAATTACATGGTAAATGTTGCAATTTCGTGGATTTTCTGTATGTTTAGCCAAGCTATCTAGTATATAAAAGCCATTTACTAATCTGAAATACACCTAAATTAGGCATATTTTCAGTGCAGATGGTTGTGCTGATATCTGCTACTTTTCCCTGCTTGCGTCAGGTCTATAATTGTGGGTGTGGGCGGAGAAGAGGACGGGCCGGTAGGCCTCCGTATCATTCATCATCGTCTAAATATAAGACAGCTCCTGGTCCTGGTCTTCCACGGATGCCACGCAGGTCCTTGCAGTTTGAAAGACATTGGCTCACAGAAAGGAGCTATAACTACAAGATTGGTAAAGTACCAAATACAAAGTTTATGTAGTCTTTATAACGACTTGGCACTAGAACAATTTATGGGCGGATATATGCACCGGAACAAACGTGAGGCCATATACATGGTTACACTGCCCTCTGGAAATACACCATATTGAGAGACTAATAACGTGTTCTTCTGGACACTACCTTAACATTGTCATTCAACCACTGTGGTGTGTACCACCTTGGGTAAACTATACAAGTGTTTTACCATAATACAATATTGATAACGTGAACGCACGGAAGCATATTGGGATCAAGAACTTATGGTCATGTACAGTATACTCTCAGAGCTACTTATAATTACAAGCACGTATAGCTCGAGTTGGTTGCAATACTGGTACCTGGAGGCAATACAGACGATTGTTTTTTAGTTGAAGGACTTATGCCTTATTAGCTGTGGGACTATACCCAGTTGCCAGTAACTACCATATTTAGCTACCAACCTATTTTAATTGTATGTAGGATTTTTTTATTCTTTGTGAGTTAGATATTTCAATTTTAATATTGAGTGAATTTTAACAATCTGTGACTATCATTATAGTTTGTTTTTCTTTTATGTGAGGTATATTTTGCAACATCTAATAAACCCTAATTTTACATCCCAACTTTTGCATTGTGTCCATACACCTCTGGTACATTAAGTGCCCCCCAAATCAATGTAATAATATTGTTCACAATCTCTTATAGCGACATTTGATGAGTCGCAGGGTGTGCACCATTCCATAGATTGGTATACTGGTTGAGCCACTAGTCACGCCCTTCTTCATAACTTTGGCGGATCCACCGCTAGCTATTGACCTTTATTAGGATCGTCTTGATAAATGTGCCCCTATGTACCCATACCAGACGCAAGGCTACATCTGGACCTATTACGAGCAATGATTGTACATAATCAGTATTTACAGTACTAAATATACTGTATATATTAATCCCTTAGTGACCAAATTGTTTTGGGCCTTAATGACCAGGCGTTTTTCTTCCTTTTTTCATGGTTGCATTAGCTATAATTTATTTATTTTTCCATCTATGTAGCTGTATGAGGGCTTGATTTTTGCAGGACAAGTTGTAGTTTTTAATGGTGTCATTTCGGAGTACACATAACTTGCTGATTAACTTTTATTAACTCTTTCTGGGAGTGAGATGTGAAAAAACAGCAGAGTTTTTACATTATAAGTTTTGCGGCCTTCATTTTTCAGCATCATAACAACATCTTTATTCTCTGGATCAGTATGATTACAGTGATACCAAATACATGTAGTTTTTTTTTACGTTTTACTACTTTTGTGCAATAAAACCCTGTTTTTTTTTTAAAAGAAGAACTTTTTTTGCATTGTCACATCCCAAGACCCATAACTTTTTTTATTTATTTTTTATGGAGTTGTGTGAGGGCTTTATTTTTGCAGGATGTCTTGTAGTTTTAATTGGTATTTTGGGGTAAATAACCCTTTTTGATTCCTTGTTATTAAGTTTTTTCAGTGGCGACTAAGATTAAATTAGCAATTCTGCCTTTTATTTTTATTTTTTTACATCGTTCACTGTAGTGGATAATTTACATGATATTTGTATATTGCAGGTCATTACGGATGTGGCAATACCAAACATATGGGGGAAATGTTGGGGTACATTTATTAAGTGTTTTAGATGGGGCATTCCGAGCTCAGGCATTTATGACCCATTATATGCAACTGGGCTTTCGTATGCGGTCTCCATAACTTCAGTAGAGTGGGAGCTATGGAAGCACCGTAGCACAGTGAGCTAAGCTGTTTCTATTGGAGTTTCAGAAACATGTAGCATGGCCCACATGGCTATTTTCGTAACTCTGTCCACCTCTGGCCAATGCATATAAGGTGCATTTCAATTGCTTAATGGGAAATACTTCTGTAGCCAATTAACAACTGCCTACTGTCTTTTCATGATCATCGGTGCCAACGTAAAGTCTACAGCGATGTCTTTTGGTGTCACTGCAGGAGAGGATGGTTGCTGGCTCAAGGAGCACGCCGGCATTAAGTACAAGCTGTTCTTGGAGCTCAAGTTCTTGGAGCAGGCTCCTACTTCACAGCTGAGGTCGGAGGAAGTGCCAATTGAAGCTGTTAACCCTTTGATCAACGAGGACTCCGCACTATGACTGGGTCACCAGGTGACATGATCAGAGACTGGAGTGACCATCTGCATTCCTGAGGACCTACAAAGGACCCAAGGGCTGTCTGTCTGGTTATTTTGCTGTTAGGGCACACTAGTGTTGCCCTAACGGCAGTCTGTATAGTGAGTATAATGTATCAGCATACAGGAGCATGCTAATAGAATATAAGATTAAAATAAAGTTATAAAATGGTAATTCCATAATGAAATTTTTACAAAAATGCTATTAAACTGTAATAGAAATAAAAAAAACTTGCAAAATTACCTGACAAGCAAAAGCTTGATTATTTAGAATAAAATATATTTCATTGTGCGCACAGTATTCAATAAAAACTGTGAAAAACTACACATATTAGGTTGTATCTAGAAGAATAGTTCAGATTATTTAGTGGAATACCTGAATAGCATAAACAAAAGTCAAACGCAGCTTTTTTCTGTATTTTCATAAAACAAAAAATTACCATAATTTATATGTACTCCTTTACAATGGCAAAGAAAATAAATAAAATGAAATTTCTCTTCCATTAAACAAGGCCTCAGACTATAAAAAAAATTATAGATAGATATATAGACATATATATACAGTACAGACCAAAAGTTTGGACACACCTTCTCATTCAAAGAGTTTTCTTTATTTTCATGACTATGAAAATTGTAGATTCACACTGAAGGCATCAAAACTATGAATTAACACATGTGGAATTATATACATAACAAAAAAGTGTGAAACAACTGAAAAGATGTCATATTCTAGGTTCTTCAAAGTAGCCACCTTTTGCTTTGATTACTGCTTTGCACACTCTTGGATTACTGCAGAACCCCTTTAATGGCATACGCCAATTCTACCCCATTTGGATTTTTTTTCCCCGCTTCCTACTACATGGTATGCAACCGTAAATGGTGCCATTAGAAAGTACAACTTGTCCCGCAAAATATAAGCCCTCATAAGGCTATGTGAATGGAAAAATAAAAAAGTTAGTGCTATGGGAAGGTGGGGAGTAAAGAACGAAAATGCAAAAATGGAAAATCCCATGGTCCTCAAGGGGCAGGGCCGTCTTTAATATTGATTGGACCCTGGGCAAGAATTTACTTGGGCCCCCTGGATCCCGCCTTCACACACCCTAGCATGAAATCACGCCCTCCACCACAACACACAGTAAATGGGTCCACATCTGAGCCGCCAAAACGGCGGCTCGGATGCGGACCCAAACAACGGCCGTGTGCATGAGGCCTAAGCACATGCAGTCTCATGAGTGGTCCACACCCCTGCCTTGCAGCCTCACAGCAGTACAGGACCAGTATCTGCACACGTCTGTATGGCATAATTGGGATGCACATCACACATGACATGACACAGGTCTTTACCAGGCTGCAGGCCAGCAGACACATTATTATTGCCACATGTGTCACATGCCACTACTGACTGTACAGCCATTCAGAGTTCAGACAGTTCACAGTTCCACTTCCTTCCGAAAAGCGAGCCTGCCGTGCACTCCAGCGACTTACAGATAGAGGCAGTGGCGTTGCTATGGCTGGTGTCACCCTTTTCTCAGGGGGGCCCTCATGGTGTGGTGTGGAGTGGTCATTTTTACTAAGGAATATAGTTTACCATTTCTGTGCAAAAGAGAAAATAAGAAGTCGGCTCCAATCAGATATCTACATAGACCAAGACTCTTGGTCTATGTGCAGATATCTGATTGGAGCTGACTTAGCGACTTCTTATTTTCTCTTTTGCACATAAATGGTTAAACTATATACCTTAGTAAAAATGACCAGGCCAGTCCACACCATGAGGGCCCCCCTGAGAAAAGATTAGTAAATGTGGCCGGCCGGGTGGCCGCAGGCCAGGCCACAGTTCAGAAGACAGAGAGAACCCCAACCCCTTATGTCTCCCGTCTCTATAGTTATCCCCCACTAATGGGGTTATTTAAATTACTGGTGGATTATTAGAGAGACGAGAGACATAAGGAATTCTCTGTCTGCTGAACTGGGGCCACCACCGGCCACATTTACTAATCTTTGCTCAGGGGGGCCCTCATGGTGTGGAGTGGTCATTTTTTCTAAGGAATATAGTTTAACCGTTTATGTGCAAAAGAGAAAAAAAGAAGTCACTAAGTCAGCTCCAATCAGATATCTGCACATAGACCCAGAGTCTTGGTCTATGTGCAGATATCTGATTGGAGCTGATTTCTTATTTTCTCTTTTGCACATAAATGGTTAAACCATTCCTTAGTATAAATGACAAGTCCACACTAATCCCATGAGGGCCCCCCTGAGCAAAGATTAGTAAATGTGGCAAGTGATGGCCACAGGCCAGGCCACAGTTCAGCAGCAGAGTCTCAGACAGAGAGAAGAACCCAACCCCTGCCCTTATGTCGCCTGGGGCTCTCTATAATAATCCCCCACAAATGTATGAATGGAATGGTCGTCGGATCTGACCTGAACGGTTTCTTCTAATATATAAAATAAAGTCAATATAATAATATATGCAATGCATATGCGCTGCGTGCTTACCCTTTTTGCTTACCTCCTCCTCAGTCCTGTCCTCCCCTCCTGGCGCGGCAGTGGCAGGTCGACTCTGGCTGGCTGACTATACTTTTATTAGGTAGGTGACCAGGTCAGGTCAGCAGGTCAGTGACTTGAGACTGGTCTGGTCTGGATCTTGTCTGGTAAGTGGTCACGACGTCACGTCACGTGAGGCTGTGACTCCCTCACCACCGCCACCCAATCCCAATCCCTTTAGCCTCCGGAGCGGAGGCGGGGACTTAGTCCCTGCTGATGCCTGCTCCGCCTCTGCCGTGGCGCTTCACAAGGCTGCGGACCGGTGACTCACACAGACGAGAGACGACACACCCCCTTTTACCAAGTCAGTGACGGGGGCGGGGGGCCGAAGTGCTTCACCTTCGCTGTGAAGAGTAGGCTGCGCATATTAACATGAGTCCGACTCCTGAGTCAGAGTCGCTCGGGAGTTGGGCCAGGGAGGCAGGGCCCCCATTAGCAACTGGGCCCGGGGCAGCTGCCCCTTTTGCCCTGCGGCAAAGACGGCCCTGTCAAGGGGTTAAAATCTAGACATGTCAGGCAAATTCCGAGTTCATATTTGGAATCAGTGCGCTCATTTTTGTATAAATCACGTTTTTCTCTCAGTAGCAAAATCAATGTTGCGATGTGTAATTACTGGCCTAAGTCTCCATTCATCACTCCACTAGAAGATTGTCTCAGTTCCTTCATGGATGGATTGTGCAGACAGGTTTCATTTTTTTGCCTCACAATAGTCTAGTGTCTAGTGGCTTCTCCAGTCATCTGCTAAATCCACTTTACCATCTAAAGTAGAGAGAACATTTTTCATATTTTTAGTTTATTTCTTCTTACTAATTCCCTACATATATTTCTATCGTTAATGATAATATTTAAATTCTCATATATTCGATTTGTCATTTTTCTTTCCAAACATAGGACACAAAAGCATGCTGCTTCCCAACGCCTAGGCTGTGAATGACCTCTTGAAATGTCAAGGAGATGACAACATATATGACCCATATGTGAAAAGATGGATTGTGCTTCTCTGTTGATGACATAAGGGCTATAATAAGTGTTCATATTCAACCTGCCGTATAGTAAAACTTAGCTTCTAAGATACACATTTAAATAACTTTTGTGGTAACGTATACCTTGTCTGATGAATGAAAGTGAGGACTTTCTCAAGAGGTTTTTCTTTTACCACTGAACATGGATATTGGATTAAAAGAGCCATTTCTCAGTTTATTTAATGGGGTTGTCCCACCAAAAATATTCTACAGTTTTCAAACCTGCACCTGCATCTGAATACTTTTGTAATTGCATGTAATAAAAAATGCATTATAGCTACTGAGTTATCCAATAAAATGTATCTGTATAGCGCCACTTGCAGTTTTTTATTTTATTTCTTAGACCTGCTCACTGAGATGGCTGCACATGCTCAGTTTCATCTTCAACTGCCTCCTGAGTTGTGATAGGGAGAGCATGGGGAGCCCCCTTAGCTGCAGCATAAGAGACACTCCCCTGAGCTGCCAGCTTGATATAAATCTAGCAGAGCAATGAACGGGGCGATCTCTGGATCCATCTGAGGTACAGGGCTGGTTCTAGCTTTGTTAGAAAGAGACTGGCATGTTTATATGATGTATGATTTTCATTTTTTACATTAGTCATGGGATAACCCCTTTAATTAGAAATCGTATCCTATGATTTTTTAATGAAAACCCAGTTCCAGCCTTAGGGCAGCACAGGCAGTACTTGCCCCTTAGAGTTTTAACACTCAGGGCTTTTATAAAACTTTAAATACTACAGGACCCAAATAGCTCTGACTCAGTTCACATCAAAGTGAATATTGATGAGCTGGGCGGCGCTTCAAAACGGCAGTTGGGGCGAGGCTGGCTGGGCGCAAGTGGAGATGAAACGCCGCCCCTTGGGCAGAATAAAGACGATTCAAGCAGGTTATAAAACTTCAGTTTACTGTATTTAAAAGGTGGACAGGGGGTATACTTAGATGATTTTAATACACTTTAGAAGACCTGTACTGTCATATATATACAGACCTGTACTGTCATATATATACCTAAATATTCATATTGGGCCTGTCAGTGTCCCTTTAAACTGCCCCCTATTTCCCTGCTATCAGCGCCCAAAGCTGCACTGAATGGCAAGGAATAATCAGCATGAGCAGTCCAGAGCAGTCCAGAACAGTGTATTTAAGCGCAGCAGGGGAACAGGGAAAGTTTAAAAAATAAAAAATACCGATCTGGAGTCCTTATCGGCAGTACTCCTCATGTACAAGTACTGACTCTAAAATCATGGTGACACATGAAGCAGTTTTAATGATAATTATATATTTTGCCACAATTTGGGATAGAAACATTTGCACATTATTTGATATTTTTCCTTCTACATCATCATACCTGAAATATAGAAATCTACTGGTGCATCAGGGAGTGAATACATTCTAATGACAATGGCAAATATTGCAACTTTTTCAGATCCGGCAGAAATCTTTGCGTTCTTGTATAACAATACTTTATATAATGTGCCTGTCTGTATAGACAATGTGCTGCCACAGTTCACCTTCTAATTAAAAGCTGCCTCCAGTAGTTCATCGTACGTATAAATTGTACAGCGTGTCCTTGAGATGGCATTGTTATATTGTTGGCACCACAGAAAGAAAAAAAGACAACAGCATGCTTTACTTTTACAAGTGTGACACAATTAGCAAAAATAAAAAGTGTTGACGGCGCCGTCACACATTGACCTATGCTTGTGACCACATTCCATGTTAGGACATCAGAGAAGTCAGGGCTTGGCTACAGATCACTGAAAGTTTGAAAGGTTAATAAATGGATGTTTTTAGTGAAACAGAGCAATAATTCAAAAGATTAAATACATTCAAACCAAAATGATAATATTTCCCCATCTTACCGAACCCTCATCAATCGCAGCTAATGGTTCTAAATCTTCTCGCAGATCCACCAGTTGATTCCGCCTTGTCATTTGGACCACACATCTATCCCCTTACCACATCCTGCCACCTCAATCATTTTTTGAATCTACTATTTGCATAACCTCTTGTTAACCAAAATCATATCCCACCTAGATTACTGCAAAGTCCTACTCTGTGGCCTCCAATTTTACCCTTGCACTCCTTCAATGTATCCTAAACTCCACTGCTAATCCTAATCCTAATGATCCCTGGTTCCTCTACAATCACTATTTTCTGTCAATACCTTTACTGTCTGTGCACTGTCTAGTGAACTCATTTCAAAACACATATTCCACAAGTTGTTTCTCTATGAATCTCCCCACATGTAATCTCTGGTCCTTGCAAGACCTTTTTCTCTTCTCTGGTCTGCTCCTCACATCATCATCTTCCATATTTATAGCATGCATCCCCCATACTATACCCCAACATATCAGGCTATTGGGATTTTTCATGCAGCTCTCTATAGCAAGGCCCTGTAAAGACCTCCATATTGTAAGCCATTAACGGGTTAGAGATGTCTAGTTTAGACAATTTATTTTCAAATACCGTAAAAGGCAATTCTGAGTTAACAGTCCCCTGCTGAGGGCCCTTGTCTATTAGCCTTGAAACGCATAATATAAAGGTATCATTCTATCACACTCAAAAGCTAAAACAATTTCAGTTTTCTTTACACATTAAGCAGGTTATTATTTAACTGGGTGGACATTGAGTTGTTGTATAATTTAAAGGAAACCTGTCACCAGGATTTTGCGCATAGAGCTGGGGACATGGGCTGCTAGATGGCCGCTAGCACATCTGCAGTACCCAGGTCCCATAGCTCTCTGCGCTTTTATTGTGTTAAAAAAACAGTTTTGATTGATATGCAAATGACCTGATATGAGTCCTGTAGCCGGAGATGAGTCAAGTGGAAAGGAGCCCAGCACCGCCCCGCGTCCTCCGAATCTCCTCCTTGCTGGCTAGCTCGCGCATGCGTAGTTCATTCCCTGTACTGTACGGGGAACGGCATCATGTTCATTCCCTGTACAGGGAACGAAATACGCATGCGCTAGCTCGCGCATCGCGAGATTTCGGTGCTCCAGCTCTGTGACGTCAGCCAGCAAGGAGGAGATTCGGAGGACGCGGGACGGTGCTGGGCTCCTTTCCGCTTGACTCATCTCCGGCTACAGGACTCATATCAGGTCATTTGCATATCAATCAAAACGGTTTTTTAACACAATAAAAGCGCAGAGAGCTATGGGACCTGGGTACTGCAGATGTGCTAGTGGGCATCTAGCAGCCCATGTCCCCAGCTCTATGCGCAAAATCCTGGTGTCAGGTTCCCTTTAAAAGGAGGTTAATACAAGTGGTATTATATGATTGGCTGTCTAATTAGCAATGCAGATTACTATTAGAGATGGCCTTGCAGTTTGCCGAACAGGCGAACATATGGTGATGATTTTACATTGTGAAGAACTTTGACCCATAACACATCCATCAGGTGGTACAGGACAGCCAATTGAGGCGTTTAAGCACATGGACATACCCCCTACCTTATAAATAAACCCGATCTGGCTGCCATTTTGCATTCAGTCTTTTGCCAGTGTAGGGATAAATTGCTGTGTGGAGCAGGTACAGACTGTTAGAGACACCAAACACTAGCTAATAGGGCCACAAAAGTCCTTTTGAGGACTGGCATAGGTGTTCTATCGATAGGTGTGACTTACAGAGGGGTGTGATATACAGTTGCAAGAAAAAGTATGTGAACCCTTTGGAATGATATGGATTTCTGCACAAATTGGTCATAAAATGTGATCTGATCTTCATCTAAGTCACAACAATAGACAATCACAGTCTGCTTAAGCTAATAACACACAAATAATTAAATGTTACCATGTTTTTTATTGAACACACCATGTAAACATTCACAGTGCAGGTGGAAAAAGTATGTGAACCCCTAGACTAATGACATCTCCAAGAGCTAAATAGAGTAAGGTGTCAGCCAACTGGAGTCCAATCAATGAGATGAGATTAGAGGTGTTGGTTAAAGCTGCCCTGCCCTATAAAAAACACACACCAGTTATGGGTTTGCTTTTCACAAAAAGTATTGCCTGATATGAATGATGCCTAGCACAAAATAGCTCTCAGAAGACCTATGATTAAGAATTGTTGACTTGCATAAAGCTGGAAAGGGTTATAAAAGTGTCTCCAAAAGCTTTTATGTTCATCAGTCCACTGTAAGACAAATTGTCTATAAATGGAGAAAGTTCAGCACTGCTGCTACTCTCCCTAGGAGTGGCCATCATGTAAAGATGACTGCAAGAGCACAGCGCAGACTGCTCATTGAAGTGAAGAAGAATCCTAGAGTGTCAGCTAAAGACTTACAAAAGTCTCTGGCATATGCTAACATCCCTGTTAGCGAATCTACGATACGCAAAACACTAAACAAGAATAGATTTCATGGGAGGATACCAACAGAGGAAGCCGCTGCTGTCCAAAAAAACATTGCTGCACGTTACAGTTTGCACAAGAGCACCTGGATGTTCCACAGCAGTACTGGCAAAATATTCTGTGGACAGATGAAACCAAAGTTGAGTTGTTTGGAAGAAACACACAACACTAAAAGAGGCACAGCATACCAACACCAAACCTCATCCCAACTGTGAAGTATGGTGGTGGGGGCATCATGGTTTGCAGCTGCTTTGCTGCATCAGGGCCTGGACAGATTGCTATCATCGAAGGAAAAATGTATTCCCAAGTTTATCAAGACATTTTGCATGAGAACTTAAGGCTATCTGTCCACCAGCGGAAGCTTAACAGACGATGGGTGTTGCAACAGGACAACAACCCAAAGCATAGAAGTAAATCAACAACAGAATGGCTTAAACAGAAGAAAATACGCCTTCTGGAGTGACCTAGTCAGAGTCCTGACCTCAACCCAATTGAGATGCTGTGGCATGACCTCAAGAAAGCAATTCACACCAGACATCCCAAGAATATTGCTGAACTGAAACAGTTCTGTAAAGAGGAATGGTCAAGAATTACTCCTGACCGTTATGCACGTCTGATCTGCAATTAGAGTAAACTTAAATATGGATTATTTGCATATAATCACTCACATAAATCTTTGAAACCGTATTTTAGTGATCTGGATGAATTAAAACTTAGCTTTTATTCTAGCTCTTATAAGATAAATAAGATTTTGTTCCTCAAAATGAAAGTAAAGAGGTAGGTAATCGTAGATTGCTCACAGTATCAATTATTACAACAATATAGATAATCTAGTAGAGACCACCTGAATCAATTGAAAATATACGGTAAGTGATCAGTTTAAAACTTAACATTTAATACACATAATATAGAAAATTTGGTCCCATGATGATTGGATACAATTGTAGAAAATAAAAGGAGCAGCGCGGTGGTACACCTACGGAGAACAGGTGCAATCAACCAGAACCCAAAAACAGACAATGGTGCTCGGCGGCACTCAAATTAAACCCGGTGGTCCTACCGCTTAGATGAGAAGCTCCTTGGATTCACGACCGCCCGTCCAGTGCTGATAGATATACACACCGTTTGGTGACGGCAGACGTGTGCATCAGGGTGTAGGAATGCTAGGATTGCTGGCCCTAATATCACCCTCGGGCCCTACAATGGCCTAAATGGCGTGACCACGGTATTCCGCGATCAGCCAATGCAGGAACCTACCCCTGGAATTGGTGCGCCCTAATAAGCCCTCAGCTGCCTAGTCCCTACACGCATGTTTCGCAAACATAGAAGAGTGAATGACTCATCAGGGGAAACACGGAGCCTGGGCTGAGACTGTGCAAGGAGCGCTGACAGATGTCATCAGCGGACACTGCACAGAGGCAAAGTTCAGACCACAGTCCAGATAAAAGGAAAATGTGGCCAAACCTAATAACCAGTGAGAAGGACAAACTGATACTCGTCCTAGCCACTGCTAAACACTAATGGCGCATGGGCTGATGTAGCCTGGGGAAGCGCTCAAAACCGCCACCTTTTAAACCAGGACCGAGCCTCAAAAAGAGGCTTGGTCAGGACACTCCCACCCATGATAGACAGTGCGATGCGCGCGCGCATATGCGCGCATGCGCGGAAAAAAAAAAAAAAAAAAAAAAACGCACAGAGGGGGGAGGTCTCTTCAGCAGACGCCTGTGAGCATGGTTACGTCACCGCGCCCGATCCCGTTTGTTTATACGAGACCACACGGCAGTTGCCAGGCGACCGGGACGCTATTCCCTGACACCGCCGGAAAATGCAGCTACAGGTTAAGTAGCTGTGCAAACATGAATAAGGCATTTAGGCAAACATGATAATCAAAAGAATCCTGGCTAGGATGACAGTATACGAACACCCAGAAACAGAAGGAGGGAAAATGAGGAAAAAACTATACAAATAAAATTAGGAGGACAGAGAGGAGGCAGATGGCATAACAATAAGTTAAATGAGGGATATATCGAGGCCATATAGATCAATAAGTCCAAAAATGGGGGGACCAGTATAGATTGTCTAAATAAAACAGCTATAATTAAGCTGTTCATTTAGGCCGGTAGGTGAGACCGTGCCTAAAATATAGATCCAGCGGGATTCTCTCTGGAGTAAAACACGGTCCCAATCACCCCCACGAATTGGATGCGCCACCTTCTCGATTCCCATTGCTCTCAGACAGCCAGGGTTGCCCTGATGGCAGTCATGGACATGTCTGGAGATAACGGTGTCCCTCTGATTGGCAATGTCGCCAAGGTGCTCACCTAGGCGTCTGCGTAGTTCACGCCTCGTTTTGCCCACGTACTCCAAATTGCACTCGCAGGTAATTTTATAAATCACACCTTGCGTTTTGCAATTAATGAAGTCTTTGATCGGAAAGGACTTATTGAGGTTAGAGCTAAAAAAAGATTTCCCTGTTTGGATAATTTTACACGCTACGCAGCCGCTGCACCTGAAGCAACCCACAGGCAAGCGGTCGAGCCAAGTACCCTGCCTGGATGGTGGAGTAAAATGGCTGTGTACCAGGAGATCCTTTAAATTGCTACCCCTTCGAAATGTTACTTGGGGGTAGTCGTGAATGATGTCCCTGATGTCCGGGTCCATCATTAAAATTGGCCAATGTTTGCCCAGGATCCCACGCATTCTATCGGCACAGCCATCAAAAGTGGCTAAAAGTCGGATCTTCTGGTCACCGGCTGATTTAGCCTTAGGTACCAGGAGGTCCGACCTAGCCGTGTCGACCGCTCTATGATAGGCCTGCTGAAGCACATCGTCCGGGTAACCCCTGTTCAGAAAGCGTACCCTTAGGTCGTTCGCCTTTTTCTTGAAGTCTGGTCCCTCGGAGCAGTTCCGCCTAAGACGCAGATACTGGCCACATGGAATACCCCTTTTGAGGGGGGTGGGATGGCTACTGCTCCAGTGTAGGACTGAATTAGTAGAGGTAGGCTTTCTGAAAATGGTTGTCGAAAGTTCATCGGACCCCTTTCTGAAGATGGAAATATCAAGAAAGGACAGACTATTGGGGTCAGATTCAAATGTGAATCTAAGGCCTATACTGTTTTGATTAAGCTTGGATACCAAACTAGAGAATGATGACTGAGAATCGTTCCAGATGATAAAGACGTCGTCGATGTAACGCGCCCACAGAGCTATGGGCACGGTACTCGACGACATCTCCTCAGAGAAAACACAGGTTGCCTCCCACCAGCCCAGGAGCAGGTTGGCGTAGGCCGGCGCACAAGAACAGCCCATCGCCGTGCCCCTGAGCTGGTGGTAAAGCTTGTTACCAAAATGAAAAAAATTATGGGTCAAAAGATACTCAAGAAGTCTCAGCACAAATTCATTGTGCCGAGAAAACTGACAGCCCCTCATACTCAGGAAATAACTTACTGCTTTGAGACCCGCTGCATGGGGAATAGAGGAATAAAGTGCCTCAACATCAATACTCCCCAGAATTGCATGGGGTTCAATGTTAACGCCGTCAAGTCTCTTAAGTAGGTCCATGGTGTGTTCAAGGAGAATAAGGCCTACTCTGTTCTCAGAGACAAAGTCACGGTCAGGGAGGTGGTCTCCGATTTGTCCACTACGGAGACCGATTACTCTGACAGTGAACGAGAACAACCAGGCACATCAACCAGACGGAAAAATACATATAGGGGGGGGAAGGGGAGAGGAGGTAGAGGCAGAGGTAGAGGACAACCCCAAGGTTTTTTAGATCAAGCCATTTCTTATCCGTTGAGAACCAGGTCAAGGA